>NC_142094.1:37409393-37712424 GCF_054644295.1 Miniopterus natalensis
AATAACACATCCTTTTCACTGAGGTTTCTGCACCTTATAAAGAGACTAAAAAGTCTAAATTTTCAGACTTTGTAGAACCCTTATTATTTTCATGATTTGGTACCCAATACCTGTCTGGGTCTTTAAAAATTGGGTGGGGTTTTACAGGAGACATAAAACAAAAGTAGCAATCTCTACTACTTTTCTCCCAGTCTCAGGACTCAGTGGAACACCATTTTAAAGCCCAATAGCCAGGGTAAACCCCCTCCCTAGTCTAATGCTGATTATAACGTGGCACATTAGCTGAAGTCCACCAAGTCTCCCTAGTACAGACTAAATCGCACCCTGCCATTTTAATTCCAATCAATGGCCACATTTGAACTCCAGAATTATAGCTACTTAAATAAGCTGTATTTATGAAATCTAAATTTATCCCCAAATCACTACACAGAAGACCATACATATGACTCGAGATTAACATATATATGTGCAGTGGTGAAAAGTTACCCATCCCACTCAAACTTATTTTAATCATTTCCCTTCAACTTTCCCAGTGTTCTCCACATTAGTAAAAGATTTTTTAAAAAATAAACAAAGACATCTGATACCCTCCAAATCCTACGGCAACCTAACTAGAGAACATCAGAATAAAAATCTTTCCCCACTTGAAAACCATACATTAATGACAGAAACCACTGTGGCAGCATCTAAATATTAACACATCTACTTGATTTATCAATGATGACACACAATCAATTTTGAAATTTTGGCAGCTTTACTTTTTTGGCATCTTCTTAAGTCTTTCTTGAATATCCACAAGTGCTCAAATTAAACTAAATTTGCATTAACAGAGCATGATTAAGACTGACCACTGAAAAAAACAGTATTCCAAAATCAAAGAGAAATTTTGACCTTTAGACCATTAATACCACTGCACAGTTACATGGTCTAGTCAAGATGTCTCACAGTCTCTACAGGGTGCACGTATATGTGTGTGTATATGTATATAAAAGAAAGAGAGATGGGTATGTGTTTCATTACAAACAATTACAAGCACAGACCCTGTTCTCCAGCCTACCTGGCAAGTGTACTAACTACCCATATTTATGAACCAACACAAATTACTGAACAGATAAGATGATCGCTTTGTGAATTCTGTGGCAGAAGAGCTATAGAGGTTGTTGAGGGAACACTATAGCACAAAGAGGTGCTTTCATTCGCTCCCAGCGCCTGACCTGACATCAGTTCTTCCTCACTTGTAATTGCATGCCTGCTGCTCATTTTTACTTGAATAGCCCCTCAGCTCTTATGGAGACAGGGATTTAAGACTGAAAATATCCTTATCAGTAGTTTAAAAATGAGAATAGGCAATAGCAATTTTGACTTGGTGAGCTCCAAATGAAAAAGTCAGAGAGAAGCCAGCAGTAGGGTACACTGGACGTGTCAGAAAGAGAAAGGGGCAAAGTCATCCTCTTCTCTCCCCCCTCAGTCCTTTTAAGGGGTAGGAACCTCCATGGAGAATGATGTGGGAAACAGTGTCACCAAGTGTGAGCTGGGGCAAGGTCATGCAGAAAAAGAAAAAGATTAAAAAAAAAAAAAAAAAGCCTGAAAGTAGATACTGCTTTAAGCGTAACAGCTCAGAACAATCTTTCATTCGTTCATATCCTCTACTCTATCAGTCGCACTCCTGACATTTATTTTGAAAGGTTTCTCAGTTATACCTTCCTAGATTTGTGCTAAACCCAAGGTAAGTATCATGCCTCTCACCAGCCTTCCCACCGCCACGCTGCACTGTGGCAGGCACACACGCTTCTCCAGCCCACCTGCCTGGTCCTAAACATACATTTTTATTGTGCCACTGCTCTGATCTTAGTCCTTCAGGGCTCCCACTGTCTGCAAAAGAGTCCATGTTCCTAAACCAGGTAGTCAGGATTGCCACTGTCATGATAAGCATCGTCAGATTAGTCTAATCTAATTCTGGACTCCATTTTGTACCTTCTTATCCCACTTTTAACTCATTTTTCTCACCTACTTCTAATCTATGTTTTCTTGCAGTATAGTATGTACAAAGACGTCTTAAGTGCTTTTAAAACCAAGTGGAGTCTAGTAAGTAAAATTTCATTATTATTATTATTATTATGAATCCTAAGAACCAACCCATCTCCCAGTAAGACCTAAAAGTCCCGTGCTCACGTCAGGAAGGTCTGCTCATAACATCACTTACGGCTCATTTTTCTTTCCTTATTCTGGACTTCAATTCTACCTAGCCAAATCCTATCTCTCCTTCAAAATGGAGCTACAGGGACCCTCTCTATAACTTTTTCCTGCCCTAGGTCAAATTATTCTTGTCCTTCCTTGACCATTCATGGCAACTAACGCATCACACAATTTGGTACTTGCTTTCATATAATGCTCTAAAGCATGTTATTTTTAGTTCCTAAGGACAGGATTCAGATCATTTGCGTCATCCCCAATACCTAACACAAGTCAAAGAACATAGTATGTACCTTATAAATGCTTACTGAAATCAAACTCCAGTTAACCACATTGCCACCTATAACACATGTGAATTTCTACAGATTTATGAATCTTGCACAGCATGGATAGTTTCTACAGCTGTCTCCATAAAACATGGATCTATCTACAGAAAGTATCTTTTCTACATAGGTTGTCTTTTTTACAATACTGACCAGTGCGAGAAGTTACCAGACTAGATTATTAATAATATACATATTGTATATTACGCTGAACACACAGTTTATCTTTCTTTGATGGTTTAGAACAAACACAAAGTTTCTTAGGAGCATCATGAATATTATGATTATACCTCAGGAGATTAAGATTGGGTTTTGAACTTGCTTATGACATTCCCTAGAAGAAACTTCTTCATATAATTCCCTGATGTCAGCTTCCTTGCCTCTGGCTTCCTTGCACAAAACTGGAATATAAAATGGGCAATTGCTTACCCTCCTGGACAGGATAAAACGGCTGCCTTTCTGAATATTTAATTATTGTAACGAAAGCTGAAGCATCCTTTTACCTAGCTTTGTTCTCTTCTTTGAAATCTTCTTCCCTGTCTTTCAATGTCCTTTGATGTCTCAGTACTCAATACATTCTCTATTATTTATGCCCCTCTAACAGAATATGTCAGTTCAACTCCCTTGTCAGCCTCAGTCCTCCATTATATCTCAGTGTAAAGGAATATATTCACTATCAAGAGATTTTTGTTTCCTTCCCTCCTCACTCCAGGCCTTGCATTTTTGACATTAAGTCATAATTTCCTTTAAGTCTCTATATTTCACATTTAACAGAATCTAGGCCTAAATTAGAATATCAAATATCCCATTGTATTTTAAAATGAAAATTTTGTGTTATACCTGCATGACTCATCAACTTTAAAATAAAGCTACTCTGGGGTAACATTTCATATACTAGATCACACCAAAGGTGATGGGTCAAACAGAATCACCTACATTGGCAAATAAAGTAGGAAGCAGGCAGTAAGCTTTACAATGTTAACTAAATAATATTGCTACTTTTAGTGAGCTCATGACTTTGGAATGTTT
The DNA here is from genome assembly GCF_054644295.1 of Miniopterus natalensis. Lineage (NCBI taxonomy): Eukaryota > Metazoa > Chordata > Mammalia > Chiroptera > Miniopteridae > Miniopterus > Miniopterus natalensis. The sequence goes on from NC_142094.1 coordinate 37,412,939, forward strand.
AAGAATTCAAGGTCAAAATATGATAAAAATCATTCTCTCCACCCGGTTCCAAATCTTCTAAAATGCTAAATTCATTTGAAAGTAGAGTTTAAAATTTTCCATTCACCCAAGTTTTACTTTGCAATAGCCTGAAGCATTGGCACAATTAGTTTGTCTTTATTCTGCTTAAAATAAGCACAAAGTTTAATTTGATAAACATTGCAAAACAGTGTTTCATCAGCATTATAAAATAGTTCAAAGTATTTAGAGTGTTTTTGCAGCTTTAAATGCCAACTATTTTTTAACTAGATTCAACCATTTTGAAACTCATTACATAGATTTAAATAACAAAGCCTTTTTTTTTTTTGCCTCCAGATAATTTTTGCCTTTAATGAGTACAATGGCAATGAGGTGCCTGGTAAAGCTTCAATTTAAACTGTCATATGAAAAACAACAACAACTCCCTCCCTAAACAAACAAGAGTCTTTCTGTTTTAATTTAGATACATGCAGAACAGGACACTGAAAAAGAGTTCAGAACTGGCAAAATTCGGTCAGTTGTTCTTACCGGGCCTTGATGTCATGCATCTTAAACAAATTGTATTCCAAAATGTTGCTGTTAAAATGGCTCATTACCAAAAGAAACTAAGTAAAAAATGGTGGGTTAGGTTTCCACACTAGCCAGTAAGTAGTTAATTGGTTACAAAGCTAAACAAAGGACCTACCTCATGTAGCCAACACTGTTTTACGTAAAAACCTCAAGGTCTGGTACACTTCTCTCTGTGAGTTGTAAGTCTATCATTGAGAGATCTAGGACAACTGCCCCTCTAGCCCACAAACCTCCAACTTCTCCCCCAGCCCCACTTCTACTCTCTCCTCTCTTCATTAGATGTCAACAGTAGAAATGGGCTCTCAGGATGTAGCAACAAAGAGGTGTATGGGAGTGGAAATGGCCCTCTGAGGAGGAAGGTCATATGAATGTTAGCAATTTCTGAAAATCAATATTTCTACACTAGAAATGAAACATCCTTCTCTTGAATCAAAAGTTTCCAGTCCATTTCTTTATTCAAATATATAAGCATCTACTATAGTTAAAGCTTTTGATTAACTGACTTTCCAGATTAACCCATGAGTTCCATCTTCCCTGTTTAAATAAAAACGCCCATACTACACTTGACACCTGTGATGAATAAGCCCATGAACTTCTGCCCTACCACCGGAGCTGCAAGCTTACCTAGAGATGGTGGGTTCATCCCCATTCCTTTTTAATGCTAGTAGTATTGTAATTTAATGTAATATATTAAACCAATGAAATGAATGCCAAAAAAGTATTTGTATGATGAAAAGCAATGTGAATGCTCTAGAAAAAGCTAGATAAAAGGAGTTGGGTCCCTTTTATTTAGAAAGTTCTCAAATTAAAGTTAGGCAGAATTTCAGCTATGAAGAGGGGGAAAGAAAACTTTATGAGACACCAAAGTTTTTTATATCTTTGAAATGCTTATTGAGTGCCATGTAGCAGTGCCTTTACTCCATATCTATAATTATTAATCGTTTTTGAGTTACGGACTCCTCTGTAAACTTTATGGAGTTATAGCCCACCTCTCTCCCTAGAAATGCAAATGAATATACAACATGTAATTCTGGTGGTTCTTATACCTCTTTCCTATCTCTTTCCCCTGTCTTCCCATAAAGCTCATCTCCCTGTGGCCCTATAGATCCTAGGCTTCAAAACATTTAATTATATTTACACTCAATTAAAACTCTAAGCATTGTATTAGTATAGTAGAACTAAATTCCACATGTCTAATCTCAACTTTGCTTAGACCTTATTAATGATATTTCAAATTGGCTAATAACATCCACCAAACTCTCAACTGAGTTTATTCAACTTCAGTAATAAAGGATGCCAGGTTTCATTTCTTATTGCCTGTGGTCCTTCCATATAATTGATTGGTTAGCAGTTCCTTATAGCTCTTTGCAACACCAGGCTGAAACCCATAAACAAGATGACTAATCAGCTCACATATACTCTAATTCTCAGGGTACAATGAAAAAAAAAAAAATCAGCCTAGAATCAGAAAAAGCTCTTGACTTAGAATGGTAGTTATTTCTTCTCTCAGATTTAGTGTTCTAATAAGTAGTCCACAAAGTAATCTATCTTAATAAGGTTTTCCTTCCCACGCATTAAGAGTCACACAAAAGCACGGGTGGATAGGAGATGTCATATCACTTGCTCAAATATTCCCAACACATAGCTTTCCCCTGTGAAGTTCCCCCCCTCTAAGCACACCTGGCTCATGAGTCATGGAAATTCGAATCTGCCACTATTAAGCATTTACCCCCAGCTCATCATTCCCAGCTGTGAACGCCAACACCTGGAGTCATTCTCAGCTCCTCCTTCTGTTATTCCCGGCGTCCAAGCCATCACCAATCCCTCCAGTCGGCCTCCTAATTTCTCAATTTCTCCCTTCCTCCCAATCACTTTAGGTCCCTACGTGTTCACTGGTTTCCCTGCCTGTGTTTCGTTCCTGACCATCTATATCCCAGAATAATCTTTCTGAAACAAAGATATGATTACTTCACTCACCAGGTTAAAAACCTTATAACAGCTACCTTTCTCAGCTTAAAAATCCTTCAACATCCCTACTGGACAAAGCTGAAGGCAGAGAATGATGGAGTGTCCTCTAAGATCTGGTGCCTACCTACTTCTCCAGCCTAATCTCTCTCACTTGCCTCACCTCTCCCCTCAACCTGCTGCTCTCTCAGCACCATGTTGTTTGTTACCTGTGTACCTGCTCTTCCCTCTGCTTAAAATGAGTCTTTGCTGCAACCCCTACCCCCATCCCCTGGTCTGCCTATTCAGAGCTAAATAAGAAGCTTTAAAAAGCCCAAGATATTTAAGACGGCACTGTGTTGAATAATAGTTAAAAACTGAAAACAACCTAAATCCTCCAAATATAGAAATAATTTGTTCAATATAATGGATCCTTGTGATGGAATATTATGCAATAAAAATGTTTATAAATTTAATGACATGAAAAGCTAAAGTATATGGCTATAAAATTGTTACACACAGTTATCTCAACCATATAAAATACATTATACATACACATAAAAAATGAGATAACTGGCAGAAAATGCACTGAATCATTAAGAATACTTATCTCTAGATAATAGAATTACAGGAAAAATTTTCCCCTCAAGTTTTAAATAGTGACTATATAGTATTCAAGAAAAACTTTGAAAATATTTTAAACTTTGAAGACTTTCCTGGAACCTTCCCAACCATACACACTACACACAAATTTAATCATTCCTGCTTCTGATTCAAGTACAAACTCTCTTTGTTGTGCATATCACACACTGCTATAAACCTTACTGTCCTGTATTTTAATTCATGTTTGTCAGGGAGCTGTCTGAGGATAGGATATGATTCAGCTTTAATCCCTAGTGCCTGACGTCTGGTAGAGGCCAGTTAAATGTTTATAAAAGAAATTATTCTTATGTTGCTATCTACATGCAAATGACCAATAAATGCATAATCAATCATCTGTAAATGTAAATCATTAACACACTCCGCAAACATTTACCATGTGCCTAAAATATCCCAGGTACTGTCACAACCCCTGGGAACACTGCAGTGAAAAGGTCCTTGCCCTTGTGAGCCTACATTCTTGTGGAGAAACAAAACAAAATAAACCAGCTCATTTCAGAGTCGGACAAGTGCTATAAAGAAAATATGGAATAGCCGTAGCCGGTTTTGCTCAGTGGTTGGAGCATCAGCCCGAGGACTAAAGGGTGCCAGGGCAATGCCTCGGTTGCAGGCTCTCACACATCAATGTCTCTGTCCCTGTCTCTGCCCTTCTCCTCTCTCCCCCTTCCACTCTCTCTGAAAAGCAATGGAAAAAATATTCTTGAGTGAGGATTAAAGAGAAAAAGAAAAAGAAAATACGGAATGAGGGGAATCGGGGAAGATCCGGGGAAAGAGTGCAGCATCAACGGCATACTGAAAGATGATGACAAGATAAGAGGCAAACAGATGTAGAACAGAAGGACTGGACATGGAGTCAAAAAACCTACGTTTTCATTTCTACTCTGTCACCTTATTAGTCAGGTAATATTCTGAGTCTCAATTAGGATGATAATCCCTAATTCACAAAAACAAGTAAAGATTAAACGAAATAATTTATGTCAAAAGTGTGAGGCCAGTGCTTGGCATTCAGGGTATGCCGTATTTGTGAGCTCTATTTATCTGGAGAAGGAATCAAAAACAATGTCACACCCAAAAGCTGAACCACATGCATTATGGCTGCAAGTGAAGGTGCCAAAATAAATTTTTAACAATGTAAATCCCATTACGGAATGGGGATTCTGTAGTAGCTATGTGGTTAACAAAAAGACTGCATATGCTCTCCTTGACCGTTTATCTGAACTTGGGATTCTACTACTGATTACAACTGCTTTAAACAACAATGTCGCAAAGAGCTAAATGGTCTACCCCTAATATCAAGTGCAAACACATGAAAAACACAGATTCAGGATCTAAAAATTGTCTCTCAGCCTTTCCCCCAGCATCTCATAAACTTTATTGGTCTTCACAATTTTTAATCCCCTGAATATGTAGGCGATATTTCCCTAGTCCAAAAGAGGAAAGGAAAATGTCCACGGTAGATTTCAAAAGAGAGGTGCTTCTGGGTACATGTACTTCTTGTCCTTTTTACTTGCTGCTTATCTGAAACCTAAGAACTAAGTCTCCTGGACTTTTGAGTAGGGGGTTAGACTGTAAGATAAATCTAAGATTGTAAGATCAAAATGTTTCCTCTGAAGTATTTCAATCTCTAATCAGTCCCCAAACCCTACCATATATTTAAGATAGACAGTCTTTTGCCCTTTACATCTCTGCTTTCCCATCTCACATTCCTCAAGTGAATGACCGGCTGAGTGGGCCTACTATAGTCTATCCTCTGTAAACCTCTTACTCCAAAGAATTCTCTCCTTAATATTTCTAAGTGCTATTGTCAGAATTATTCTGACCCTCATTCTGATCAGTTCTAATATTAATGCCTTCATTTGGGAAGTCGGGAACAAAACAAATCATCGTGAGAGAGTAAATTAACTCCACAAGAATGAGATGGTTAACAGTGAAGAGGTAAAGAAAAATTTAACTCATAGGATGTAAGCTGTGTTTCCATCTATTGGCTGCCAAAACCTTTTATGTCAAGGCAAGAACCCTGCTTACTTCTAGGCATACCAAACCTATTAATACAAAGTTACAGCCCAGAAACCATGGGATGTCCATAAAGTCTGGAAACACAGGTAATATTTTCTATTTTTACAAATTAAAGATATCCTCTATGACATTATATACATTCATCTGTTTCCATATTCTATGTACATCTTGTAGAGAAATACTATAATGAAGAATCTATCTCAAAAATGTTAAATATACTGTATTGTGGAAAGGACAAAGCTATAGCAACTTGTATTTAAATGTTCATTTTATGAGCACCTACTAAGTGTCAGGTGCTCATGAACTTTTAGATGCTCATTCATTTGGTAGCACTAACCATTTAATCTAGTTGCACTGGATTACTAAAGATAGAGCATACTTTTTTCCCCCTTTAATCCTCACTCGAGAGTATTTTTTCCATTGATTTTTTTGAGAGTGGGAGGGGAGGGATGGAGAGGGCGAAAAGGAGGGAGGGAGGGGGAGAGAGAGAGAAACATCGATGTGAAAGAGACACAGGAGCCTGGGATGAAGTCTGCAACCAAGGTATGTGCTTCTGACCAGGAATTGAACCCAGGACTTTGGTCCGAGGGCCAACGTTCTAACCACTGACCCAAAGCGAACAGGGCACTTTTTCCCCCCTTGTACTTGATCTTGACTTTGAAATAAGTTTGAATGCTTGAGGAATGAAGATATTTGGCTGCACAACAGTCTTATGCATACAATATCAGTACACAATGTTTCCTTCTCTTCGTGTACATTAATTCTATGATCACTTCAAATGATATTAAGGCTGCTTAGTGCCCATTTCTATTTCTTTCCTCTGAAGTTTGCCAACAAGGATTCATATCATATATTTATTATTTCTGAGGATTATATAATAGTGCTTCTGTAGAAAGTAGGCTTGATTCCAAGATGCTAATTTATTATATTATTTTAACTCAATAGTGCTTTTCTATTTCAAGTCAAGTCAAAATGCAAACATTACAATGATTTCACATTAAGAAGTTTACATGCTCAGCACCTGTAAAGAACACTAAAGGATATGAAAACAAAATGTAAGAGAACTGAAGGAGAACGCCACAGAACAAGCCATCTACCAGATATAAGAACCAGCTGTGAAAAACTCCTTGTGAGGCTGGCTACTGCAGGCCCAGCGATCTCTCAGGGAAATGCCCTTTGAAGCTGTGGCCATATTCCTCAGCCCTCAAGATCCTAACTTGGGGCTGTATACGGAATTCAATCTCTAACAACCACACTGGCCCCTACAGAGAGCCAGACACAGTCTTCAGGGAAGTGGTAATAAGGAGCTTCAAATTACAGACATTGTAAATTCACAACTACCAAAATCAACACTTGTGGCATTCAGGAAATTAAAAGTTGAAGCATTTCTCTCATCACCAATTAAAATAGTCACAGAGCAAGGAAAATTCTTACACTTGCATTGGTGAGTCAGTCATAAGAAGAAGCAGGTAGTTACAAATGTACACCATCCTATGACATAAGCCTATACTCCCTAACCCTCAGAGCGCCAGACTGGCTTTCTAGGACAGGCAGTTACCACAACACACATCATTCCAGCTGCTCTCCACTTACGGATGCCATGAACTAGTGATTAACTCTGGACTACTGATTATCAACAATATTTCCTCCTTTAAACTCTAACTGTATAGTGGCCCTCTGTATCCATGGGTTCCACACCCACGGATTCAACCGACTGAGGACTGAAAATGGTATTTTCTATCCACCTTTTGGAATCAGTGGATGTGGAGGGCCAACTGTATGCTTTGTTCTGCACCATTTTATATAAGGACCTTGACCATCCACAGGTTTTGGTATCCACAGGGGGTCTTGGAACCAATCCCCCCCGTGGATACTGAGGGACTACTGTAATTACCGGTAGTTGAGCAGGCATCTAAGAGCCACAACAGTATCTAATTTTTCTGAACATTTTGTACAGTTTGTGGAGTTGGGTGGACTTTAAGTGGCTTTGCATCAGAGCAATAGTTAAGAAATCAACTATAGAAGAGTCTCCAGTTTTAAATCTAGGTCATACTATCCTTATTCAAAAGCAAGCAGAAGCCAGGTAATTTATATTACTTCCTGTAAAGATATTTTTAAAAAGGAGCAGGGACAAGTTGAAAAATATTAATGTTTCCACAAAATTTATGATAAATAGGCATATTTATTTTTTAAATAATGTATAATCCCATGAATTCATTGTGTAAGGAATTCTCCCTCTGTTATAGATAACCCACCAACAAAATTAACACTAAATTACATTTAACTAGACTTATGCCAGAAAATATAAAATCAATTTGGGGTGGGGAAGAGGGGAGAGATAAAGGGCAAAAATGCAGACAGATAGCAGAACATAATTTGATTTTTCCCCCAAAAAATATAATACTCAAAAATATATAAATTAATTAAATAAATAAATAGTGGGAAATGTTGGTTACTGTGAATCCACATAGTGGTATATGTACAGGCACTATATTTTTCTTCCTCGATTTCTATAAATACAAAATTTTTTAAAAACACAGTTTTCAGGGTCTACTACAAGGTCAAGTACAGATTTTACACTGCACTATTAACTGAAGTCTAAGAAGTATCATAGCCAAGGTATTATATGCCTCCCCTGGCTCTGGAGGTAGACTGTCTAGGTTCAAATCCCAACTCTGCCATTATTGGCTGTGAGCTTGAGCAAATAATATAAATGCACTAACCCTCAAGTTATCAGTATAATGAGGATAATAATAGTCCTCTACCTCAAACAAGTTCCAATGAAAAATTACATGTAAAGTACTCAGCACCAGGGCCTGGCCCACAGGTAAATGGTGGCTTACCACATAGTTATAGTAACCAGAGGGTACCTTCAGACTGGGCGGGGGGGGGAGACTAAATGACATTACAGAGAAGTTTGGGGTTCTTCAGATTGCACTGTTATGAAAAAATTGGTAATCCATACTGTGATGACATCATGCAGAGCCTCAAGTCACTATTACTATAACAATAATCATAACCCAACATTTATATGGTACTTATTTACAGGCTGACCACTGTGCTAAGCATGCTGTATGCAGTTTCTCACTTGAATGCACAGGGAGCAAGGAATTATTCTTCCCATTTTACAGATGAAGAAATTGAAGGCCAACAATTAAACATAATTTGTTCAAGATTACGAAGACATTAACTGGCAGAGAGTTGAGATTTGAACCTAGGCAATCTGCCCCCAAAACCTGCTTCTGACAGCAACTACCCCCCTGAACTTGGGCAAGTCATTTCCCATATTGAGACTTCGATTTCCTCCTCTGGAAAATGAGCAGAGTGATGGAATGGGTGCTCTCAAAAGCCCCTTCTAAACTTCTCTAGACAAAAAGCACTACTTAACCCAATTCACATTGTATAGAAAACATCTCTGCCCTACTCCTTTTATGAGCGTAGGCTTCTCTGACTTACATAAAAATGGAATGACGCATTGTACAATTCCCTCGGTGGAGTACCTCAATGTTCTTAAGCTCTGTTGGTGGGAGGTACATCACTAAGAGACATCAGTCAGGTAGGGAACCTCACTAGAAAGTTCCATAACTAAGTCTCTTTGAATCGAGTTCAAAAAGAACCTGATTTAAAAATGAATTCTACCTGACAGCACTATTTGCTACAGGGAAGTTAGGAACATACATCAACAAAATTAGCCAAAGCTCTAGGACCTCAGTTATGTCAACTCTACCTCTCAGGACCTCAGTTCCTTATTTAGAGAAATGAAGTGGCTTTTACATACAGTAGTCCCTAAGCAAGCAGTACCCCAACCCAGGGAAACCAATCAACTTTGCTAGAATTGAGAGAAGGGGTAAGGAAGCATGTATGGTTTGAAAAACCACATTTGAATACAGTTATTGCTTTTGAAATATAAACCACAGAAGTAAAGCTCCAAAAAATCTATTGTTTGGCAAATGAAAGTGAAGCAGCACTGAGGAAGGGGGAAACGGGGAGGTGCTTGGATTTTTAAAAAAATATATGTATTAATTTAAGATACATTAGAGTAGATCTGTTGAAAGCCCCTTTTAGCCCAAAGAATCTGTGAAACAAATAAAAAAAAATTAGCATCCTATGAAATAAACTTTTCAATTTAAAGAAAAAATCCTATTTGTCAAAATAAACAAATTTTTTAAAATGTCAGTAGGACTACTTAAGATATTTTCTCCTGCCCGGCCGGGCGTGGCTCAGTGGTTAAGCATCGACCTAGGATCCAGGCGATCAGCGTTCGATTCCTGGTCAGGGCACATGCCCGGGTTGCGGGCTGCAACCGATCAATGACTCTCTCATCACTGATGTTTCTATATCTCTCTCTCCCTCTCTCTTCCTCTCTCTGAAATCAATAAAGATATATATATTTTTTAAAAGATATTTTCTCCCTTTTGTACAAAAATTATTTAAATAAATGCACAAACATATAAAATTCTCCAAATAAGGCTCAAGGTGTTTTGTTTTTCAAACATACTTGATTTACTTATCAACACAAACCAAGTCTGATAATATTCCAAGCCAAAATACATCCTAGTTACTCCTACTCTGATTCTAATATTGCTTCAAAGCTCAGAAGCTCCATTTTAGGAAAACAAAGTGAGACATAAAGTCCATGTAATTCTTTCTGTGGTCAAATATATAAAGCTCAATTTTAAATCAAATCTCTTCACCTACAAATCTTTGGGCTATCTAAGCCTATTCAATAGCACCATTAGGGATGAAAAGACAAGAGACCAAACTCAATCCAATCTATCTGGCTATCATTAGCATTGCTGATAAATGGTCTGCTGAGAAACAACACCCTACTTGTCAGTATCTGCTTGGGGGAACCTTTATGGATTTAATCTTTCCCCAGACCCCATTTCTAGAGATAATTAATCAAAGGCTAGTTTGAGTGCATTCAAATTCAACTCCTAAAAAAAGATAACTAATGTCTATGTCGTCAACTCCTAAATCTCCCTACCAAATTTGAGGTTATCCTCTAAGACTGGACTTGGGTTGGGAGAAGCAAAATAAAATGAGGGCCTATTAGAAAAAGTGGATGGCTTTTAGAAAAAGAGGAGCTCTCCTACCAAATGCAGCCTCCCTCCCTGCCCTACCTCCTCTTCCCCAAAAAATATGTGCATAAAGAAATTCCAGAAAGTGGATTCTTCCTGTGCTCTACCTATCAAACTGATCTCATCTTGCAGTGTCTCTTCATTTTTTTTAAATAAGCAAACTTCAGAATGGCAAAAAATAAAACTATTAAAATCTTCCATCCCTGAAGAAGCCTGTGCAAACCTAAGATCCTTTCTCATTAAAAACTCTCATACACACAATTTATGGGCTTCATGGACCCCCTTGAACTATCAAGGTTAAAAATCCTTGCTCTAGCCTAGAGAAGCACGTGCTTCTCAATAACCCTACCTCCTCCTCCAGGGATGGGAGCCACCCAAACATCGCATCTAAAATGTAGAGCAATAAAATAAAAGCTCCCATTCCGCCTGATGTTTTAAACTACCTCTGTCAAATGTTGGTTCTGCCATTTTTCAGCAATGTTCAAGTGCTTTGTTTCATTTCCTTGACCACACAAATTGGGTCTCATCCAAAGTCCTCCTCTCTCCTTTTCTTTTTTTACTGAGCCTAGAACCTTATGGCCAAATCAGTTTATAAGTGAAGGATAAATGTTTGCCTGAGAACAAAAGTCCCCAGTGAACACTCACCCTTACCACCCCTTTCCAATTCAAGACGTTCAGAACACTGCCAAGGATGTGGCCCTGGGCTGGATCAGAGAGCAAGAACAGAATAAGGACACTACATTCAACCTTTTTGTCTGGGGCACTTCCTGGGTTTTTCATTGGCATTTAACACCAAGACACAAGGCTCATTTTTCATTAAAGTTGCAAGACTTTCACTTTGCCAGTTTCAAATGGTGTAATTGATCTGCATTGTCTTCTTAAATAACCCAACTGAAGGACACTGCAGCTTTAAATATTTCAGTGCTAGCTAGCAGACTCCATTGCAATATGGCTCTGAAGGTCGCGTCCTATTGTCTCTTTCCTCTGGAAAAAAAAAAAAATTCCTAAGTCCTTCTTCTAGGTAACATGGGAAGGGTTACCCCTAGAATTTCCACTCTTCCATCTCTGCCACTGATAGAGTTCCGCTGGTTATTGGAATCTCATACTCATAATTTTCCCGACAGGGGCAATATGCTGATTGCTATTAAAGATGCCAGCACCTTAGCAAGACATGAACACAAGTGCTCACATTAGTTTGAGTGTATGCAACTGTCTGAAACGGCACCACTCAGGGGCTGTTAACTTCTTAAAGAGCAGGGCCAGGGTGGTTTAGGAGTGGACGGCAGCGGCAGCCGGCACCCTGCACCCTGGGCCCAGAATTGCATAACCAGAAAGGTGTAGCTACTTAAACCGACAGGAATCTCCGCCTACTCATCCTGGGGCGATGCAGGCACCTTGCCACACACTTGCAGCTTTACTTGTCAAAGACGGTCAAAATAAGAGGCACAAGCACGGTGAAGGAAAATATAAACTAAAAGAAAAAGACCCTTTTCTGCCTTGCTGGGTGTGTAAGCACGCATTTTTGAAGTCACAACGCTCCCCCACCCCGGTGCATGGGAGTGGAATAGCCCCACTGAACTGAGGGCTTTGGAAGGGGCCAGGGGGTAATCAGTGGACGATTAAAAGGCAGGGAAGAAGGGGCCAAGGAAGCGGGGTAGGTAGAAGGCGTGTGCAGGTGCACTGGAGCATTACCTGAAATGGCAACAGATTGTTACCATTATCGGTCCGGAAAGCGTTATCCTCCATCCAGGACTTGGAGGTGAGCGGGGCCGCGCGGGGGAACTTGGGCGGCGCGATCACATTGCTGGAGAAAGGTTTTTTGAGCGGCGAGATGGGGTTGAGCGGCGAAGGCACCCCGACGCCCACGCCCACGCCCACGCCGACCGCGCGGCGAGGGTCCCGGCCCGCCTGCAGGCCGCCCCAGGGGTTAGAAGGCGCGCTCCAGGCGGCATTCACGCTCTGGTGCGTGTTCCAGCTGGACGAGGCGGACGACGCGGCAGCTGCGGCCGCGGCGGCTGCTGCAGCCGAGGACGAGGACGGCTTGCTGGTCATGATGGGCTGGTGGCCGTAAGCCGCGGCGGCGCTCCGCGGGGCGTAGGGCGCCTGGCTGGGGCTGGCGGGCGACCGGCGCTGCTGCGGGGGCTGCGCCTGCGGGGGCTGCGCGGGCTGCGCGGGCTGCGGCGCGGGCGGCGGCGGCTGCTGGTGGTGCTGGGTCTGCGCCAGGCCGATCTGCGGGGAGAAGGTGCCTCCGAAGACTGGGTTGACGTGGTGCGGGAAGTTCTGGAAGAGCATGGTCCCGTTGACTGGGGTGATCCCCTGGAAGAAGCTGTCCTCCACCGCGTTCGTGGTGCCCGTGGACCAGGTGCTGCCGAAGGACGGCGACAGCGACGCGCCCGGCGCCGCTGGATCCTGCGGCGGCGGCGGCTGCTGAGGGGGCTGGTGGAAACTCAAGCCCGGCAGGAGCGGCGATTCCATCTGCATCTTTTCGGGGCCGTTGGGGGCCGGCGGGGCGGCGGCAGGGCTAAGGGCCGGCACTGCGCTGCTGTCCTCCGGCTTGGGGGTCTCTGAGGAGAGGGGCGTGGACGGGGTTTCTGCTGCGCTGGGCTCGGGCTGGGGCTGCTGCTGCTGCTGCTGCCGCTGCTGCTGCTGGGGCTGGGGCTGGGTTTTGCTTTTGTCCATCAGTAAATCATCCTGCATGGTTTGCGCAGCTGAAACGGGAAAAAAGAGAGACGCGTTATTGTCAATGTGATCGTTAATGCCCCTCGCTGAAGCGGGCGGGTGTTTTACTTGAGAAAATCCAGTGCCTCCGCTACTAGCCAATTGCAATGCAAATCCATAATCTCCCATTTGGAAGAACAGGTCGGGCTGGGGTGGGAGGGCTCGCGCGAGGTCTCTAAAAATACTGTGAGAGCGTCTTCACCCTTTCTGATGTCTTGGTTCCTTTTCTGTATTAGTGGGAGATGTGCTTATAAGACAGAAAGACAGCAATTTCGCCACGTCTCTTTTCCCTTCACCGGAACTAAGAGCGTTCACCCTGCAATGAGAAACTGATTCTGGTTCCTGTTTTTTCCAAAGCACCACCCTCCCCTGGTTATTTGCATACGTCAATAAATACTGCTGCGTCCTTCAGCAAGGTTAAAAAGACACCGCGCACGACCCTTCCTTCCCCCGGCTCGGTTCTGGCACTTTAAAGAAACAGCAGTCTTATCCCTCTTGATTAGCAAACTGCCTTCGAACGCTGATAATTGTTTCATTTAGCTGCAGCGAACCACGAGGGAGGAAATCCTTGGCATTTGTTAGGAGGAGGACTCAGCTGCACAATCATTCTCTGGCCTCCCAGTAGCTGCAGCTACTCCATTTTGTTAGGAGACAGAAAAAAACCCCACCGCTTTTAAAGAGGTAAAAATCTACTGAAACGTTTGGAAGTGCCTGCTGCTTGTTCCTCTCTAAGGGTTAGGGATTTTTCTGCTTATTCTCCAAATTTCTTATCTCCAGTTCTGCTGCTGCACAAGAGATTTTTGGCATCTCAGTGGTTCAGGTCTAAAGAGGAGCCTGAGAATTTCTCTGCAGAGTGGAGAAATGCTCTGGTTGGATTTGAGGTCAGAGAGACAGACAGAGGGAGGGAGGGAGAGAAAGAGCGACTGGTTGGATTTGAGGTCAGGGAGGGGGGGAGGGAGAGACTGACAAACACTGAGTGTGAGATGGGGTGGGGTTTTTAAAAAAAAATCCTTATGCGGGGAAAAATGAGGAAAAAAAAAGAAAAGTAAAAAATCCTTCTGAGATTTAAGTAGAAAGTCAAGATAATTCTGGAGTTGCCAGATTTTCATTTTTGAACCCTCCTGCTGCTGCCTTGGTCACAAGACTTAGGCAAATTTAGAATACACTCTCTTATCACTGGTATTAGCAGTGAAAGATTATGGTTTGAAGACCCTGAATTACCATATGCTAGCAAAAGTGTTAAAAATAGCAGAGCACAAAGTCTCAAATTCTCATACATTGTAATTATAGTGCATTGCCATCACTGCTTCATTTAGCCATATAAGGAGCGTATGGTATTTTCCATTTCGCATAGAAGGACTATATTCACCTCTGCCTGCTGCCTGTTTTCTCATTCACGAATGAAAATAGTAATCACTCAAAACCAGATTTCCATACACATACTTATCACTGAGTTATCCCTTAAAACATGTTCATTGTATTAAATATGTTAATATTACACTGCTGAGACCCTGCAAACAAGTATTTTGAAATGTTAAAGAAGCATATGACCAAACATATAATTATTTTTAGATGAGAATTCAGTATAATTGTAACAAAGTTATTAATCTATTCAATGCAGCTAATTCAGATACAGAGAAGTATCTCAGGACACTTGTGAAAGGGCATTCAAATACACGCAGAAGCTCTGCCTTTGGACATCCTCATAATAACTGTTGTAAAATAAATATATTGGAAAACAGAGGTGTTACTGCTCTTAACTATTAAAATTATGTCAGACCAAGAAATAGGGTTAAAAGTAGTTCTATTTTATTAAAGACTATCTTTAAAATGGTTATGTCTAATCAAGGGGTTGTATACTTGAAACTAATATAATATTGTATGTCAATTGTAATTTAAAAGTGAAAAAGAAGACATGGTTAATCTTTCATTTTAAAGTTCCATACATAGACAAAATACTGGGCTCAAAGAAATTCTTCACAGCCACCCTACTCTCTTTTCTACTCCTTTCTCCTCTATCTACCCCCCTAAAAAGAACCCAACCCAATATGACATACATCACAAACTGCCAGCTACTACCAATAAAATCTACTTAAGATTGATTTTACATTCCTCGGTTCCCCTGGTCTAAAACAATGCTTTGATCAGCATTGAAAAATATGACACAAAGAGGCAAGCAAAGCTGGGATTCACAACACAAAGTTCTATTGCTGCCAAAGGAAATGGTGATAGAGAGACATTTTCATACTTGGTTTAAGCAGTGCTGCAGTAAACCATTATAATCTGGGATCTGAGATACTTCCAGTGAGCTAGAATTGTCTTTACAATAGCCATATCATCATGGCTGAAATATGCATTTGATTCTAATTTCAATATCACTTAGCTTTTCCGATGCTTGTATAAAGGCTTTTTGTTAATGCCTCAGTGTAAACCACACGCTCTTGGTGGAAAAAATAATGCTGTACTATAGCAAAAATTTTAGAAAGCCAAAAAAGTAAGCTGGACTCAGAATATTTTATCAAGGCTGTAGTTAATATTAATATATTTATTGAATTTAAAATTTTTTATCATACCATGAGCATCCATTTCTCTTCTCAACCCTCCTTAAAGATATAAATTTCACTTTCTGCATAAATTCACTCTGTCAAGGTCAAGACCCATCTTTAATAAATAAGACCCTTTAAACAAAAGGTAAGCAATAGGTTAAGATAACATTTATAAAGTTAATATGCACTGTCTTTCAGTGACTGCTTGTACGGTTTGTTTGTTTGGGTCGGGGGTTTTTTTGTTTGTTTGTTTTCTTTTTTTCTTTTTTCTTATTTACAGCAAAGTCCGAGAAATAGATACCTCCTTCCCCTCCCCCCACCACACACACAATAGATCTTCCTTTACATGCAATCACCCAATCTCAAGTAACAAATTCTTAGTAGCAGTTACCTTTGAGTGTCCAGTTTTTAAGGGTCGATAAAATTTAAAAGTGTACAGTATTTATTTTCTTCTTTCAGGTTGATTATGTGACCGCTCTGGCAAAAGCACTTTGACAACTGTAAGAAGAAAGGGCATGCGCACACAGGGAACTGTGGGGGCTGAAGTCCTTCACCAGGGACTCTGCCCGACTTAAGCACGTTCAGCCAGGAAAGGAGGAAGCCTCACGAATACCGATTCCAGGGGGAAGAGGTTGTACCCGGTTTACATTACATCCTCCTAACCAGTCCACATCAGGAGTTGTGGAAATGAAAAAGAGAAAAAATAAAATGGTTTGTCAACTTGATTTAGGAAGCCAGGTTAAAAGAGAAACTGGATCGTAGGGCTCAGAATAAATAAACCCAGCAGAGCTACCTTAAATGGTATTAGAATGGTAATGACTTAGAGAGCCAGCAATAGGAACCCTACCAGAGCACAAGAGACTGGAATGGAGACTAATAGGGAGAAACACTTAAAATCTGACTATATATAAGAGAAACAATTTTAATAGTATAGAATGAAAAATGCCTTAGTGTTAAATGTGGTATTAACCTTGGAGGTCAGGAAAAAAGTAAGTTTCAGTCACAAATTTATGACATCTTATCCACCAAGATTTCTTTGTATCTGAGTTTTCAGTGAAGGCACAAATCACTTATTTTAATATTTTAGCTGATATTCTCTGAATCAACTCACCTCCTTATTTTACTTGTCAAAATGAAAGTTTACCTCGCATTACTCATATACTGTTCAATTAAATAAAATTCAGCTCTTTTAAGCTAAAGCAATATTTGGTGGGATATTTACTGCCTAAGAGAACGACTTCTTTATTTCAAGACAGAAAGTACGTATAGTTTCTATATTTTAAAAAATGTTTTAGTGTACATTTTTCCTATTTTAATATCATGACTCCAAGGCTGGAATCTCACAACATATTAACATTAGCTGTTGTTATCTATAGGTTCTGAAATTGATAGTTCAACTACCAGCTTGCTTACGTAGGCAGAAGATATTATTTCTTGTGGGATTTGGCTCAGTGACGTTCACCCAAACGGGTTCAGAGTAAACGTCAGTTGATGACTATGCTGACTGCACTTGGAACTAAAAATGTTAAGCATCCTTTAAAATTGTCTTCATTTTCTATTTCCCTTATTCACCAATTAGAACTAAAGTATTGCCAGAGACCACCAATTTGCAGCAGTTAGTAGTCTTTGTTTCTAGTTATTTCTAAGGAAAAAACTAACAATTTAAGAGTAAAAAATTATCTTGAATTAAGCTGCCAAAATCTGTTTTTAAAAGAACGAAATGATCTTCTTATTCCTCCTATAAGCTTAGTTTATATTGTTTTGTTTTTCTCTCTTCCTCTACCTTACTAAAAAAGCCTCACTTCTGCCGCGGTGCATTCCAGAGCCAGTGAGGATCAACTCTAGGTTAATCTTACTCCTGAAGACTTCCTAATCTACTAAACTTCTATTACATTTTCAAGTATTGGAAGTTAAAAAAAAAATTCTTTCATAATATCCTTAAAAAGACTTGATTTCTAAAAATAATTTGAAATTAATGTCAATATTTTATCGGTTAAGTAGAAATTCTTAAGTTACTCAGCTGTGCTTGAAAATGGTTTACTTGGCCATTTATTAATCCATTTGACCCTAAGTACAGGTCTACTAATAATTCGCACAATGGAGAAAAATAAGCTTTGTTTCCTAAACCTTGATAAACGGCAATAAAAATTAGCACTGAATATACATAGTGTAATTTTATTGTATTTGAAAATGAATTTCTGTTCCCTAAAATGAGCACTCAAATCTAAAAAGAAAATGACTGAAAACATAAATACCAAGGTGTAAATAAATACCAAGCAAACAATAAATTATAGGAGGGCCCACCAAAAAGGACAAAGAACTTCTCTACTAAAATCCTGTTTTTTATTTAACCAGAAAGGAAGCACTTTCTGAAATTTTGTGTTCAGGTCACAGAGATTAACCACATACCCCCTTTACAAAATATGAAAACGGAGATTGCAGACTTAACTCACTGAAATATACATGGGTCAAATACATCTTTCTAATATTCCTTCCTTCCTTTCCTTCTCTCCTTGCATCTCTAGCACAATGCTTGTAAGTCCTGGATAGTTGGTGGTTGCTCTATATATCCTTGTTTAATGAATAAATAAATGGATGGGTGAATGAATGAATGAACGAATGGATGATATAAAGTTTCTGATTATCTAGCAGCCAAGGTTTTAGCAGGTATTAAATTATTTTCCATTTAGAAGAGCAATTTTTCATCAGCTGCAAGAATAAATATGGAGGGTGGTATAAAATAGAAAACCATCTTGGCCCTTTTGATGTTCAGCAATATGAAGATCATTTGCTTATCATCATGAAATAACATACACTAAGCGCTAATTAAACAGGGAACTTTGTTCCCATCTAAGAATTTACAATCTAATAAAGACACAGTTCTCAGTAGCCACTAAGAGCTAAGTCCAATGGATGTTTTGTCGGGCTTTGTCTTGCTTGACCTTGCAGCAACACTGACATAACTGACCATGCTTTCTGGATATACCTTCTTCCCTTCTTCCCATGGCTTCCTTCATGCTGTCCTTTCTTGACTTTCTTACATTTCTCCACCCCCCCCCCCGTCTTCTTTGCTAATTGACTTTAAATAGGAGTTCTTCAGGGCTCTACCCTAGGCTCTCTTCTCATCTCACCCTATGTGACTTTCCCAATTATAAGGAAAGGACCACCTATCTGTTGACAGCTATATTCCCAACATCTGTCACTGTGCCTAGCACATAATAAATAGGTATTCAATAAATATTTGTTGAATTAAAATGACATTTATATGCAAAGGCAATCTTGGCGGCAAAAATAAATCTCCCCTGGCCAGTATGACTCAGTTGGCCAAAGGTTGCCAGTTCCATTCCAGGTCAGGGCACATGCCAGGGTTAAGTGCTCAATCCCTGGTAGGGAGTGTGCAGGAGGCACCCAATTGATGCTATGCTCTCTCATCAATGTTTCTCTCCCTCTCTCTCCCTTCCACTCTCCCTAAAATCAAGAAAAACATTTTTTTAAAGGCATAACATTAAGGCTTTAGATACACATTAACAAATTGTTAAAGAAAGAATGCACACTATATACTTCCTTGAGAACTGAACTTCTAACATGAAAACAATGTATAAATAGTATATACAGTGAAGAATAACATATTTACTATTCTGATGACCTAATGCAGAAACATCTCTCCCCTTTGGATATGCCAAATAAGGTTAAGTCCCTTTTGGCATCCTAATATATTTAGTACTTTGTCATACCTTCCTGTGATAATAAAACAGTGAAGGTAAACTTAAATACGTATAGCCTATCTTTATTAGCTGGAGATTCCATTTCAAATTATGACATATAAATGTGTACATGTATGTATTGCATTTGAGAAAAAAGATAGCTTTCATCGATTGTAATTAATTTTATTTTAAAACCTAAGTTCACAAAGGTGATAAAAATGTACAAACTTCCAGTTACAAAATAAGTAAGTCATGAAGATGTAATGTACAAAATGGTGTCTATAGTTAATAATACTGTGTTGTATATTTGAAAGTTGCTATGAGGGTAGATCTTAAAAGTTCTCATCACAAGAAAAAAAAATTGTAACTATGTATGGTGATTGATGTTAACTAGACTTATTGTGGTGACCATTTTGCAATACAATGTTTATGTCCATTATATTTAAATTTTTAAAAAGAAAAATTAATATTCATATATATATCCTATATCTGAATTCATCTTAGGTCTGAATAAGCTCAGGTCATATACTTTTACATAACAAGTTCTATGCATCAAAAATTTGTGAACTTATAGAGAAACTAAATTTAACTCTTTAAAAAAGCATCCCAGCCTGGCTGGGCGTGGCTCAGCAGTTGAGCATCGACCTAGGATCCAGGAGATCGCAGTTTGATTCCCAGGCAAGGCACATGCCCAGGTTGGGGGCTTGCTCCCCAGTAGGAGGCATGCAGGAGGCAGCCGATCAATGACAACTCTCTCATCACTGATGTCTCAACTCTCTCTCCCTCACCCTTCCTCTATCTGAAATCAATAAAGATATATTTTTTAAAATAGCATCCCATACTATTGTTAGTTTTTATCCAATTGCAAATTGAGTCCCTGCTCACAATGTCCTCTCCTTTACAAATTGTTTTTGATACAATGTACGTCCCTTTAGTCAACGATAGGGTATTCATTTTCCTACTCTCATTATGGTAACCCAGTAACAAGAACCCTCTGGAGACGTCAAAGATTGTGGAATGATTTCAGAAAATACAGTTAAGCTTTACATGGGTCATTTCTTCTCCTCCTATAATAACTGCCATTTATATTTTAAATTCATTTTTAAATTATTCTGAAAGACCAGGTGTTCTTTCTTAAAACTTCAGATAAGCAAACCCTACCCAGTTAATGTTTTAAATTGTTCTTCTGCTCTCCCAAGAGTTTCACCATTTCACCTTAAATGCTGTTCAAAAAATATCCTCATTATATTGGAATCAAAGAGCACCTCTCAAGGAACTGGCCTCAGAGGTATCACCAGCTTTCAGTTTCAACTTCTATCCCCAAAGTTTTAGCTACAGTTTTGAGCATTTTCCCAACAGCCTTCCCACTGTCTACTGGGCATTTCCAAGTTCAAGTGTCATCATGACCATCATTATCTATGGGGCAAAAGTCAAATACTTACCCTAGTATTTAGTATTCAGGGCTCTCCCCTCCTAATCCCAATCTACCTTCCCAGACAGCTTTATGCCCACTGCTCCAGGCAAACTGATCTAACAGTCCTGCACCTTGCTGATGTGACCGATCCCAAATGAAATGCCTTCCTCATCCACTCTATTACCCTAGCCTCGCCTTTCTTCAGATCCTAGTTCAAACACCCGTTCCTAATAGTAGCATCTATCTGTACCACACATTTATTGCTTTCCATTTCTATTTAGCTTTTCTGGTATGATTATGTTAACTCCCCAACTACAACCTTAAGCTTCTTGGGGAAGGTATTGCAACTTATGCTTTTGTTCTTCCTCAAAGTCTGATAGAATATTGTGCATAGAGCTTAGTAATGAGAGCTAACATTTATGGAGCATTTACAATGCTAAGTGCTTTCCAAATATTCATTTAATCCATCTAATAAACTTATGAGGTAAATACTATTATTGTCCCTAAAACCACATGACAAAATGAAAATTTAGAAAGGTGACTTACCTACCCAAGGTAGTGTCAGAACTAGGACCTAATTTCAGGTTTGTTTGACTCTAAAGCTGTCTTTTGGTTAGTGACTCATAAAAGGAGGCCCTCCTTTCCTGTTTGATCCATACAGCCCAGGAGACAGCTTGAGCTTCAAAGGTGTGAAATTATGGTTCAGCAACTTTTCTTTCTCCCATTGACCCGAAGCTTTTATACAGTGACCTTTGCCTGAAAACCAGAGATAAGCTCTAACCAAAGGGTTCCAAATTCCACCAGTGGGCAAGACCCTGTCCCATTCCAGGACATTCTAAAAACAGCATGATTGTCATAAAAATGATGAATCACCAAAAGAAATGATTTTAGTCTGCAGGATTCTAGAAAGCAAGGCTGGCCCAGGCCTGTGAGTGATGGAAAAAAACTTTCTTTTGCCACAATCTCTGCTTTAACGGCCAGTAATTAATAGGTGCTGTACATGTTGAATCACAGGGATCATCAGAACAAATGGAAGGGCAATCAATGGTCAATGTTTCCACTCAGGAAGCTCTTGGATCCTACTATTTGAAACCAAGTAATGTTTGTGTAATATCAGTACCTTACATTCACAGAAAGGATTAGACTTTACTAAACTCCTTCACCTTTGTTCTCTCATTTGATATTCACAGTCCTGTGCAGTGGGTAGACAACATAGACAGAGCCCTTGTGTTCACTTTTGCACACTGTACAATATACCCAAAGGCTGGCCCAGGAGACTAGTAAAGACTGAAATCTAGTACATGCTCTGCTCACCAAGCTCATGAACCTTAGAGCTGCATCTGCCTGGAAAAAGAGACACCTTTCCCTAATTTCCACAAAGGGATTATGTAAACAGGTGACAGCACTGAGGATGACTATTGGGATCCCTACTTTAAAGATCTGAATGTCAATTATACCTCAATAAAACTGGAAAAATAAAATAAAGATGTAGAAACCCAGGCTCGGACATGTTGCAAGATATAATTAATACGTGGTGGATCCCAGATTAGAATTCAAGTCTTTCAACTCACTAGTTAGTGAGTGTGCTTTTTCAACTACACTACAAGGCTCCCATTGGCTGAGTTTAATATAGGCTATACCATGTGGCAGATTGGTATCCTTAGCACTTGCTCTAACCAGCTGAACCAGTAGCTCTGTCCTGAAGTCATAGCTGTTCTCTCACTGAGGAAGCTGAGAAATAGATATGTGTGCCAACTGTACCAAGAGGGATACTTTAGATGGATCTCTTACCACTTTTGGAAAAACAAATCAGACCACCCACCCTGATGTTAATGGTTCATAGCATCACCACAGTAGCAGGAAGTCAACGGTATTTATATTATGGGAGGTGGTGTGTGAAAAGGACATAGGATATGAAATCCAATGATCTAAATTTGACACTAGCATTACTGCTTTATTAGCTGGCTGGCCCTGGAAGATAACAGTAACAGATATTTATTGAACATCCTATTTGATATGCCATGTACTTTGTTTACATGATGAATAATTTCACACAACCCTAAGAAGTATGTGCCTTCATAATCCCCATTTCACTGATGAAGATACTGAGGCTCTGGGAAGTTCACATAACTTACCCCAGGCTATACTGTTGGGAAGTAGAGGAGCTAGGATTCAAATCCCGGCAATACAGTATGCCTCTAAAACCCATGTTCTCAATTTCTCAGTCTGTTTCCTCTAGAATAAAATAGAGATCATAACAGCCATCCTACTTATAGAAACAGTACGAGTGTGTATGAGGGCTTCTTAAATAGACTGCAAAATATTAAAGGTCAATGTATGAAATCCAAAGCTAATACTGACAGGCTGATAGATGGGTTTATCTGGACGGTCTACACTCAAGTACAGAGTTACTTGCCACTTTTTCACTTAATATTGGGAGTCAAAATGAGTTGTGTTAAGCCCATACTTCTAACAACATTTCTTATCCTACCTCTTTCCATATCCTGCGTTCCTGGGCAGAATATAGTGGGACATATCTTTCAACTGCCACAGGACATAGATTTTATTATTAGTTTTAAAATCTGTGGATTGAATTTCTTCATCATCTGGTGACGACAATTATGATGATGTTTACACTAAAATCACTTAGTCTATGTAGGGATCTAGCTAAACATTTTACAAGCCTTATCAGTTATTCCTCATAATAACCTTAAAAGACAGAATAGAACCTATCATTCTTCTCATTTTTCAGATAAGGAAACCTGGGCTTAGAAATGCTAAATAATTTGCCCAAGGTGACATAACTAGTGGGCGAATAAACTCAGGTCTATTTTGACTCAAAAACTTAAGCTCTAAAGCTTAGCCTCAGCCCTCACCTCATGCCACACCCAGGCACAGCCCAGAAGACATCAATGCCTACATTTTCTCTGCAATCAAGCTCCTGCTTCTTGTTGCTTCTTCCTTTAGTGACCATATTTTTTCTAAACCAAAAGTCAAAACATGTGGTCTGACAATCTGAAGCAATTAAACTTCAGAAAAATCCAGAACCTGTGGTTTCTGGGCTTTTACCTTTCTCCCCCACACCTGATCACCTAGAACACACCTATTCAGATTGTTCTCTTTTGAGCCCAGGCCTGGCTCCTCTTAGTGTTAAATCCATCTCCCAAGCAGAGGCCTCTCTACTTAAACTCTTCCCTCCCCCCAAATACAAGCAAAAGTTTATTTAGAAAGTCACAGAGAAAGAAGTGAGCCAGCTGGGCTGCATGGGCTCAGGAAACAAGTCACAGAGGCAAAAGAAGGTCCCTTGGAAGTTAGTAGAAAAAAAAGCAAGGATATGCACATCTGCATGAAGGAAAGGGGGAAAAGGCTGGGCATGCTCCAAAGAGAATACAGGCTGGGGAAAGACAGGGGTGGGGAAAGATGTGGGCATGCTAGAGAGAGAGCTGCCTCTACTTAAACTCTTCACCCAAAAGCCTCAGAGCCTCTGAGAGAATGAGACCTCAATTGCCATTCTGAAAAATTCCACTTTCAAAAGAAGATGAAAGAAAGGTTTTCTTTCCTTTCTTGTTTTCCTTTTTAAAATAAGTTCTTAAGATATCCCTTTGAACAATCTGTCTTCTGTTCTCTAGAAGGAAAGGCATGGTTTTGCCCCTCCTTTCTAAAGTGACTCTTCATTGCCTTTGGCAGTATAGATCCTCCCAGATAAGACCAAAAAAGACACACAGCCCAAAACTTCATATGCAGAAATAATGTGCAAGATTCACACATTCAACACATTTATTGAGCACCTACTATGCAGTAGGCTCAACATTCGTTATTCCTCCCTTCCATCTAAATGATCAAGAATACTCAAAGTAGTAAATAAGAAAAAACATGGCTGTTGAAAAAAATATAAGAAAATGTCAGGTAAACATAAGTGCTATAAAGAACAAAAGAGTCATGTGATTGAAAGAAAAAGGTATTTAGATGAGAAGGTCATTAAAGGCCTCAACGATGAAGTGATACCTGAATTAAGCTCCCACCTGAATTAAAGGAACCCATTCATGTGATGGCTGGTGGTGGAGGATGGGAAGAAACAGCTACTGTGAGGATCCTAATGCAGGAATAAGCTGTCAGATCCCATGTTGGCAAACTTTTTCTGTAAAAGGGCACACAGTTCAACCCCAGCGTTGGAAGAACATCTAATCAAGTAAACGAGGAGGAAAGTGGTATAAAGTAAGGCATGAAAGGGAGGCAAACGCCACATCAAGTAGAGCCTTCTGAGCTAAATTAAGATTTTGGTTTTTGTTCTAAGTGTGATGGAATCCCCGGGAGAGTTTTAAGCACGGCAGTGACGTGATTTGATTTATGCTTTAAAAAGGCCATCAGGGTTGTATGTGAATAGCAGACCATGGTGGGCGTCAGGGGGAAACAGAGAAACGGCTGATCAGAGGTCAGCTATGGTATCATCCAGACAGGACAGGACAAGGATGGTGGTGGCAGATGCCCAGGGAATTCAACAGAAAGTAAAGTGAACACCCTCAGTGAGCGCTACCTTTATCACTGAGGCACAAAGTCATGGAAGGACTCTTGAAATTTTACTTTAAAATCCAAAGAGTAGTATAGCCTTAAGTTTGATTCACAGGAAAATCTGGTTACTCACATTTTTAGCAATAGTTTTACATATTTGACTTATTGATAGTTGATTTTCAGGAAGATTATCTTTTCCTCTTGCTTCCTAGTGAAGGAAGTTTTTCCTCTGGCTCTTGATACACATTATTTTCCCCCTTTCACCTAAATGTATTATAAAGTATACTTAGAATGTTCCTCTCATTTTGGCGTGCACTGCAGTCAACCAAAAGATGACTGCTCTTTCAAAATCTGAGAAACTTCCAACGTTCCTTTGCAACACCCCCCTCTCCAAGTTTTCACCATGAGGCAGTTGTAAACGTAGGCGGTTCATGCAGTATCCAAACTCATTTTCTTGTTCTGTCTCTATAAAAATACTGCTGAGAACTGCCCTGGCCGGGCTCAGTAGTTAGAGCGTTGGCCTGCACACTGGGTTCGATTCCCAGTCACAGGCATGTACCTGGGTTGCAGGTTGGGTCCCCAGCCCCCTTCGGGGTTTGAGTGTGGAACCAATCAATGTATCTCTCACATCAGTGTTTCTCCCCTCCCTTCCACTCTCTCTAAAAATCAATGGAAAAAATATCCTCAGGTGAGGATTAACAAAACAAAACAAAATGCTGCTGAGAGCTTTTGAAAATTCATCAAGCTGTACATTTAATTTGGGCACATTTTTGTATATTTGTTAAGATTTTTCTTAAGTTTGGGGGGGGGGGAACAAAAACAAACAAGCAAACAAAAACACATACACAGAAGTCCCATGATGGCAACCTTTAGAGAATAGGCAGATTAGACAGTGTCAAAATTTAAGTTCCTTAGACAAATTCTGAGACCAAGTTTTGCATGCAAATGATTTATTGGGGCAGTACAACTGCAATGAAATGAGAAAGGCAGGCAGTCAGAGGAAAATGCTGATCCCCAAAGTGGTTGCAGTTGAATACGCAGCCCATCCTGTGATGAGCTCTGGAGCTGGGGTGGTCCCCCAGACCTTTTCTTAAATGAGGCAAGGAACCTGAGTCTTTGCATCATAAATCAGCCAGTTACTGCCTGTGGGCTCCTGGGAGCATACATAACCTTAGGATGCAGAACCATGCAGCCTAAGGCAATGCTCAGCAAAAAACAAAGCTTTCCACCATCAGGAACTACAATTTCCAGCAGCTAAGGGATGAGCACATTAGCAATGAAGAGAGGATCCGGGTTGGAGTACCATGGTATCCACTATAGAGAGACACTCTGGTAGTCTCATAGTCACTTTTTATTGTTTAACGTTTGTCATGGTACATAGTATTTTACCATGGGTATATAGTATTTTTATTAAAATTCTCTAGTAATTTTTAGTATGCCAAATATACCAATTAGCATGCCAATTAGTATTTTCAGTAAAATACTAGTTTTTACCACAGAATATAGTATGTTACCATGGGCATATAGCATTTTTATTAAAAATAAACAGACTTCATGTACAAATATTTTTAGAAACATACTTTAAAAAAATACTGCTGGAAAAGTGGCTCAACTGCCTCTTCGACTGTGTGCCTTCATGCAGCTGATGATTAAACCTGAGTCATTTTTGACTTCCATCTTCCTTATCAAATCCTATGGCTCCTTCTGTGATAAGACTTCTCCATCTATCCTTTTCTGTCACTGTCCCCAATTCTGGTCCCCATCTCCTCAAATTTAAACCATCTCCTGTATCCAATTTCATCCAAGTTGTTGGGGTTTGGGGTGGGCAGAGAATGCTCCATTGCATGACTTGCACTAATTGTTCAAATAGTCATTGAGAGTCTATGCAAAGGCACTTGGGGAAATAACATTAAGCAAGAAGACACAGTGCCTCCATCTCTTATAAACATTAATTTCTAGTGAGAGGGACTTTAAACAGCCAATTCTATGATAAATAATTTCTTGGCAATTGTGATAAAAATTCTGTGAAAAAGCACCAGATGTTATGAAACCATCTGATGTTGGGTCCTGGATTAGAGGGGGTCATGGTGGAGTTTTCTAAAGCCAGTAAGCTAAGCCTTAAAGAAAAAGACAAAGTTCAAAGGAAGTATGTTCCATGCAAAGAGAATACCATGCTTCTTCCTACCTTCCTATTCTGAAGAGGAGAAGCATGGTTTATTCAAGAATCTAAAGAGAAAGCCGGTAGCCAGAGCTCAGGATACAGCCGGGGAATTGAAGAGAGGGGGCCTGGGTAAGGTAAGAAGGGTAATATAAAGCCATTTGAAGTGGGATTTATTTTACCTTTTTTTTTTAACTTTTCATTTTGAAATCATTTCAGAATTAGAAAAAAAATTACAAAAAATAATTTCCCTACACTTTTCACCCACATTCTCCAAATATTAGCATCTTAGACGATCACAGTATTATCAAAATAAAAAAAAATTAGCAATGATTCAATACTATTACGTGATTTAAAGACCCTATTTTGCCAATTGGCCCTTCCCAGAATCCAATCCAGGATCATTAACTGCACTTAGTTGTCATGTGTCCTTGATCTCCAGTAACATGGGACTTGTCACTTTTGAAGAGCACTGGCCAGTTACTTGGTAGAACATCCCTCAGTTTTGGTGTATCTGATGTATAAATTCAGGACATACTTATTTGGCAATCATAGCACAGAAGTGACATTGTGCCTCCGTAGTGCATCATTTTAGAAAGAACGTAATGTGGGTTTGTCCTGTTGTGGTGATGTTAACCTTGGTCACTGGGTTAAGGTAGTATCTGCCAGATTACTCCACTGCAAAGTTACTATTTTTACCTTTTTACTCAAAGACCTTTGGGAAGTACTTTCCATGTGAGTATCCTGTTTCTCAACATACTTTTGCCCACTGATTTAATGATTCTTGCCTCCATCAGTTATTTCTGTGAGGTTTGCAAGCTGTAATCTGCTATTTTAACATTAACTGGAATGTTACTAAAAGGAAGAGTTTTTTCTTCTCCCTGATTTCTTTTTTATCAGTATAGACTCATAAATTCATATTTTATTTCTATGGGTTATAATTCATTACTATTATAATATAGTATGTTACTTCCTACTTTGGTCGCCGGGGTTTCTACAAGTTGACTTCTAGGTTCTTTTGATATGGCCCCATCACTTTTTGAGCACATCCCTACTTTCTGGCACAGCAGATGTTCCAGTTCTATGTACTTTTCCTGCCCAACCTGGAATTAGCAATTTCTCCAAAGGGCCCTGGTTCCTTTTACCTGAGATAGCAGTCGGTACACTCATTGATTCTGGAGAGTCAGGGCCTAAGGCCGTCTCAGCAGATAGAGCTAGAAAGTATATATAGGTACACATGTGTGTGTGTTTATATACCTGTAAATCTTAAGTTTGTATTGATACCTCCAATTCCAATCAAACATCACAGGGTTCGTTCTAGCCTTAGAAGCATCTCTCCTTTTAAAATTTACTAAATATTTACTGAACACCTGCCATGGGCTAGGCACTGTGCTTTGCATGGGGTATATAATAGTGAACAAAACAGGTATGGTCCCATCCCCACCCTCATGAAGCCTAAATTATAAAAGTCACAACTTATGGATTATTCCCCTTTTCTCCAAATTGCTAAATTTCTGTTTTCTACTGGCTCCTTCTCACTAGGATTTAGACAGGCCACAGAAGAATTTTAAGCAGATAACATGATCAGTTCTACATCTCTTAAAAGGTCATTCTACTAAAATGAATCAAAGAAATAAAGAGTAGCCTGGAGAGGCCAATTGTCAAATCAGTTGAAGGGCATGAAAGTGAATGTGGGGAGACCAATTATGAGACTGGTTAGTAGTCCAAGGTAAGAGATGACAGTCATCAGGACAGGGGTGAAGGCAGGGGAATGGAAACAGATAAGTGGAGCTGAGAGATTTTTAGGAGATAAATGGACCATACCTGGTGACTGACTGAAGGGTAGGGGTCTGAGGTAAGGGAGCAGGATGACTCAAGGAGGACTCCTAGGTTTTGGGGAGTATGTGCATATATTGGCTCAGATTTCCATATATTGTAAATATATGACTACATGTCTCTTCCATTAAATTGTAAACAGCATGATGAAAAGAACAGT
Organism: Miniopterus natalensis; assembly: GCF_054644295.1. Taxonomy (NCBI): domain Eukaryota; kingdom Metazoa; phylum Chordata; class Mammalia; order Chiroptera; family Miniopteridae; genus Miniopterus; species Miniopterus natalensis. Next base: position 37,442,273 of record NC_142094.1, read on the forward strand.
ATAGCAATGTACTATTCATATCTTTGTATCCTCAGTATCTCCTACAGTTGGAGTTACATAGTTGGAGCTCAAGAAATGGTGTTGAATAAATGAATGAAAGGGCGATCTTCCTCAGACTTACCAAGTTGCAATTTCAGCTGTAGGGTGTCAAGTTAGATATAATGCCCCATAAAGGTCTAAAACTCCCTAAGTAGAGGAAAACTATTTATGCTGAATATCTATACTTCCAAAAGACAGTGTCCTAGTCTATTAGTTTATAATGTACACTTTCTCTTCTACCATTAATTCATCTTACCCAAGACATAAAACGCAGAAGATATAAAACAGAGGTAAACATTTGACTCTAACAGGGATTTTCAACCTTTTCCATCTCATGGCACACATTAACTAATTACTAAGATTCTGCAGCACACCAAAAAAAATATTTTTTGCCAATCTGACTAAAAAAATAGTTATAATTTTTATTTATTCACACCAGATGGCTATTGCTGTGTGGGCTGTTGTCTTTTTGTTGTTGTTAATCCTCCCTGAGGATATTTTTTCTATTGATTTTTAGAGAGTGGAAGGGAGGGGGGTGCAGAGAGAGAAACATCCATGTGAGAGAGACCCACTGATTGGTTGCCTCCTGCACACACCCCAACTGGGGTGGGGATTGAACCTGCAACCCTTGACTGGGAATCGAACCCAAGATGCTTTAGTGCATGGGGCTGATGCTCCAACCACTGAGCCACACCAGCCAGGGCTGTTGTCATTTTTTTATTTGACAATCTAAGGAAAAAGAGGTCAGTGCCCCTGACTAAACAGTCAGGTATTGCATGTACTAAAAATTCTTGCGGCACACCGGTTGAAAATCACTGGACTATAACAATAAAATTTCACTTTTCACTTTTCAGGTCACCAAAAATTAATGCCTGTTAATTGGCTATCCCTGGTAGGGGTTGGGAATAAGAGGAGTCCTTTTTCCTTACCTCTCAAATGGGGCTATGGAGATTAGGTGAGATATTTCTAGCCTCAAGCAGGTATTCAGTAAAGGTTGACACCCTGCCTCTCCGCTTACCTTAAAAAACAACAACACAATTTCCTATGTATCCTAGCAATCTCCTCACATGTACATGCTAAATTTTAAAAAATAAAGTAAATGGGGTAATACTATAGATACAATCTACTCCCTGCTTTTTTCCCTTAACATGTATTCCCGTGTCGGTTTTGGTATTTGGCAACTATTCTAACTGCTTTAAGTTATTCCTTAAAGATTTGACCTAATGTAGCATCATATACATATAAGCTCCATGAGGTTATATTTGTCTCTGTCGCCCTATTCTACCCCCAGCATCTAAAAACTACCTGGAATACTCTATTGTTCTTCTTCAGAGCATATAAATCTTTCACCTTTTACTAAAAAGTGCCTGGAACATAAGCATATGGTCAGTAGGTGTTTGCTAATGAATGTTCCTCCTTTTGAGGAATTGCCTTCAGTCAAGATAGACTGCCCTGCTTTAGTCAAGTGGCAATGAAGATTGATTAGATGCTCCCTCCTTTGATTTTGAACTGTGAGAAGAATAAAGACACTAGAGTTTATTCATTTCGGTCCTGAACTCATTTGAGAGCATGGAATGTTCCTGCTACCAAGATTCTCCACGGTGGCTGCCACGTAACTGTTTCCAGCCGGTTCTCCTGCCTTACTTTCAATTATGTGAGCACACACATATCTTCCAATGAATTTCCTTTTGCCTAAGTTAACTCCAGGTTTCTCAACCTCAGTTCAATGGACATTTGGACTATATAATTCTTTACTGTAAGGAGGTACTCTGTGCATTATAATATATTTAGCAGCATCCCTGGTCTCTATCCACCAGATGCCAGCAGTATCCCCTAGTGTAACAATCAAAAACACCTCCAGACATTAGTGAATGCCCCCTAAAGAGGTTGAATTAGCTAGAGTTGATTTCTGTGAAACAAAAAATATCCTAACTGATGGCTACTGTATCTTTGGCAACTTTTCATTATGACCTACACAGAAATATCTCATTTGTTTCAATAGCTCAGCTACAAAATATTACGTTATATGGATATGTCATTAGTTATTGGGTCAGTCTACTAATAATGGATTGTAAGGTTTTATCTGGTGTTATTTTAAATAACTTTATGGAGATATAATTCAAACACAACAAACTTCACTCATTTAAAGGGTACAATTCAGTGGCTTTTAGTATATTCATAGAGTTGTGCAATCATCAGTCTAATCAATTTTAGAATATAGTCACCATTGCAAAAAGAAACCCTGCACACCCTAGTTGTCACCAATCAAACTCCATCTCCCCAGCCTAGGAAATCACTAATCTACTTTCTCTCTCTGTAGATTTACCTATTCTGAACATTTCATATAAATGAAATCATAGTATGCATGCTCTTTTGTGTTGGCTTATTTCACTTAGCACAATGTTTTCAAGGTTCATTCATGTTGTAGCATATATCAGTACTTCATTACTTTTTATTGTTGAATAATATTCCATTGTATGAACATACCACATTTTATCTATCCATTCATCAGTTGGTGAACATTTAGTTTGCTCCACTTTTTGGCTATTATGAATAATGCAGCTATGAACATTCATGTACAAGTTTTGTGGAGACATATGTTTTCATTTCTCTTGGGAATATACCTGGAGGTAGAACTGCTGGGTTATATGAAAACTTTATGCTTAACATTTGAGGAAGTGCCAGACCATCTCCAAAGGGGCTACGCCATTTCACCTTCCTAACAGCAATGTACTAGAGCTCCAATTTCTTCAGACTCACCATTTGTTATTATTCATTTTTTTATTATGGCCATCCTAGTGAGAGTGAAGTGGATCTCACTGAGGTTTTGATTTGCATTTCCCTGATGGCTAATGTTGGAGGTGCTTACTGGTCATTTGTATGTCTTTGGAAAATGGCTATTCCATATCCTTTGTCCGTTTTTTTATTAGGTATTTGCTTTTCTATTATTGAGTTGTAACAAATCTTTATATATTCTAGATACCAGTCCCTTTTCAAATATGTGATTTCCAAAATTTTTCTCCCATTCTGTGGGGTGTCTTTTCACTTTCTTAACAGTATTCTTTGCAGCACAAAAGTTTAGAATTTTGATTGTCAGTCCTTTGGGTAAAAATAGTGTGCCATGAGCAGCCAGTTTAGCCTGCATCTTAATCATGTGTTTTTCTCTAAGACAACTATTATAATTTGGATGCAGCAAAAGTGTGCATATTTTCTGTTTCATCACAGGGAATATTAAAAACATCTGTATTCAAGGGTCAAGATTTAATAAAATAGAAAATTTTTATTGCCTAATCAAGGATTCTTAAGTGAACTTTTGTTTTGTTCTGACTGCATGTGCATAGTGGTGAAGGATATATAACCATTAGCTTCACTTGGTGCCAATGCCTTTAATAGTACTAACAAGCACTTTCTTCCACCATCAGTGTAAATGCCAATACAGTTTAAAAATCAAATAATGCTTTAGTAGTATTATGAAAATAGTCTTGATCTCACATACCCCCCTTGGAAATGTTCTCAAGGAGGCTTCGGGGTCTGCTAGACTACATTTTGAGAACTGCTGCTCTATGACATCCATGTTTGTTTAAAAAGGAAAATAATTCTTTTTTATTTTATTTTTCAAAGGAGACTTAACTTGGGGTGAACACACAATACAATATACAGATGCTATATTATAGAACTGTACACCTGAAACCTATATAATTTTATTAACCAATGTCACCCCAATAAATTCAATAAATAAAAATAAACATAGATTAAAATTTTATTTTTTAATTACAGTTGATATTCAATATTATTTTACATTATTTTCAATAATTCCTTTCATATTCATTTTCTCATAAAATTAATACTCCTGGAACAAGATACAGAAGGAAGATGTGGCATGTTATCCTCTGATTTTCTTTTCTACCCTTGACACGCCACTGCATATCCCAGGGAAACAACCAAAGGGAGGAATTTAAGCAAGGATAGTGTAAAAAATGGGTCTTCTAACATATGTATGAGGAGACAGAAAAGGCAAATTAGTAAATGATGGGTTTTTGTAAAAATTATTTACCCTTAGTAAATATCTAGTCCTTTAGCAGGGGTGGGGAACCTTTTCTCTGCCAAGGGCCATTTGGATATTTATAATATCATTCACAGACCATATAAAACTATCAACTTAACAATTAGCTATGAAGAAAGGTCCTAGATTTATTAAATTTTGAGTCCTGCCTGTGGTTGTCTTGGTAGGGCCAGGCCAAATGATTTTGCGGGGCATGGTCAGACATTCCCCACCCCTGCTTTAGAGTATATACAAACTGTTAGGATTCTATTATGGGAGTAGCAAGTAAGACAGGTTTTAGACCATCCTCTATAAGTGGCCAGTGAAGCCTCTGTCCAGAATTAAAAGTCAATTCAAAGTAATCCTATAAATGCTAATCCAGTAAAATGTATCCTGGAAACCAAAGTCTCCCCATAAAAGTACTTCAGAGAGGCCCTTGGACATTATATACTTGAGAATTACTTAGCCTAACTAAGGATCTTCAAAAACTTATAGCTGTGTTAAAGCAAGCTTGAAAACAGTTACAGACCATGGGCAAGTTATTGAAACCTAGCCCAGTCCCAACTTGTCTTTGTTTCCAACCCACACATGCATATCACTGCCAAGATTAATTCCCCTAAATCATTCTCACTTTGCTTAAGAAATTTTACTAATAAGTAAGAGCTAATATCAGTGGAGCTCTTAACCAAGTGCTCAACATTATACTGAACATTTAAATGAAATTTCTTATTTAATCCTCCCAGTAACCAATGAGGTAGTTCCTATAGTTCTCCCTGGAGATGAGGAACCTTTGGCTGAAAGAGATTTAATAGTCTACCCAAAGTTGCTGAGCTTCTGAGTGGCAATGCTAAGATTTCAAATCTAGGCTTGAGTTGAAGCTCTCAACCCACTGCAATATCTCTGCAGAGATCCCATTGGTCTAATAATCACTTAGGACACTTGCTTAAAACAACAGTTTATTGGGCACAACTACAAAGCACATGGATCAGAATTTCTAGGGCAATTCTCCGAATCATAGCAGGTTTAGGAACCCCTACAAGTTAACTTCCTATTTCCCACAGAATGAAGTTGATTTCTTATATCTAAACTCCTTTTAGCAGGTTCTAAGATAAGGGCAAAATTCCTAAAATTGGCCTACAAAGCTCTTCATAGTCTATCACTTAAGTGATTGACCTTTTTGGTCCCATCTTGCCCCAAATCCCCTCTCAGTTTTGATTTCCCCTATTTGTCATAGAGGTTTCCTCCACAGGGTATTTGCACGTACTGTTCTTTAGTCCATGAAGCTCCTCTCCCCTTCCTTAATCTAGTTCATCTCTGCTCTTCTTCAGGCCTCAACATAATGGACATTTGCTGAGAGAGCCTTTCCTGACCTCTGTGCCGAGATCAAATCCCTAACTCTACTCTCACATAACACTATGTACCACATTTGTAATTTTTAAAATGTATTTATGTGATTATCTCTCCCCCACTATAAACTGTAAACTCCACAAAGGTGGGGACTGTGCTTGTTTTTGCTTATTATTGTATCCCCAGTCCAGCTTACTGCCCGTCATATAAATGGTTCAATAAATATTTGTTAAAAGAAGTCATAAATTTAATGCCTTTTAACTATTCCCTACTTAACCCGCCAGCCATATGGTTCACTCTTACTCAAGAGACCTACAGTGACAAAGGGTAACTCCTCTGTCTACATCTTGTCATCTTTATCCAAACCTAGGATCCTTCTCCACCTCTTCACCTAAATAATTCCTCCTATTGCTACAAGGTAGAGCCTAAATTCCCCTTGTTTCACACACCAGCCCAGAACAGCCTCCTCTAAACTTCCACGTCACTTTGTATCTCTCTATGCCATTCACTTGATGCTTCATCATCTGCTGCCATGTATCATTATGAAATATTTCATATGTAAATGCTTTGTTTTACTTTTTTAAAAATTTAAGTGTCATTAGGTAGTTCGTATGCTCTTGCAAGGTAGTTATAGTTTAATTTGCTACAGGAGTACCCAGGCACATTGTAAGTCCTCTGGAAACATCTGCTCAATGAATTAATGAAGAACTTTTTGTGGCCAGCAACGTGGACTCAGACTGCAGTTTATCTCCAAATTTGGTAATTGACAATTCTCCTTGGAGGGCACCTGGATATTTTATGTTATCTTTATGGAATACCTCCAGGGCCTCTTTTGGAAGACAGTTCAAAACAAGTGCGACAGGAGAAGATTAAAGTAACATACTATCTTAAATTTCCTGACATATGTAATACTCAGGTATTTCTAAATCCATTACCAAACTATTAATACTGTATTCCATAACTCTTTAGGATAACTCTACATTGTCAATCCTTGTGCATGTCCTTTGAAGTTAGGAGAATCTTTAAATATTTTCAGTAAATTAATTTCTATTTCAAAATATATCACTGAGGAAAATATTTTTTTGGCTGTAGTTATGTTGTTACTCTCTTGGCTGAATGATTGTTTACCATACACCTTAACCCCATGTAAAATGCAGGAGTGCATTTGAACTTTTTTTTTTTTTTTTGCAATTAAGCAATTAAGACTTTTTTCCTTCAAAATCACAGAGTAAATTATAATTCCTATTATTCTGAGTATTATTTGAAAATGCAAGAACTGAGACAATATTGACAGACAATATTGAAATTCAGGGTATATGTGTTACTCATTTTAAATGCAAGGAATTAATTTATTTTGTGAGTTTTATTAATCATGATTTTTGCCCGTACTAATTTAAAAGTATTAAAGTTTGATGATAAGGAATTATCAGTTCTCTGTTTCTTTTTAGATGTCCTATGAACATTTTATACATAGCTAATTACATTTGTTAACAGTTTCATTGAGATGTAATTCACATACCATAAAATTCACTCAAATGCACACAATTCAATTTCTTTTAGTATACTTACAGAGCTGTGCCATCATCACCAGAACCTCATTTTGTTTTATTTTTAAAACAGAAATATAATTTACAAAGTTGTATTACCATCCCTACTTTATGTCTGGAACAGTTTCATCACCCCAATACAAAACCTCGTATCTGGCAATCTCTCCCCATTTCTTTCCAGCCCTTACAGCCCTAGGCAACCACTAATCTAATTTCTGTCTCTGAAGTTGTTTATTCTCAACATTTAATGTAAGTGGAATTGTATGATATGTGTTTTTTGTGACAGGCTCCTTTCACTTAGCATAACGTTTTCAAAATACATCCATGTTGTCGCACCTGTCAGAACGTCCTTCCTTGTTATCACCTAATAATATTCTGTTGTATGGCTAGACCACATTTGGTCTAGTCATTCATCAGTTGATGGGTATTTGGGTGGTTTCTGCTTTTTGGCTGTCGGGAATAACGCTGCTATGAACATCTGCACACAAGTCTTTGTGTAGTTGTATGTTTTTATTTCTCATGGGTAAGACGCCAAGGAGTGAAATTACTAGGTCTGGTGCTAATCACTCCTAAGATTAAAAAACAGCGTTGCCTTTTTTTTTTCCTATTTCAAAGGACTTATGACACAGCCAGGAAACAGGATTTTCATGCAGATGCTAATATCAAATCCTTTTTTAAAAAAAAAAAAAAAAAGTTAATCTGCACACAGCTTTGCTATCAAAAGAACTGTGTCATATTACTTTCCAAATTGGGATTCACATAGGAATTCTAAGATGAGGTGAGAATTCCTTTACATTTAGTATAAATCATAAAACTAAATGAAGTGTGCGCTGGCCTATTTAATTGGTAAGCTAGGATCAAATTCTATTTTTTGAGCGGAATGCATATATCCGTCTCCTGTGGCTGACAACTGCTTAAGAGAAAAATACACAGTGAGGGAAGGCGTACACCGTAGGCGACGCAAGAAATAGGAATTTAAAATATCAAACACCCTGATTAAATTACATACTTAGTCCCGGGACTGTGTCTCAGTTCATAAAAAAAAGGTGAAACCTGGCCAGCGTGGGCAGTGGTGGAGCATCGACCTAGGATCCAGGAGATCGCGGTTGGATTCCCCGTCAGGGCACATGCCCGGTTGGGGGCTCGATCCCCAGCAGGGGGCGTGCAGGAGGCAGGCGATCAATGACTCATCATTTACGTTTTTCTCTCTCCCTCTCCTTTCCTCTCTCTTAAATCAATAAAGATATATTTTTTAAAATAAAATATGGCAAGTGCAGATCTGCAGTTTAAAAAAGAAAAAGGCGAAGCACTAATTGTAAGTCATGTAAATTCCCAAAGCCTTTGATAAAAGCACCTTTCAGAAATTGGAGGCCTCATAAACTTCTGGTCACAAATTACATCCCCCCCCCCCCCCCCGCAATGTACACTCTAGTTCAAAACATATTCAGGAAGGGAAACTTTAAAAACAGAATTAAAAGCCGATTGTAAAATTCTACACAAAAGGAGGCTTAAAACACACTTTTTAATTTAAAGAAAAATGCAGTATCTTGCAGCAGAAATTAGGCGTAATCAGGGGAAAACTACCAGGCGTCCACCAATCGCGGCAGCAGGAACGCCACACGTCGTCCAAAGGACGCCTTCGTTTTAGCCAGCAGCCCTCTCCTCCCGCCAAAGCTGTCCCCAGAGCGTCAGGTAATAACCCAATCGGGGACTTACGAGTTCCCCCTTTTGGTCACCCCCACCCGACACGCACACACATCCACCTGCGTGGAGGTGTCAAGGCGACTGGAAATGGTTAACAGTGCCCAGCAGCGGCGAGGGAAACAAACGCCCCTGACAACCCACAGCTGAGTAAGCAAGAGCTGTTTATTCACGAGCGTGTTCCCTTTGGAGGCTGTCGGCCAGCCCCTGAAAGCCCGGGCACATCTGAGGAGGTTCGCAGGGAGGGAGAGATCATCTTCTCTCCCCACACCCACACCCAAGCACACGCTCGCTCGGGTGGGAACCGGCGGGTCCGGGCAGCGGCTGCCCACCCGCCCCACACGAATAACATCAGCACTAGAGCATCCGACCCCTTGCGGGGGTTGTGTAACTCCCCCAAATGAGCTCAGACGCGGCAAGGGCTGGCCCCAGCGCCGAGGGCTTCAGAAGTCACTTGTGCCACCCCAACCCCTGCCACGATGACCGACGCAGCGGCCGGGGCTGGAGACCCGAGAAACGGCCCTTGAGTCCCCTCCCCTCACCTGGCTCGGTCCCACCTGAGGGCAAGAGCTGAGGAGGAAAGAAACGGGCTGGGAGGGCTGACCTTGTTGCTACTGACAGCGGAGCGGCACATCCTGCTGCTTCCTGGAAAGCGGCCCAAGGCACATTTTTCCCCCCGGGAGGAAGGAAACGGGAGGGCGCCGCCCGGGCGGCGACGGGCGCGGCGGCGGTGGTCCGCGCGGGCTGTGCAGCCTTTGGAGGGGACGGTCCGAGGACTACATCTCCCAGGCTGCTCTGGGCCGCCCCGCGTCGTGACCCCGGTGCGCACGGAGGCGGTGACTCTTACCTCACAGAGGTAGCTCCTCCGCCGGCAGCAACTCGGCGCCCGCGGTCCATGGACCGGAACCTCGGGCCCACGGGCAGGAACCCGGGCCGCGATCGTCGCCTCCCCGCCCCAGGCTCCTCCTCCTCGCTTCCCGCCGCCTCCTCCGGACGCCCGCAGGCCGCGCACCGCCGCTGCCGGGCTCCTGGAGCTGCCCCGAGAGGCTGGGTGGCGGGTTCGCGGCTGCCGCGGGACTGAGGCCTACTCCGCCGCCTCTCAGTGCTATTGTCCCTCTGCCCGGCCCTGACCGCGTCCACCGGAGAGGCGAGTGCTCCGGCTCCGCGGAAGATGCCGGACCAAGCGCTACAGCAGATGCTGGACAGGTATGGGCAGCTTTGGGGGGCGCGCGAGCCGCGGCTAGTCGCCCGGCCCTGCCCGCGCCGGCCTCGAGGCTCCTCGTCGGCGGAGCCGGGCGGGCGGGGAGGAGTTCCACGGCCGGGGGCCGGGTGAGGGGCAGAAAGTTTGGAGTCGGCACTTAGGGGAGGCCGGAGCCGGCGGCCTGGGTGCGTGGACCTAAAGCGAAACTTAGTGAAGGAGTGGCGTCTAGTATTGTTGGAACGCTGTTTTTGAAATGGGAGGGACTCGCTTTTACCCACAGAATTAGTTTCTTTTTCTGCTTTTTTACTCTCCTCCTCCCCTCCCCCCAAACTGTGTTGTAACGTGTTTGTCAGCGATGTCACTGGCAAGAAGAACCAGACTGCCTTTCAAGGGAAGGATCTTCCTACCATTAACTTTAAGACTCTTTCCAAAACCCAAGGATAAGCAGTCTTTTGGAAAGCCTGATAGGCTGACTTCATCGCTCCTTTCCCCTCAACCCATCCCCACCCCCACACTGTAAGGTCAAGAGTATCCGCAAGGGAGCTTTAACGGTCAGACTGAAGGAGAGGTTATGGAAAACAGCCACGTGAGCCCAACACGGAACACTTACGGTATTTTACGGTTCGCTGAGTTCACGAGGAAGTTTCATCTTGATGTTGGGGCCACTTGCCCGTCTCTGGGGGGGCTCCAGTCCGTAAAACTTTTAGTGAAATCGGATGCATCGCCCTCTGCTGTTCAAATTCTAGTCCTTGCGTTCTACCTAGAGTTTTTAGAGCCTTAATCCGCAATTTCCCACTAGCCGGGTCTTAACTTCCTGGCATGGCCAGTGGTACAGGCTAATGCATAATGTTCTGGTTGCTTAGAACTCTCGGTGGACCACTTGCCGCCGAGTTCAGCAAGTAGTACTGCTCTCTGTGCTGAGCAGAGGTCCAGTTGTGTAAGGTGTTAAGTGAGAGGCCTCCCTTAGCTGAGATTATACCCCAGGTAAGCCCTGTTTGGATCTGCTACATACAGAACACAAATCGCCCAAGAGTGCATCTCCTCCCAGAGCGAGACATTTCCTTTGGAGCTTAGATTTTTGAGACATCTAAATTAGTAGAAACCATGTTGCCAACTTTTTTCGGTTGGGATGACCCAGTGATTCATCCAGCTGCCCATGAATGAGGTCAGTATTCAGGTCAAGTGGTATTGACAACTTTTTTTTCTGTAAGTGAGTAATCCACAAGTTCCAGGAAGGCAGAAACTTAGTCGTCATGATTTATTTTGGATCCTAGAACAGCCTTATTGTACTCTGCAGGTCATCAATAAATATTTGTTTCATAAACAAGTGCATGACTTTTTTAATCTTTTCCCCCAGCTGTCCAGGGGGTCTGATAATTTACCAGGTTTTGTTTGTTTTACAATTTAGAAAATGGCAAATTGCATAGGACTACTAAAATATGCCCAGAGGAGACCACAGCCGATTCCAATCAGATGATACACCATTCTGGTGCAGGGTATTTTGTAATTAAATATTTTTTTCCACCGAGGGCCTGCTACTTTCACTTTTCTGTGGGTGACTTTTAGAAAAGTTTGTGTGTCCAAAAGCTGACCTGGTTTTCATATGCCCTTTGGAGATTTCCATAAAAGTAAAAAGCCAAGGGATGCTAGTGAGGCATTTAAAATTCTCAACAGAAACTTGGAAATTCTGGCTGCATTTATAAAGCAGGTGAATGTAATACTGGCTTACCCTCATCTTTACCTTTTTGACATACCTCAAAGTAGATTCTTAAGATGGCATTCAAAGGCCTTTATTATCTGTTATTAATGAGTAGTTAGCAACCTGCCTCCAAATGAGAATCATCTGGGGAGCATTTTAAAGGATGGATGGATGGCTCAAGACCAATTAGATCATAAATTTCTGGAGGATGGGTCCTGAGCATTTATATTTTCAAAAGCTTTCCAGATGTTTCTGATGTGGTTGAAAAACACTACCTTAAACCCTAAAGGATTATTTCATGATAAGAGGTAGTACAGTTTAGTAAGAAAAGCTTGGGCTAATATAGAGACGGAAATCTTGAAATTCTCATTTTTCCACGTAATAGCTATGAGACTTTGGAGTTAAGGTCTGAGGCTATACATCCTCATAAAATGGGAATGTACTTTCTCATAGGATTATATCAAATGAGAACAGGTATAAGCACTTTATAAAACAATAAAATGTTATTCATATATTAGACACACAGAAGTTACTTAAGATTCTAATGTAACAAACCAGTGTGGCAATTTTCTCCCCATTTCTCATAGTTACTATATTAATCTGGGCTGGCCCAATATGCAAGTTAAACACAAAGATACTTGATGGGGTTCATTTGAGGAATACTGACAGGCCCAACAGATTAAAATGTCAGCCTGTTGGGGCCCATAATTCTTGCTATGACTTTGGCTTCCCCCCAGCTTGGTCTTCGGATGGCAGTTTCTAAACATGTCCATATGTTGACTTCTTCAATGCAGGTTTTATTCTTGAGAAAACTAAGGAAATATATATAACTTTTGCCTCATATTGTTCTTTTGCCTCTAGGTTAAAAGTTAGGTGTTTATAGTGAATTAAACATTTGAATTTACTTAATAAATTTTGAGTGCCTACATATGCTTAGTATTCTAGGCCCTTGGTATGTGGTAGTGAACATGACCAAAAAATGCTCCTGTGGAGCTTAAATTCTAATGAGGTTTGTGTTCCATAAACTGTCAAATAAAATGAAGGTGGTGTTTAGTTGTAACATGAATGGTAGGTTTATTTTATACCACTTAGTCTTTCAGGGGTTTTAAACTAATGGCAACTTATATCTGAAGTTGAATTGCCATGTTTTTTGTGACAACTAAATTTAGTTTAGCAATTGCAGTATTTGTAGGTAGAGTGTGTGTGTGTGTGTGTGTAGATATTTTGCTTTTCATTTTTTTTTGCCTTTCATTTTTATAAACAAAAAGCAACTGTTTATGTAAGCTTATCTGAGCCTTTTAAATTGAGGATAGTGTGAAAAGGGGTGATTTTTAGTGTCGTGAATGATTTGGAGTTACAAATCATTGCCCTGAAAAAACATTTATAAACTCAGACCCTTTATATTAAGCTCTCTGAACCTTGGTCAGTTTTTCTTTCCTTCATTGCCACACTTTTTGAAGGAGGCATCTGTCATATGTTACTCTATCACCATCTGCTTTGTTTTATATTTCTCAAAATTAGAATTAAATGTAAAGAGAATACAAAGAATATGGTAGCAAACTGCAGGGATGGACCTCAGGTTGGAGGTCTGGGCCTGCTTAGAAATGCTTCTGGAAACTTGACTTTGGTGTCCCCTGTCTCACAGTAAACACTCAGGAATGTGTTGCTGTTGTTTTGCATCACTGACTTGCACCTGGTGAGTAAGCAGGGTGTGTGGCCAGTGTCCCCAGAACAGTCAGATGAAGGAAAAGCCAGGAGAATAATCTGCTCCTTACCTGCCTCCTGCAGTACAAAGTGAATTAGAGTCCACTCTGTGAACGTGTTATCAACCACAGATGTACATTCCTTTGGAGAATATTCTGGTAGGATCGTGTGCCTATATTGTCTTGATTTATATAACCATCTTAGTTTCCATTAAAACAATTTCTCACTTTCTTTGTCAGTTTACGTCTTTTCCTCAGTCACCTCTATCCTATTTGACAATTATAGAGCAATACCTGGAATTAAATCATTTAGTTATATTTGCTTCCATCTGTATATAAAAAGTAGAAACTTTACAAAGTCCCCTTTGATCATTAGCCCCAGTCCCACATCATCTCCCATCCCCACTGCACTGTCAGAAACAGGTTTATAGTCTTCCAGTCTTCTTTGTTTGCTTATATACCATATGTAATAAATAGTTTTGTTTTTGTTTCTAAAATTTAAATAAATCTACGCTTGCTTTTTAAATCTTGTTTTGAACCCTGTGTCATACAGCAATTAAAGAGAATATATATGTGTGTGTGTGTATATATATATATATATATATAATATTCATCTTAACATACCGCTCTTTCTTTTTAATTCATTCCTGTTTATGACATTTAGGTTTTTATTTTCTCTTTATTATCTCTTTATAATTTGACTTTCATTCCCCTTTCTTGTCCTTAACTCTACTAAAAGTATACTAAAGGTCAACAATAATTTCTTAATCAGTAAACCTAATGACTTTTTTTCTTGATCCTCATGTCCTTGACATATATGTAATGAAGATGAAACTGATCCACTACCCCCTAACTTCTTTAAACTGTGTTCTGTTATACTATATTACTTATCTTTTGCTTTTTTGTTCCTTATATATCATCTTTTTACTCCCTTCAATCACTTAAGTGTGGTTCAATCCTCAGCACTTATCTTTGAAAAGTCTACCACTTACTATCTCATTTTCACCTCTATTTGAGTGACTTTCAGATGTCTGCGTTTATTCCTGATCTCTCAACATTTTAGTGTCTCATTTCTAGCTGCTTTGTAGACGTTTCCACTTGTGTATACTTGGTATTACTAGCACTTTAACCTATCTAATCTACTGATATTTCCCTGCCTTTTTACTTATCTTGACTTCCCAATGTTTGGTCTTTGATAAGACCATTCTTCTAGTCCACCAGCCATGAAACCTAAGTCTTTTTTCTTTTTTGCATCTTTCCCTTCAAATCCACTTGCTTATCAAATATTATGGATTCTACTTTCTCTGACTCTAGTTTTTCTCTTCTACTTTGACTTACAGAGTGGTACCAGAATAAGCCACGGCACAGTTATAATCATGTAATTTCCATACTTTAAAAATTGCCAGTCTTTACATTCACTGTAGGATAAAATCTAAACTTTCAGGACTCCAGTGAAGGGGTTTAGATCTACTAATAATCCAGCCCCAACCTCCTCTTCTGCATTACACCTCATTGTCCTTTGAATATATTCTGCTCTTTTATCTCCTTATTTTTGCTTTAGATTACTTCTTCCCTTTTAACACCTGGCTAACTCTTACCCATCTTTATAATTAAGCTCATATGTCATCATGAACCATTGCACAACTCCTTCAGGCAGAGTGAGTTACTCCTTCCTGTGTTTCCACACAACCTTTTATGCATTCATTCTAGTATATCACATTGTATTATAAATTTTTGAGTGCACCTACTCTGTGTCTCAGACCCTTGTACACTCACCCTTTACCACCACCACCACCACCACCACCACCACCATGCACATTCAAGTGGAAGTTCATCGAAAACAAATTATTCCCTGTCCCATTTTTCCACAAGGACCTAGTACATTGGAAACATTGTTGAATCACAATGTCTTTTTCTCATTATTTAGGCCATATCTTTCTCAGAATAATCTTACAGACACCGTTTGAACCATCGTCTCATTTGCTCAGAACTGTCTGTTTTCTTGTTGCTTATTAAGCTGAAGTTCAAATTCTCGATCCTGGCCTTCAGAACCCTCTGTAATCACATTTATTGTGTTTGCTATTATGTTTAAGACACTGCGTATATGGCTGGCACCAGCTACCTTTTTTTTTTTTTTTTAAATATATCTTTTTTGATTTCGGAGAGGGAGAGAGAGAGAGATAGAAACATCAGTGATGAGAGAGTCATTGATTGGCTGCAGCCCGCAACCCGGGCATGTGCCTGACCGGGAATCGAACCCTGATCTCCTGGATCCTAGGTTGATGCTCAGCTGCTGAGCCACGCCCGGCTGGGCACCAGCTACCTTTTTGAAGTGTTGCTTCTCTTTAAGAATGAGTACATAAGAAAAAAATGAGTACATAAGTACATGTCTTTTGCCCAAGCCAAAATGATTTGTTCATTGTCCTAAGAACACAAGTTTTTCTTTTCAGCACTTTGTCTTTCAAAGTTCTATCTATTCTTCAAGACCCAGTTTAGATTCTGCCTCATTTATAAAACTTTTCTGGCCATTTTAGCCAGAAATATTTTTTACTTCTTATCCAGACTCATGTAGCAATTCTTTATTTGCCATACATGCCTCCCAACTCTTTACATGCCATAATTTATAAGATGATGAGAGATGATAATATTTATATGGCCTATTGGAGTACATTAGAAGGGATTTAGATCTCTGGTGAAAGTTTCTTATAACTGCTTAAAAGTACCCTAGCAAAAATGAAATACAGCATTTCTTGTACTGGCTATAGTTTCCTAAGAAATGAGAAATGGAAATTTTTATCAGAGTACACTAAACATATGGCAGCATGGTGCATTTAAAAACACCCAGTGAGTCAGGGCCTAGGTTGCATTAGTGCCCCTCTGCTTAACTGAAGCCTTGGGCAGATTACCTTTCTCGGCTTTTGTTTCCTTATTTAAGATGGAAATAATTATGCTTGCTAAGTTTATGAAGATCAGAGACAAAGGGCATGGGCATGAATATATGCTCAGTAAGTGACTGCTTTCATTGTGATGTATTTCTCTTCAGCTTTGCCCTTTGGTAACGTGTCATGATTGTGGTTATATCTCTTTGATGGGTCCAGATACTTTAAATTCCATCCCACTTGAGTGACAGACATAGAGATTTTTAGTCTTGTTGGTATAGTTTCTACTCCAGAATACATGGGATATGATGCTTTTTTAAACACATATATTTTTTATCGATTTCTATTGATTTTTAGAGGAAGAGGAGGGAGAGGAAAGGAGATAGAAACATTGATAAAAGAGAAACATCAACAGCGAGCTATCAGCTGCCTCATGCATGCCCCCTGCTGGGGATCGAGCCCAGAACCTGGGCATGTGCCCCAACCAGGACTCAAACCGGTGACCTGGTGCATGGGATGATGCTCAACCACTGAGCCACACCAGCTGGGTGGAATATGTTGCTTTTAATCCTGACACAAAGCAAGCAGTCTGCAGTTTTTTCCATTGTCGAATGGGGCCTTCCTTGCATTAACCAGAGTATGGATCTCTAAGCTTATTCTGAATTAAAGAGTGCTTGTTCTCTTCCGTAAGACAGCCGTGCATATACATTAAGGAACCATATATAATACAACATCAGCAATTTAAAGCTTGTTACATTGCTCTCTTTCCTATATCTTTGAATTTTTCAGTTCTGTTACACTCCAGTTTTCATCAGTGATTTCTAGGGCAGGAGTCTGATTTCTCAGATTTTTCTAATCCAAGGTAAACACCTGTCATTTGGGTCTGCAAAGATAGGCTTTACTGCCATCTGTTTTATTAGGTTCCCTATCTTGCTTAATTTATGTTCCAGTGAGAAACTATTTTATCGATACGTTTCCCCCCCTTCCCCCCCCACATACTTTTTAAATAATTAACTTCATTAATCATATAAAGAGTGGATGACACAAATGAACCCTTTGAAGTGAGGTTATCTTGTTATATCTATGTCTTAAAACCTCTCTACTTCAACCAGTTTGGTCTCATTGTCCATGACCATATGTTCATTTCCATCTCTAAACTTGTTTATGCTGCATTTCTTACTTCAGTTACCCTTATTCTTTATTCCCCAATCCAACTTCAATTCTCATCTGTAATTCCTTTTGATGAAACCTCAGCGATTTCATACTGTTTCTTACTGTCATCATCACATTTCTATATTAAAGATAGTCTCTAGGATTAAAGATGGTAGTGGACTGAGTAGAAGCTACACTGATACTCTCCCGGCACCAAAGTGGAATTACAACTAAAATAGAGAAAAACCACCCTGAATAATCAACTGCAACTGAGTATGAGCTGGAGGGCATCCTCATAACCAAGGAGGAAAAGTGGAAATCGCATAGAGACTGGTAGGAAGTGCGGAGGCACAAGAGGGCTGGCTGGGCTCCCACAGGCAGCATCTGAAGGTCCAGAAGGATTATCTCAGCTGTGGGGGATTCCCACTGAAGACTCTGGGGCCTAAACCCCAGGCTGGGCTTCCCAGACAAGAGCACCAGAACTGAGAAAGGTGCTCACATAAAATCTGGCTGTGAAAAGCAGCCGGGTTTCTGTCAGGGAGAGACGGCTGGAAATGTAGGCACCCTCTTAAAGAGCCAACACACAGAGTTTCGTGTGCAGCCACTCACCTTGGGCTACAGCAGAGGGAGGGCAGAGTGGACTGGAGCTGTGTGAGGAGAATCTAGGGTTGTGGGCTCTGGAGATGGAGCTCAGAGGGCACCCCTCTGGGTTCCTGTGCCAAGACATACCCCCATACTGCAGAGGCAGATATCTGCCTTCCAAGCAGCTTTTGCCTGAGGAGGAAGCAATTGTCCCATCCTGCTGGAAAACCTCTTGCCCTACCCAGAGGAGTGTCTACAGCCTGAGGCTCATTAAGAGACTGATAACAATCAGCTGCCCCACCCTGTGGAGTTTTTACAGCCTGAGGCTCATTGAGAGAATCTGATTAATCAGCCTGAAGGCAGAGGCAGACCTCAGAGTGCTTTGAGTCTTTACCTGATCTGCTTCTCGACCCAGGCCTTGGAAAAACAGACTTTATCCTGCATCTTGGTCTTGTCCAACCCCTAGACCCAGCAGAAGAGACCTCAAGTCGAGGGTTATTGATAGCTTCAAATAGGGTACTCAGGGCCAGTCACAAACTGCATCTGACATTGGCCTGCACCGGAGACCCTCCAAAAAGACTGAGAGTCCTAGCAGGTCTACCTAATACATAGAAACAAACCCAGTGAGCCAAAATGAGGAAACAAAAAAACAAGCCCCAAATGAAAGAACAAGAGAAATCTCCAGAAAAAGAGCTAAATAAAATGGAGATAAGCTGTCAGATACAGAGTTCAGGATACTGATTGTAAGGATGCTCAACAGCATGAAAAAAGATACGGAAACATTGGAAGGAATAAACAGCAGATTAGAGGAAGCAGAGGATCAGATCAGTGAATTAGAAGACAGGGTAGAAAAAAAGAGATCCAAAAAAAAATAAAATAAAATTAAAAACAGGAGGACATTTTAAAGGAGCTGTGGGACAACGTGAAACGTAACAATATTCGCATTATAGGAGTGCCAGAAGAAGTTGAAAGTAAGCAAGGGTTAGAGAACCTGTTTGAAGAAATAGTGGCAGAAAACTTCCCTAAGAAAGTCACACAAGTTCAGGAAGCACACACAGTCCCAAGCAAGAAGAATCCAAAGAGACCCATGTCCAGACACAGAATTCAAGACAAAGAAAGAATATTAAAGGCAGCAAGAGAAAAGCAATCTGTTACCTACAAAGGAGATCCCATAAGGCTGTCAGATGACTTCTCATCAGAAACTCTACAGGCCAGAAGGGAATGGCATGAAGTATTCAGGGTAATACAAAACATGGATCTGAAACCAAGAACTACTCTATCCAGCAAGATTTACATTCACGATAGATGGTGAAATAAAGAGCTTCCCAGACAAAAAAAAAAAGCTAAAGGAGTTTATCACCACCAAAGCAGCATTGCAGGAAATGTTAAAGAAACTGCTGTAATTAGAAGTAGAAATAGAAAGAGAAACATAGGCATAAAGTAACATGGCAATAGATAAGTATCTGTATCAATAATAACCTTAAATGTAAATGGATTAAATGCTCCAATAAAGAGACATAAGGTGGCTGAATGGATAAGAAAACATGACCTAAATATATGCTTTCTACAAGAGACCCACCTCAAAACAAAAGACACACAGGGTGAGGGTGAAGGGATGGAAAAAAAAATTTCCATGAAAATGAAAAAAAAAAGCTGAGGTAGCAATACTCATATTGGACAAAATAGACTTCAAAATGAAGACCATAACTAGAGACAAGAAAAGTCACTACATAATACCAAAGGGATTGATACGACAAGAGGATATAAACCTGCTAAACATATATGCACCCAATATAGGAGGACCTAAATTTAAAAAAAAAAAAAGTCTAGAGGACTTTAAGGGAGAGATTGACAACAAGACATTCATACTAGGGGTTTTCAACACCCCACTGATTTCACTGGATAGGTCTTCCAGACAAAAATTCAACAAGGAAACAGTGACCCTAAATGACACATTAGATTAGATGGATTTAATTGACATTTACAGAACATTCCACCCCAAAGCTGCAGAATGTACATTGTTCTCAAGTGCACATCAGTAGATGAATGCATAAAAAAGCAGTGGTACACTTACAGCATAGAATACTATGCAGCTGTAAAAAAGAAGGATCACTTATCCTTTGGGATAGCATGGAGGGAACTGTAGAGTACTGTGCTTGGTGAAATAAGCCAATCAGAGAAAGACAAGTACCACATGATTCACTCATATGTGGAATGTAATAAAATAAACTGATGAGCAGAATAGATCCAGAGACATAGAAGCATGGAACAGACTGAGGGATCTCAGGGGGAAGGTGGGGGTGGGGGAATGGGTGGGGAGAGATTAATCAAAGGATTTATATGTCTGTAAGCATAACCCATGGACACAGACGTTGTGGGGAAGGCCTGGGAGTGGGGTGGGTGCGGGGTGGAAGGGATCAATGGGGGGAAAGGGGACATCTGTAATACTTTCAACAATAAAGATATATATTTTTTAAAATATATATCTTTATTGATTTCAGAGTGAGGAAAGGAGAGGGAGAGAGAGAGACAGAAACATCAATGATGAGAGAGTCATTGATCAAGCCCACAACTGGGCATGTGCCCTGACCGGGAATCGAACCCTGATCGCCTGGATCCCAGGTCAACGCTGAACCGCTGAGCCACGCCCGACCGGGCTTAAAAAAATTTTTAAAAATAAAATATAGTCTCTAACATTTTTTCTTGGTACTTAATGTTTTATGTGGTGGTTTTTAATGTATGCGTATATTGGTTCTTTGTGGCATCAGATAATGAATGTACTTATAGGTACTCAAACTGATTTAGGAGATCTTGGGTAATCTTAGATTTAAGGCAGACTAGCAATTCTTTGAACTGTTTATAAATTTTACTATTAGGAAAGATATTTAACTGGAAAAAGGTTATATTTAAATCATGTAGAATCAAGTGACTGATCTTATATAGAGTAGCTTGTTATACATGCAGTTTAGTGATGTGACCAATACCAGTAATACGGCATATTTATTTTAAGGAATAAGTAATATTCTTTAGATTTGTCTAGTTTAGTTCTGTTCTCCTGTCTTCACAATATAATAGTATTTTGTTCTTTGATCACTGAGCCAACCATAGTAATTTCCAGATCTCCCTTTACATTGTAAACTAATGTGCCCCAACTTGGCTGGTAGGAAGATGTGTAAATAGCGTGTACATCAGCAAGAAGGAGTCATTTAGGAAAGCTAGTGGAAGGACAGGGAAGATGGAAGAAAATGAATTGAGAGGGTTTGAATGAATATCTTAAGCAGTGGTGGCCTGTTGAAAAAATGGGGAGCTGGGGAGGTAGGAAACCAGGACTTCTCTACTGAATACCAGGGTGCCAAGCAGAATATGCTATATGTGTTAATTTAGGTGAGGAAGTACATTCATAAAATCTAGGCGTACATGTAAAGTTGACACCACCTTTTTATCTTTATCAATGCTAGTGCGTGTTTGGTGGTTATATATGTGCCAGGCAATTCTTAAGCACATTCGTGATCACTTGTTTAATCCTTTATAATTTAATAGAGAATCTTAACAGAATCTTTTGTTATGCTAAGGACACCATTGGCAGCCTGGTTAAACCTGTGGAATCCTTCTCAGAATGTTTTGTTTTTTTGTTTTTATTTTCTTTATATATCTTTATTGATTTCAGAGAGAGGAAGGGGGGGAGAGAGAGATAGAAACATCAATGATGAGAGAGTCATTGATCAGCTGCCTCCTGCACGCCCCCAACTGGGGATCGAGCCCGCAACCCAGGCAAGTGCCCTGACCAGGAATGGAACTGCGATCTGGATCCTAGGTTGATGCTAAGCCACGCCCGGCCGGGCCCGAATGTTTTGAAAGAATAAAACAAAATATATAGGATCAGAAATGAAACCAAGTATGTTGAAATACAGCTATTAAAATATTAAAAATCTGACATAGTAATATGAGCTTTAAAACATTAAAATATAAGGTCTATTTATATGATTATTCTAGGGCCATCTCTTATATCCAGTTTCTCACACTCTATCAAAATTGTTTGGGTTAAACATGATGGGAAATCTGCCCCAAACTGGTTAATCTAAAAACAAACAAACTGTGGGTTTATGTATGTGAGCAGTGCAGAAGTATATTTAGTTTTAAGCACAGCTTGATTCGTGTCTCAAACAAAGCGATTAGTTTCCATCTTTCAGTTTCCTCTGGGTTCTTTAGGCTCTACATGGTGGCTCTCCTGGCAGCAGTAGCCTCACACCCTCATTTAGTCTCACACTTTTTCCTGCTTTCTACATAGTCTTCCTATATTTTGTTACCAAAATGATATATCTCGTTTCCCAGATGTATACAAATATATTTACAAAATCACCTCAGTTGTGGGGGAAATATATAATAACACCTTAATTAACTGGCCTATTTATACTTGTCAGTTGAAATTTTATGCAAAAATTGTAGGTTAAAACTCAAACCATGGATAGTGGTGATAGTTGCACAATGTCAGTGTACTTAATTCTACTTAATCATATTGTTCAAAATGGTTAAAGTAATACATTTTGTTATGTATATTTTACCACAATACAATTTTTAAAAAGAAAAAGGTGGCGGCATTTTGGGGATACCA
This sequence comes from Miniopterus natalensis, assembly GCF_054644295.1. Taxonomy (NCBI): domain Eukaryota; kingdom Metazoa; phylum Chordata; class Mammalia; order Chiroptera; family Miniopteridae; genus Miniopterus; species Miniopterus natalensis. Next base: position 37,464,777 of record NC_142094.1, read on the forward strand.
TAATAAGATAGTGTGAGGGTCCAGACAGTTTGGCTGAGGTGGGTTAGAGAGCCAGCATGCTAAACAGTGCTGCCTACCTCCCATTACCTAGTTCGTATGAAACTTGACTGAATTTGAAAACTGAGTAAAAAATCATAATTTTGGATATATGTTATATGAATTCAGTTCCTTTTTTCCCCCCGTTTTAACTGGAGCACACAATTAAAATTCATGTTCTACAGTAACTGGAGACCTCACCCATCTATAGTACCTGACTATATAATCTTTCCTGTTGAGCATAGTTAAGCTAATTATTCTGACAGAAGTCACTTACCTAATTAAGTGAAAAATGCACAGTAGGTAAGAAGCTTTAATTAGCGGTTGTTTCCAATTGTACATTCATACTCTATTGGTGGAGGGAGGGGTGGAGGGTGTGAATGGAGTCACTGAGTTAAATTGTATTTTCCCTAATGGAACTTGGTGTAAAAACTTGTGTGTTTATTGGGAGAAAAATAAGGAATTGCAACCTAATTCCACAAGAACAAATTAGACCTCCTGAAGTACCTATAAAAGTAAAATGGAAAAATGCTTTAAATTTAACCATCTCAGTAGAATTTTTTCTTAATATAAGAAGCATCCCAGACTTAAGACTTTGAGACTTCAAATGTAATAAATATTAACTCCCCAAAAAAGGAGCTCAGTGGTTAGAGCATCGGCTCTTGGACTGAAGGGTCCCGGGCTCGATTCTGGCCAAGGGCACAAACCTTGGTAACAGGCTCAGTACTGCCCCCCCCTTGGGGCTTGTGCAGGAGGCAACCAATCAATGTTTCTGTTTCTCTCTCGCCTCCTCCCTCCCTCCCTTCCTTCTTCTCTGAAAAGCAATGGAAAAAATATCCTCAAGTGAAGATTTTAAAAGGAAAAAAAAAAGGAAAACCGGTCATACCTATAATGGAATCATATAGGCCCAAATTGATCATTGTCATTATCCTAAAACAATTTATCCTGATGTCTTCATCTCTTCTTCCCTTTTGCTTTTTTTTTTTTTTTAATTTAATAATCTTTCTCTTTTCTTATAGTTATGCTTTACCAGAAAGAGAAATGGGCGGGGGTTTTCCCTCAGTTGAAAATTGAATGAGACCATGTGTGAAATCACTTGTGCAATACTTTAGTTTTCCAAGTTCAAGAGGTTAAAAGGTTAGTGTTAAAATGGGAGAAACACTGAATTTCACATATTTCTTTGCTTACCACTCCTCAAAGAATTATTAAGTCTTAAAAAACAAAAGCAGCCTGAGGCATTGCTTCCCTCTGGTTCATTATAAAAAGTAAATTACTAGAAAGATGGAGGAAATTACATAAAAACAAAATTCAGAAAAAAAAGATTTTGCAGATGACTACAAAGAAAAACAAGAAGAACTATTCTACTGGAAGTGTATTGGTTTTGTCTCCTTAGTCTTTTAGTGTAGAATAGAGGTTCTGTAATATACTATAGTAGGCTCATTCCATTAAATGAGAGCTGCAGTGGAGAGAAGGATGGGGTCTTAAAAATAATGTCATTACTTTCTCTCTTAATTTACAGAAGTTGCTGGGTATGCTTTGCCACTGATGAAGATGATAGAACTGCTGAATGGGTGAGACCATGCAGGTGCAGAGGATCTACAAAATGGGTGCACCAGGCTTGTCTGCAGCGCTGGGTGGATGAAAAACAAAGAGGAAACAGTACAGCCAGAGTGGCATGTCCTCAGTGCAATGCTGAATACTTAATAGTTTTTCCAAAGTTGGGTAAGAAGATCCTTAAAAGCAACAAAGATATATGTGATGTTATTATCCATAACTCTGTAATCTCAGGTTTATTTTAAAGTGAGCCATCTCTGCTTTTTCGTGAATTTCTTACTCCCTTTCTGTTGTTTCCTCTAAATATCAGGCATTTATTTGTTTTGCTAACAGTTTACCTTATCATTAATATATCCCCAGATCCATCATTTGTCTGTGCATTAAATGTTTTCATTTGGTTGCGTGGATAGAGAACTTGAACCTCTAACCTTGTGTATAAAATCAAATAACAAAGCTATAATAAAAAGCTGACTAAAGAGCCTCATTCTCTGGAGACCATTGCTGTAGGAAAAAGAAAACAATAGTGTGTTCCTTCTAATACTTATCCTTAATTCAATATTAAGGAATAAAAGTAGGGAAATTAAAGATTTAGTAAAAGATTTAACAACGTTAAACTCATCTTTGGAATCCAATTTATGTGGTTATCTTGCAAGCAAACTGCTTTCCTTTTTCTGCGAATTGGTGAGCCAGGAACAACCAAAGGTCTTTCTAGCATTGAAAAAAAAGTATAGCAGACTTGAAAGGAAGCCGTAACTAACACTGATACTTACTTAGCATGTTCCATTACAGGCCATGTGTTTATGAACTGGTGTCTTTCTCTTTGTTTGATGTTTATGCCAAGCCAGTTGTAAACATCTTTAATATTCTTGGCTGTAATCAAGAGGTATGTGAAGACAATTTGGGTTCTGAGAAGGAAGGAATGACTTTTGGGGCGAGTAGGTTCAAGGAGAAATTGGAAATAATTATTAGATATGCTGCTTTTTCTAGGTGCCATACTTATTGAAGTAAGGCCCATGTTTTTAAATGAGGCAACATAAATGTAGGTAATGAAGTGCTTTTGTAATGTGAGAAGATTAATAATGGCAAACAAAATTACCATGGTTGTCTGTATTTCTCTAGCTTAATGCATATGAAGAAAGGCTAGGTTCCTATATGAAAGGAAAGTAGCATAGTAGAGAAAGTAGTGTTTCTCAAACATTTAGGTGGGTCTTCATGCACACTACTGATTTTAGAGAAAGTAAACACAAAAGAGTGATCCAAAATTTTTTATCATAATATCAAAGCAGTATTTTATTTATTTATTCCTTTTTTAAATATATCTTTATTGATTTCAGAGAGAGGAAGGGAGAGAGAGAGAGAGAAACATCAATGATGAGAGAGTTGTCATTGATTGGCTGCCTCCTGCATGCCCCTGGCCAGGGATCGAGTCCACAACCCCGGGCATGTGCCCTGACCGGGAATCAAACCTCGATCTCCTGAATCCTAGGTCAATGCTCAACCTCTGAGCCATGTCCAGCCGGGCTCAAAGCAGTATTTTAAATAATTTAATGGGGAAACCATTACTGCTGCAATCTTTAACTACATTGATATCTGGCTCACTAAAGTCAAAGTTAAGATTTCGTATTTAAATGTTTCTTTCTCTTATTTCTACTAAATTAGATATCTTTAACTGTTTTGGTATTGGAGTAATACTGGCCTCAGAACAAGTTGGGAAGTGATCTCTTAAATTTTTTGTGAAGAGTTTGTGAAGGATTGGTGTTAATTCTTTACATGTTTGGCGACAGTGAAGCTGTCTGATCCAGGGCATTCTTTATAGGAAGTTTTTTATTACTAGTTTAATCTTTTTATTTATAGGTCTATTTAGATTTTCTATGTCTTCTTGAGTCAGTTTTGGTAGTTTGTGTCTTTCTAAGAATTTGTCCATTTCATTTAGATTATCTGATCTGTTGGAATATAATTGTTCATAGTATTCTTTTATAATCCTTTTTATTCCTGTAAGGTTGGTACTGTATTAATGTCCCCTCTTCGATTCGTGGTTTTAGGAATTTGAATCTTCTCGTTTTTCTTGGTCAATCTAGTTAGTTTTATCAGTTTTGTTGGTCTTTTCAAAGACTCAACTTTGGTTTCATTGATGTTTCTCTTTTTATTATTTTCTATTTTATTTATTTCCACTCTAGTCTTTATTATTTCCTTCCTTCTGCTTGGTTTGGGTTTAGTTTGCTTTTCTTTTTCTAGTTTTTTTAAAGTTGGAAGTTTAGATTATTTAATTTTTTTAATAGATTTTAATTTTAGAGCAATTTTAGGTTCACAGTAATTGAGAGGAAGATACAGAGAGAACTCATATACTCCCTGCTTCCTCCTCACATGCATAGTCTCCTCCATCACCAGAGTGCTATATTTGTTACAGCTGATAAACCTATATTGATATATCATTATTACCCAAAGTCCATGGTTTATATTAGGGTTCATTCTTGGTTTACATTCTATGGGTTTGGACACATGTGTAATGTTATGTATCTACTTTTAAAGTATAATACATAGTGTTTTCACTGTCTTCATATTTTTTACCTTTTTCAGAATGTCATATAGTTGGACTCATACAGTATATATAGCCTTTCAGATTGGCTTCTTTCCATAAGTAATACATATTTAAAGTTTCTCCATGTCTTGATGGTTCATTTCTTTTTAACATTGAAAATATTCTATTATCTTGATGTACCACAGTTTATCTATTTACCTACTGAAGGACAGCTTGGTTGCTTACAAATTTTGACAGTTGCAAATAAAGCTGCAGTAAACATCTATGTGCAGGTTTTTGTGTGGACATAGTTTTCAACTTATTTAGGTAAATACCAAGGAGCATGATTGCTGGATCATATGGTAAGAGTATGTTTAGTTTTGTAAGAAACTGCCAAGCTGTTTTTCAAAGTGGCTATATATTTTGCATTCCCATCAGCAAATGATTCCTGTTGCTTTATATATTTTTGTCAGCATTTGGTGGTGTCAGTGTTTTGGGTTTTACATGTTTAGTGGTATTTGTCTTCTGTCTTCTTTGGAGAGGTGTCTGTTAAGTCTTTTGATTAATTTTAAAATCAGATTATTTTCTTGTTGAGGTTTAAGTATTCTTTGTGTATTTTGTATAAGTCTTTTTTAGGTATGTCTTCTGCAATTATTTTCTCTCAGTCTGTAGCTTCTCTCATTTTCTTGATCTTTTTTCAAAGAGAGTGGAAGGTGGGGGAGGGAGAGAAATATCAATGTAAGAGAGACACATCGATTGGCTGCCTCCTGCACGTGCCCCAACTAGGGCCGAGGATTGAGCCTGCAACCGAGGTATGTGCCCTTGACCGGAATCAAACTGAGACCCTTAATGTCCGTGGGCCTATGCTCTAACCATTGAGCAAAACTGGCCAGGGCCCTTCTTTTTTAATGTAGTCATTTACAGTTCTGAATTTCTAAGGACTGCTTAAATCTTTTTTGACCTGTTGATTATTTAGGAGTGTGTTGCTTGATTTTCACATATTTGTAAATTTCCCAAATGTCTGTTATGGATTTCTAATTTCATTCCATTGTGATCAAAGAACATACTTGGCTTCTGTCCTTTTATGTGTATTACGGCTTGTTTTATGGTCCAACATGATTTATCTTGGTGAATGTTCCATGTGCTCTTGAGAAGAAAGTGTATTCTGCTGTTGTTGTTTGGAGTGTTTTATAAATATCTAGTTGGTTCATAGTACTTTCTTTTTATTGTTGAAAGTATTACAGATGTCCCCTTTTTTTCTCACATTGATCCCCTCAACCCCACATCAGCCCCACCGCCAGGCCTTCCCCATACTATTGTCTGTGTCCATGGGTTATACATTTATGTATATAAGTTCTTTGATTAATCTCTCCCCACCCACTCTCCCACCACTGCCTTTCCTCAGATTCCTCAGTCTGTTCCATGCTTCTGTTTCTCTGGATCTGTTTTGTTCATCAGTTTATTTTGTGCATTATATTCCAGTGAGATCATGTGATACTTGTCTTTCTCTGACTGGCTTATTTCGCTTAGCATAATACTCTCCAGTTCCATCCATGCTGTCCCAAAGGATAAGAAATCCTTTCTTACAGCTGTATAGTATTCCATGGTGTAAATGTACCACAGCTTTTTTATCCACTCATCTACTGATGGGCATTTTGGCTGTTTCCAGATCTTAGCTAAATAGCTAGTTGGTTTATAGTATTTTCAAGTCCTCTATTTCTGTGTGGCTTTTTTACCAGTCCTTCATTGAAAGAGTGATAGTGAGGTCTTCCACTATTGTTAATTATCTATTTCTCCAGGTCTTTCTATTTTTACTTCGTTTACTTTGGGCTCTGTTGTTAGGTGCATATGTGTTCCTAATTGTTCTATCTTCTTGATTGATTGTCCATTTTACCATTATAAAATGTCCTTTGTTTCTACTAACAATTTTTGTCTTAAAGTCCATTTTAACTATAAAGTCGACTTTAAAGTATAGGCACTCCCTTCCCTCTCTCATGCCTTAATAAGTTAGTAGTAAATTCATAGGTTACTTTCAAGTCAAATTTTTATTACAGTTTTGTTCTTATTTATTTTACTGTTCTCAACAGAACATCAATTTGAACTTATGTATAGAGTTGAAAATAACTAAAAATCACCCTCAAAAAATGGTTGTAAAATGTTACGTGGAGTGTAAAGCTTAGAAAGGAAAAAGATTTACTAGGGATAATGAGGGATGATTCCTAGGAGAAACCTTTATCTGAGAGAATTTAGCAAATAAAAATAATAGTTGGTTGGATCGTTGTCCTGTGGACCAAGGGGTTCCTGGTTCAATTTCTGGTCAGGACACATATCCAGGTTGCGGGTTCCATCCTCAGTTGGGGCTCATGCAGGAGACATTCGATTGATGTTTCTCTCTCACATCAATGCTTCTCTCTCTCTCTCTCCCCCTTCCACTCTAAAACCAATAAAAAATAATGACAACATTAACAGTGGTATTAATAGCTGTTATTTGCTAACAGTCCACTGATATTTGCCAGGAACTATGCTGGTCACTTTGCCTGTATTATTTTATTTAAGCCTCTCAAAAGCATAGTAGATATTGTTCTTATTTTACAGATAAGAAAACAGAGTCACCAAATTTATTTATTTAATGGAAGCCCATGGGCTTCTAGCAAGTAAGTGAAGGAGGCAGGGTTTTAAATTGCTAAATTTCTTGTTACCGTTACTCAGTGAAACAGCTACCAGGCCACATATGGATAAGAAGTAGTTTTATGTACCATAAAAGTAGGGAAGTAGGAAGTGTTAACTTGAATATATTTGAGATAGTATTAATGAATAACACGTATGGGTCTATTCTCCTTTTTCTTTATCTTGATATTTGCCCTGGTGGAAATAGAAAGGAATAACAAATTATGTGAAAGAAAAGATGCAGCAACTGCAATATCTCATGGGCAATATTTCCTGTGACTCTTTTAAATGTTTGAGTTTACTTTATGTATTTTCCCTCCAGATAATATATTCACATGGGCCAAAATTCAAAAATACAAAATTCAATGAAAATTCTTTTTACCATGCCTGCCAACCATGGTGCCAAATACTTTTCTTGTTACAAAGCTCTGGTGTTTCATTCTGGGGTGTTTCTCTTCTCTCTCTCTTTCTCCCTCTTTCCCCCTCAACACATACACACAATCTGCAAACATTAGGATAGAGTTAAAAGAACAAACAAGGGAGGGGGAAATACCAGGGATCAGCAATTATGGGGAAACCATTTCTACTCCTAGGCCTGAAAGTACAAGGAAATCAGAAACTAGAGGAGGGAAAGGTTGCCTGAAGATGCTATTTGTTTGTTCAGCCTCCCAGTGATTGAGGCAGGTTGGAGAAAAACGAGGAGTAAACCTGGAGAGGCAAACAGAATATTGAGCACAATTAGGTTATATGTTAATATATCCTAGACTAGTATACTAGACATCCTGTTCTATACTTGCTTTTTTCTTAGCACTATATGGTAAATACCATTTATATTATATAAAAAGAGGGCTTTTTTTTTTCTTTAGTTACATAGATGTATGGTTATTTATATAACCACTTTCCTGTTGACAGACATTTAGGCTGCTTCTAACCTTTACTAGTATAAACAGTCCTGTCATAAACCACTCTGTAAAATAATTGTATGCAGGTTTGCAAATATATCTGTAAGATAAATGACTAGAGTGGAATTGCTGGGTCAAAGGGTGTATGCATTTATAACACTAATAGATATCGTCAAGTTGGCTTTTGTAGAGATTATACCTATTTAATCTTCCCAACAGTATATTGGAGTGCCTGCTTTTCCATTGCCTATCTGCTGCCTTAGCATTGATCAAAGCTCAGCAGAATGTTCGCTCAGGTATTTTATTTTTCTTTTATTATGAAGTATTTCATTGGTTGAAATAGAATATATAACTGCATATGAGGAATAAGGACTAATAAACTGTCACCCATTTACTTATCCCTCAGTTTTAGAAATAAAGTATCCTGGTGAGTTCAGTTTTTTATCACTAAATAATGACTTTCATCTATAATAATGCTTTTTTGTGTTAAACTTGTAATAATATATGGTAATATAGAATAGATATAATAATATAGCTACACCAGCTTTTTGAAAGATCAGCTTTTTATCTTGCGACAATTTTTGACTTATAGAAAAATTATAAAGCTAGTACAGAGTGTTCCCATATATTCTATATCCAGTTTCCTCTTTTATTAACATCTTATTTTAGTATGGTACATTTGTTATAATTAATGAATAAATATTGATAATTATTATTAACTAAAATTCATACATTATTCATATTTTTAAAAATTTTTGCCTAATGTCTTTATTCTTTTCCAGAATATATTTAGTCATGTTTCCTTAGGCTCCTCTTGGCTGTAACAGTTTCTCAGACTTTCCTTGTTTTTGATGACCTTGACATTTTTAAGGAGTACAGGTCAGATGTTTTGTAGAATGTCCCTCAATTGGGATTTGTCTGATGTTTTTCCCATTATCTCTTGGGGTCAGGAGTTGGGGGAGAGCAAGACCACCGAGGTAGAGTACCATTTTCATATCACATCAAGGGCATATTACTTATTACTGGTGATAGTCACCTTGATCATCTGGCTAAGGTAGTGTCAAGTTTCTCTACTGTAAAGTTACTCTTTTTCCCCCCTTGTATACCAGTTTTAATGTTATTGTTGCATTTGCCCTGTTCAGCTTTTCTCATCCTTTTATTTTCAGTTCTTCTGAGTTCACTTTTACATTCATTGTGATAATGATATAGTTGGGTTTTTACTGTCAAATTTTGTGCATTCTATTTGTCCTACTTTTTAAATTTTTATACTTTATTTTCCTATTTAAGTGTATATTCTTGAAAAGTCTTAGCTTTTATCTCTTCAGATATTGCTTTTCCCCCATTTTCTCCATTCTTATCTTCTGTAACTTTGATTAGAGTTATGTTAGATATTTTAAGTTTATCTTTCATGTCTCTTCACTTTTATGTTTTTCATCATTTGGTCACTCTGTGCTACAGCATTATAATTTCTTCTTAACTGTTACCCAGTTCGCAAATTCTCTTCATCAGTGTCAATGTGCAGTTTTGGAGTTTTTCTTGTCTTTTGCTTTTTGTTTTTCTGTAAGCTCTAATTGTTTCTTAAATGTGCCTGGTCATTTTTTATACTCTCTTGCTTCTTGTTTATTTATAAATTATCTTGTATTTCATTCCATAATTTGTATGATCAGATTGGCAACCTCATTATCTGAAGTCTTTGGTAGCCTAAATGTCTTGTTTTGCTTCTGCCTCTTGCTCATCTCATGGTGCTTTATTTCCCTTGAGTGTGGGGATTGTGTTCGTATTTGTAGGCTGTGGATATCCTTAAAGTGAAGGGACTCCAAAAAGGATTTGCAAGGTTGCTACTAGGCTATAATTGCTATAATCTCTGGGCTTGAGATTTCTCCCATAGCTCAGATTTTGCCATGAAGTCAGCATGCTAGTTTACTCTATAGTTACTAATTATTAGAGGAAACTATCATCCTGGTCATTCTTTTCTTCTTGACAATAAGACAGTTTTCTTTTTTGCCTCACTTTATTGTCATTTGGTGTGTTTTTTTTCTAGTTTACCCTTTCAGGGTTCATATAACCCTTTTAAGGGTCTGCTTTGTATGGACCCAAGACAGTATCAAACAAACAAACAAACAGTATTTTAGCCTTTATCCTTATAATTTTTTGATTGGAGAGAAAGATCATTTGTCATCATAGAATATCCCATTTTCTGGATTTTATTATTACTCACACTGCAAGAATACTTAGGTAGTATGTTGCTCTATCTCTGTCCCTAGCGTATCTTATAAACTGCTGGTTAGATCTCATTGGTGAGGTTATGAATTGGTGGGGGTTTTTTGCAAGAATATTTCATAGATGGTTCTGTGTACTTCTTATTACATTACATGAAGAAATTAAAAATGTGAACAGACCAATAGCAAATAAGAATATCATAAACCTCCCAACAATGAAAAGTCCAGGACCAGATGGTAAGAATAAATGCCAATCTTTCTCAAACTCTTTTAAAAATCGAAGAGGAAAGAATACTGCCAAACTTATAAGTTCAGCATTACCCTGATAACCAGAAAGCCAGATAAAGGACACTACAAGAAAACTACATGCCAATATCCTTGATGAATATAGATAGAAAATTCTCAACAAAATACTAGCAAACCAAATTCAGCAACACATTAAAAGAATCATACATCGTGGTCAAGAGGCAAGGATGGTTTAACACCTGCAAATCAATGGATACACATTAATAGAACAAAAGATGACAATTATATGATCGTCATATTAGATGCAGAAAAAGCAACAAATTGGGTACGAAAGGAATACTTCAACATGATGATGGCCATATATGACAAACCCATGGCTAATATCATACTTGGCAGTGAATGGTCAAAAGCTTCCCCATGAAGATCAACAAGACAAGGGCATCCATTTTTACCACTCCTATAGTACTGGAAGTCCTAGCCAGAGCAACTTGGCAAGAAAAGGATATGAAAGGCATCCAGATCGGAAAGAAAGAAGTAAAATTGTCTTTGTTTGCAGATGATATGATCTCATATATAGAAAATCCTAGACTACACTAAAAAAAAAAGTCAGAGATAATAAACTAATTTAGTAAAGTTGCAAGATAAAAAAATCAACATACACAAATAACTTGTGTTTCTGTACACTAACAACAAACTGAAAAATAAAACAAGCTCATTTATAATATCAAAAATAGTAAAATGCTAGGAATAAAACTAAAATTTATGAGACATTGATGCAAGAAATTGAAGAAGACACAAATGAAAGATATCCCATTCATGGATTAGAAAAATTAATATTAAAATGTTCACTCTACCGAAAGTCATCTATAGATTCAATGCAACCCCTATCAAAATTCCAATGGTATTTTTCACAGAAATAGTAAAAATAATCCTAAAATTTATATGGAACCACAAAAGACCCCTACTAGCCCAACCAATCTTGAGAAAGAACAAAGCTGGAGGCACAACACTTTCTGATTTCAAACTATAAAACAATACTACAAAGCTCTGGTAATCAAAACAGTATGGTACTGGCATAAAAACAGACACATAGGCCAATGGAGCAGTATCAAGAACCCAGAAATAAACCCACGAATATGCGTTCAGCTAATATTTGACAAGGGAGCCAGGAATACTCAGTAAGGAAAGAATAGTCTCTTCAATAAATGGTGTTAGGCAAACTGGATATTCACATACAAATGAATGAAATTGGACCCCTATCTTAAACCATTCATAAACATTAACTCAGAATGGATTAGAGATTTCAGTCTAAGACCTGAAACTATAAAACTTCTAGGAAAAACCATAGGGAAAAGCTCCTTGACACTGGTCTTAGTAATGAGTGCTTGGATATACACCAAAAGTACAAGCAAAAATAAACAAATGGGACTACATCAAACTAAAAAGCTTCTGTACAGCAAAAGAAACAACCAGCAAAATGAAAAAGCAACCTATGGAATAGGAAAAGATACTTGCAAACCATCTAAACAAGTTCTATAACTCAATAGCAAAAAAAAAAATCCGATGAAAAAATAGCCCAGCTGGGCATGGCTCAGCAGTTGAGCATCAACCTAGGATCCAGGAGATTGTGGTTCAGTTCCCGTATATATTTTTTAAAAATGGACAAAGGATTTGAATGGACATTTTTTCCAAAGAAGACATGCAAATGGCCAACAAATGCATGAAAAGATGCTTATACTAATCATCAGGAAAATGCAGATCAAAACCACAATGAGATACGACCTCACACCTGTTAGAATGGCTGTTATCAAAAAGACGAGACAAGCATTGGCAAGGCCGTGGAGAAAAGGAAACTCTTGTGCAGTGTTTTTTGTGGGTATGTAAATTGGTATTACCACTACGGAAAACAGTATGGAGATTCCTCAAAAAATTAAAAATAGAACTACTATATGATCCAGCAATCCCACTTCTGGGTAGATGTCCGAAAGAAAGAAAGAAAGAAAGAAAGAGAGAGAGAGAGAGAGAGAGAGAGAGGGGGGGGGGGGGGGGGAGGGGGAGAGGGGGAGAGGGAGGGAGGGAGGGAGGGACGGACGGAGGGAGGGAGGGAGGGAGGGACGGAGGGAGGGACTGTCTTGAAGAGATACCTGCACCCCCATATTCACTACAGCATCATTCACAATAGCCAAGACATGAAAACAACTTATGTGTCCATTGATGGATGAATGGGTAAATGAAATGTGACACACACAACACACACACAGTGGAAAATTTATTATAATATTAAATATTTTTTTAGACATAAGGAAATCCTGCTTTTTGCAACATGGGTGGATCTTAAGAACATTATGCTAAGTCACAGAGAAAGACAAATGTATGTTCTCACTTATATGTAGAATCTAAAATAGCCAAACTCAAAGAAATAGTATGGCGATTGCCAGGGAGAGGGTGATATTAGGAGATGTTAGTCAAAGGATACAAACTTCCATCTAAAAGATGGATAAGGCCCAGCCAGGCATGGGTCGCTCAGCAGTTGAGCATTGACTTAGGATCCAGAAGATCTCGATCCTCAGTAGGAGGCATGCAGGAGGCAGCTAATCAATGACTCTCATCATTGATGTTTCTATTTCTCTTCCCCTCTCCCTTCCTCTCTCTGAAATCAATAAAGATATATTTTAAAAATAATAAAAAAATAAAATAAGTTCTGGGAATCTAATGGTGACTATAATTAACAATACTGTATTATATACATGAAAATTAAGAGAGTAGATCTTACGTGTTACCACAAAAAGTGGTAATAATGTGGGAGGATTGAGGTGTGAACTAAGCTTGTGGTAATCATTTCTCAGTATATGTGTATATTGAATCATATTGTACACCTTAAACGTACATGTGTTTTATGTCAGTATCTCAGTAAAGTTGGGGAAAATGTGTAGTTTTTTTTTTTATGATAAGAATGACCAGTGGATATAGGTATCACCAGCCTGGTGCATCCAATAAAGTTCCCTGTCAGTTTCCTCCTACTGGTTTTTAGCAGAAATTGATCATTTTCCTTCATTGCTTCTAGGTCTATTATTTTATTAAGTAGTATAGAAGAAATAAATTGTAACTCTTTCATTCTTTCTGCATTTATTAGCTTCTAATATTTATGTAAAGATGAACTGAAAAGGGATTTCTGGGTCAGGGTGAATTGTACATATACTTTTGCTGGATATTGCCAAATTCGCCTTTATAGGCACTATACCTTGTGTATATCCAGCTTCAATGGATGAGTGTGCCTGTTTGTCGCAACTTTGCCAATAGAATTTGGCAAACTAAAATTTTAGCCAATCTGTTAGGTAAGAAAAGATAGCCCATTGTTTTAATTTATGAGTGAGGTTGTTAAACTGTTATAAAGCAAGTAACAGTGTTGTAGATTGGAAAAGGATATTATAAAGTATTAAATATATTTTTCCCAAATTTAAAAAATACTTCTTTCATGGCTTCATGAAATTTTTATGGGATTTTTACATTTTTTATATTTTCTAAGCTATCAGCTATCATCTAAAAATAATCTGCATTGTGTTCCTCTAACTACATGGCCCTCTTATTACTTAAGAAATTCAACCTGTTACTTTTCTGACTGCTCTCATAAAATATATTGTTGGCTTATATAACTGCTTAAAGACGAGTATAGCCTTAAGAATTCAAGTGCTGCCATGGTCAGTGTCACAGGTTCTGTCAGTAAAAAAGCATACCGTTGGATGAGGATTTAAAAAAATTCAAGTGCTTTCTACAGTTTATACTGAGCCATCAGAAGTATTTATTTTTACTTTGCTTTATATCTAGGGGTGATCAAGATAAATTTAAAAACCAAAATCCTATTCCATAGTGATTCCATCTTTAAATACCCTTCTGTTATCGAAGTTTGTAGTTAGATATCTCATTAGGTCTTCTTTGGCCCTCATTTATACACCTTCTAGTGAGGCAAACGACAGACTAGGATACTTACAAAATAAGGATTCTTGTGTTTATTGCTGGATCACTTCCAGTCTTGTTCACTAAGATTTAAAAGTAGATTGATTTTAAGAAGTTTCTTCAATAGTGTGAGACTTTCTGGGTGCACACTATATGTAAATACAGATAGCTGAATTATAGGTCCAAAACATAATTAATTGCAGACTATTTTAAAAAGCAGTTGCTAATTACAGGTCTAAATTCTTAAGTCTGGTGTCTTTCTTCTCCCTCTTTAGTCCTAGATTTCCTGGCTCTAGGAATTTTCCTCCTCTTTCTTGTCCCAGAACTTTAAGCAAAATGGATCTATCTTTTATTTCTTATGTGAGAATTTCCTGAAAGTCTTGTTTTTATACCAGAGCCTTATACTGTAGATTTTCCCTCAAACATACCTGTTAGATTATACCTCCTATCCCAGATCTCTGTCATGTTTTACTTAATCGTTTTTGAAAGAACGGCTGATGTTGATTGTTACTGCATAACACTAAATACTATATTAAGAGCTTCATATACTTTATGTTAATTTTCACAAAAATTGAGGTAGGTATCTTCGTTGAACAGATGCAGAAATTGAGGTCCAGAGATAGCAGTTTGTCCAGATTCACACAGCAGACCCTGCACAATCCTACCCACCTTATTATGTTGCCTTCTAAGGAACCTATTATAAGTTCATAAAAGGGGGGAAAGAAAATGAAACAGTAATGCCAGGTTGACTTTCCTTGGGGTTATGGTTACCTGGATTTTATAACCCTTTGTTATTCTCTAAAAAGTAGTTTTTCTTATTAAAAAAAGTAATTATATTCTTGTAATGGAAAATTTGAAAAATATAGGTATGTTTAAAGAAAATGTCTTAACAGTTTTTTAGTATATATGCAGTATGTTCATAATACTGCCATCTCTTTTGTATGTATTAATTAATGATAATTGAACTTGATGTTTCATCACACCTTAAACTTTCTCATCTTTTTATTTTGAAAATCAAAGAATTTGATATCTTAAGTATGGTCTTCTACAAAAAGCAGACAAAACTTGTCTTTTCCCTAATAAGTTTTAATGTTTCTTGATCCTTTCCTAACTTCACTCCTGTATTAAGCTTCTCTAGATTGATACTACTATCTCTTTCTTTGTACTCTCTTTGGATACAAAATCTTGTGGATTCTATTCTAGATTATTCTGACTTTAAGATTAGTTTTCCCTAAATATCCTTTTCATATTGTGCCATGTTCTTAAAAAATCTGATCAAGATTTCTGTCAAATAAACCCCACCTCACTGGTATATCAGCTTTAAAAATATATATAAACCTTTTGAATAAAGTCTTTTATCTAGTTAAAAGGTCTTTTAGCATTCTCCCTTTTCAGATTATCAACTTGAAGTCGAGGTTAAGATTCACTTCCGTTAATTAGTAAATACATACAGCAATTAAAAAAGCTTTAGCCTGGCTGGTATGGCTCAGCAGCTGAGCATTGACCTAGGGTCCAGGAGATCACGGTTCGATTTGCAGCCAGGGCACATGCCCGGGTTGCGGGCTTAATCCTCAGAAGGGGGCTTGTGGGAGGCAGCCTCTCATCATTGATGTTTCTCTCTCTCTTGCTCTCCCCTCTCTCTGAAATCAATAAAGACGTTTAGAAAATGGCTCTTTAATCTTTACTTAAAATTTCATTAACATGTATCTATATAGTTTGTATCATACTATCATACATTTATTAATTTTGCCTTAAAATTTTTCAGTTGTTTAATGTGTGTGTATTTTTTGTCCCTAACTAGATTGTAGGCTCCTCGGAGGCAGAGGCTAGTGTGATAAATTTTATTTACCTTTATTTTAATGCACAGTAAAATGTTATCTGTACAATAGGTGCTTAATAAGTACTTAATAGTTTACCTTATAACCCACAAATATGCTATGGGTTATTCTATTCTTAGGATAAATTTAAGTTTTCCCTTGGCACAAACTGTGTAATTATAAAGAACTACTATGATGATCTTTAGTTACTTTTCTTGGTGATATGCTATGTATGGAGGAATAGTACTCATTTGACTCTGGATCTTTTATTCTAGGTTGTTTGGGTTTTGTTTTGTTCAGGGAGTTTTTTGGTCAGTTATTACTTTGATTAAAAAAGTATCCAAGAGCATATCCTTTCTTCTCTGTTTACAGTTTAATGACTAGCTTTTTATTAAGCAATGTAACTTACAGCCTGAGTTTGCAGGATGTTTGTCCTTACATAAATAATGGTAAACTCTCAACCTACAAGTAGAGCAATCAAAGATTAAACTTAGATAAGCTTGCCTGAGGCCTTTAGACCTCTCTTCCAAAGTCTAGTGTTTGAAAACAGTGCTGAATACTAGAAAGAGAGTTAAAACTCTTTACTGTCCCGTGAGGATTCCCACATACTTTTAACTCCTGAATTGATTGTTGTGATATTATTTCATGTCCTCAATAAAATCTACATTTGTTGACTTGGGACCATATAATTAATAATTTTTTTAAAAAATTCTTTTTTAACAATGGATTGAGTCAGATACTTGCCAGAGTGCTACAGCTAGTTCCTGTGCCATTATATTCTGGTGCCCTATGAAACAGGCCAAAGTGCTTTGGTGTACTGCCAAGTACCATGTGCTGAGATAGCTGTGGCCTAGAGAGTCCCTGAGAGTGATGCCAATCATCATCAAAAAGCATTTTTTTAAGCACCTATCTGTACATGGTTCTATCCTAGGCACTGTACAAAACGAGTTAAACAGACATGACCCCTGCCCCCTGGGAGTTTTCAATCTAAGATGATGCTGACATGGACAGACATAAAGGATATTGAGACAACTGAACAAACATTGAACAAGAACATAAAGCACTAACATTATGCACAAGCAAAGGGGTAAGTGCATTTTGTGGGATAGTGTATAAAGGAAGCCTCTTGGGACATGAGCAGGGTGGGTAGAGCAATTAAGTCAACTTCTGTCAGGTTAGGTTAGTTTTCATTGGGTAGTTGGGTTTTCATACAGACTCAATAAAAATAGAGACAGGACATTCCAGAAACAGTGCAACAAAAAGAAGACTTGGAGCAAGAAGAGAACTTTAAAACTATATTATTGGACTCTTGGTGACCTCCAAAACTTGCAGTTCTGGGTAGTTCAGAATCTGAAAGTGGAGTTGATGTTTTGACTTAACAAGTTGCCGTTTAAATTGGGTCTAGGGCAAAATAGTTCACTGCAAAGAAAAAACAAACTTAGAAACTTGAGTAGTTTCTGCAAGCAATCTATTTGCTTGTTAATTCTCTTTTTATAAAGTATTGGCCGCTTAACAGAAACCTTGCAGTTCATGGGAGCTACAGTCATCTTAGTTATCTTATGAATTACCTAAAAATGCTCATTAAATTATGTTTTGTGTTAGAAACTATAGCACTCAGTAACACAGAAATTATTTTTCAAGAATCGGTCAGGGTATTTTTGAGAATACCTTTCTATCCTTGAGAAAGGTCTTAGGAATTCCAGGTATTATTGTAAGCAGTGCCAGTAGATGTTGAATGCTAAGTATTGCCTGCCCCTCATTCATTAACTTATCTTTGGAGATATGCCTTGAACACCATTCATACATATAGACTTGAATTTAATATATATATATTTTAAATATATCTGTTGATTTCAGAGAGAGGAAAGGAGAGGGAGAGAGAGAGATAGAAACATCAATGATGAGAGAGTCATTGATGGGCTGCCTCCTGCACGCCCTCAACGGGGGACCAAGACCACAACCCGGGCAAGTGCCCTGACCGGGAATCGAACCCCAATCGCCTGGATCCCAGGTCGATGCTTAACCGCTGAGCCATGCCCGGCCGGGCTAGACTTGAATTTAAATCACAGCTGCAGCAAAATTTGAATTTACCCAAAATATTAGGGTGTAGTTATTTTTTTTACAAAAGTTTTTGGGTTTTTTTTAATCCTCACCCAAGGATTTTTTTTTTATTGATTTTAGAGTGAAAGGAAGGGAAAGAGAAACATTGATGTGACAGAGAAGCATCAATTGGTTGCCTCCCGTATGCTCCCCCACCAGGGATCGCACCCACAACCTGTTGGTGCATGGAACAATGCTCCAACCAACTGAGCAACCCAGCCAGGGCCAAAAGCTTTTTTATTTTATGAAAGAATTCACAATAGATTTCCTTTTGTCATCCATATGTAAATACAATACTGTTGAAAACATAAGTGGTGAAGCCCACTGAGGCATTAAAAATTCAATAATGCCGTTTTAAAATATTGAAACCTTTTTATGCCCTTACATATTTAACTTGTAAAGTGCATTTTTTCATACTTCTCCCCATTAGAATTGATGTTTTCAAGGGCTGGAGTCTTGCATTTCTTCGCTTCCCATAACTCTTTGTGCTATAATCTGACAATAAGAACCTAGTGGCTATTAGTATTTTCCTTTTATAACCCCCAAGTCATGGGGTAGCAGCACATGATAAGCTTCCTGACAGGAAGGGTTTCGTTTAGTGACTGTCATCCAGAGGACTTCAGTGATTGTTCTTACTCACTAAATAACTTGCCTAGGTAATCTTGAGTTCTCAGAAATACCTCCTATGGGTGGCAGCTTATAATTCTAATGGTATATTTACCACTAGACATTTAACCTCTTTTAATTATTGAACTAATCTTGGATTACTCTATCTGGAAGAGCCTTGAGAGCTTTAGACAAAATAAGCTTAAGACAAAAGCCTTAACAATTTTGTCAGAAAAACTGGAATTAGGGACCATAAAACATACCCAGTGTCTTCCTTTAATCCAGCGTATCTTTTGCATATGACCCAAAGGGTGAGTAGAAAATGAAGAGTGAGGGTTTTGTTTATTTGTTTTTGCTTATACAGAAAGAGTTTGCACGCAATGATTCAGGAAGAAAATTGGAAATTGAGCTAATTTTGTTAGAATCCTCTGAGATCTTTAAAGGAAAGATAATTCAAACATCTCTAGATTGTGTGTGTTTGTGATAGATAAAGGTGATAGTGATGGATTACTTCCTAGGAATTAAGTTTTTTGTACAAAGGTTGATAAGTTTTTTTAGGAATTAAATTGCTTTATTCTGCCAATAGATAGTTCCAAGTACCCTGTTAAAAAGAGGAAGGAAAGAAGTTACATTGGAAGCATGTAAAATGCTGCTTTCCATATAAATTCTGGTTCTCACTGGGTAGGAAATAGTCTTGTAACTTGGGCTCTGTACAGAATAATGAAAAAGGAATACCTAGACATTTTCTTTTTGGAGCTTTTGTTCTAGTTCTGGAGTCAGTGAACTTTTATATATCTATCCATGCTCCAATACAACTTTATTTACAAAAACAGGCGGCCAGCTGGATTTGGCCTATGGGCCATAGTTTCCAACCCCTATTCTAGTATGTGGAAACAATAAGTACATTAGAGTATGTCAGGTGGTAAGTGCTTTGGGAAAAAGAAAACTAGAGCAGAGTAATCAAATAGGAAGTATAGTGAGGTGTAAGTTGGCATGGTGGGACTCTCTGAGATCAAGAAGAAGAGGAACCAGCAAAGGAGACTGAAAAGTTAGTGGCTAGTGAGATGGAAAGAAAACCAAGAGATGATGAGGCCCTGGAAATGGAATGAAGAACCATATAGCAGGAAGAAGGAGGGAATATCTGTGTCAGCTGTTGCCAAAATAAGAAAGCTAAGATTGGATTTAGCTATGCATAGGTTGTTAGTGACCTTGATGAGTAGTTTTGGTGGAGTGGGTTCAAGAGAGAATTGAATAAGAGTGAAAACACACGTCTTTTGAGGAATTTTGTTGTAAAAGGAGCAAAGAAATGGAGCAATGGGGGAAGAAGGATCAAGTAAAGAGTTTCTTTAAGGTAGAAGAAATAATGGCATGTTTGTATGGAAATCATCCAGCCACGAGTAGGGGGAAAGGATGTGAGAGAGTAGGAGAGAATTGCTGGAGTTGTGGCTTTGCATTGGAGAGGGGATGGGATCTGGTGGATGAGTACATGTGCTGTAGAGTCTATAGTTCTTATGTGGCTTCAGTTTTCTGATTTAAAAATTATCAGAGAATATGAAAGTTGAAGTGTTCTCTTTAATTTTTGGTACCAGCATTTGAGGGATCTTTGGTGACTCACTGAAATGACTTAAAATGCATATATATTTTATTGATTTTTAGAGAGAGAGGAAGGAGAGGGAGAGAGAAAGAGAAACATCAGTGTGAAAGTGGAACATCTAGCTGCTGCCTCCTTCATACCCCCTACCGGGAGTTGAGCCCACAACCTGGGCTTGTGCCCTGACTGGGAATCAAACCAGCAACCTTTTGGTGCATGGGACGGTGCTCAACCAACTGAGCCACACCAGCCAGGGCTAAAATGACTTATATCGTGCCTTCTGAGGAGTTATAAACTTAACCCAGCAAATTTGCATATTTAAAGGATTAAACCCTACGTTATGAGATTAAATAATGATACATATAATGCCTGTGGCACAGCACCTGGAATCGTGCACACTCAAGAAATAATAACTATTAATAGAGGAGGTAGAGTCAGTGTCCACTGAATGCACTGAACTAGGCTTGCTTTATCTATTTGGTCCCAAAACATACCTTGTCATAGTTTTAAATGTTATCTAAGTTAGAATTTGACAATAGTAAGTAAATATGCTAAATTCAAATCATAGGTCCTTTGGTGTCTCTCCAGATGCTCTTTCTACTTCACAATGTGGTCTCTCTTTATACAGTGACGTAGTGATATTATTGGCTCCCGCGATCAAGGGGAAGTATTATTCAGAGACTCTGAAGATAAATGCTTGTTGTTATAGTTTTAATTATTTTATCATATTACCATGTTAATTTCTTTGTACAATGAAAATAAATTGTTTTTGTGTATAGTATCCTCCTGTAGATTGTAAGTCCCCAGGGGTAGGTAATAACACTTGTACATTTCTAAGAAAATGTCTCAAGTAATAGATTCTTTGTAGAGGGTATTCAACAACTATTGTGAATACTAAACCACGGTTTCATGATCCTTTGATTAAACTTAGCTATTCAGTTCTTTAGGCCATGCTCTAATTTAGGCCTAAGACCCTTGCACTATTCTGGAAAATTCTGAAGCTAAATTATATTATTGGACTAAATGGCAGTTAATTAGAATACTTCCAAATGTAGCTATTCCAAATAAATTCCAGAGGGAGGTAGTAGCCAGATTTCACAGTTAAGCACATAATAATAGAAGCATAATTGGCACACACAGCTGTTGGAATGCCATAAAAACTGGTGTTATGATCATTAAAAGAAGCTATTAGAGAATAATACTCAACTAATTATAGCATATTGAAAATCAAAGTAAGATAGATTGGCTTGGTGTAACTATAAGAAAATAGCCTTGGTTACTTTCACACACTGTACCAAGGAAGTAATGAGTGAAGTCAAAGAAGTGATATTCTCACCAAGTACTAGAGAATCTAGTAGTGGCCAGAAGTTGTTTGGGAAGGGCAAGCTGAAACAGTAGCCAATGTGATTAAGAGAAGTGAGAAAACTACTTTTATAAGCAACTGTGTTTGAGGCTTTAATCATAGATTTACTGATAATGAACAAAATTTAGACTATTTTAATTTAGGAGGTAAAACTTAGCTATTCATGCAAATGACTGAGAGATTCTAGCCCTATACAAATCTAGGTTTCCATCACATAACAGTTATTTCTAAAGCATCAGAACAACCAACCTCATTAAAATATTTAAGATCTATAAAAAATATTGAACAGTCATTTTTTAAAATCTCTCTTGTGTTGAAATGTTGCTTGTTTTCTTTGTATCAGGTCCAGTTGTGTACGTCTTGGATCTGGCAGATAGACTGATCTCAAAAGCCTGTCCATTTGCTGCAGCGGGAATAATGGTTGGCTCTATCTATTGGACAGCTGTGACTTACGGAGCAGTGACAGTAATGCAGGTTCACTATTTTACTTTATTCAATAATATTACTTTTGATGTGAAGATCTGTTGAATAGATTTTATTACGAGGGTTTTTTATTTTTAATATATATTTTTTCAATCCTCACCCAAGGATATGTTTATTTTTCATTTTAGAGAGAAGAAGGGAGAGAGAGAAACATCGATGTGAGGGCTGAGGGCAAGGAGCTTTAACAAGTAATAACTTTCTCATGACCTAAAAATAAGAAAATATATAAAAAGCTATATAGTGCCCTGGCCAGTGTGGCTCAGTTGGTTGGACCACCGTCCTGCACACCAGCAGGTGGCGGGTTCGATTTCCTTTCAAGGTGCATACCTGGGTTATAGGTTCGATCCCCAGTTGGGGTGAGTACGGGAGACAATTGATCGATGTTTTTCTCTCTCTCCTCCTCTCTCCCTCCCCCCTTCCTCTCTCTCTCCCTTCCTCTCTCTAAAATTAATTCAAAGAAAAAAAATTTTAAGAGTTATTCAGTGAAAAGTGTCCTTAGTCCTGTCCTTTATTTGCCCAGGTTCTCCTCACCTCCCTGGGTAGCCACTATTATTAATTTCATATATATTCTTCCAAACTTTCTTTGTGCGTATGCAAGAAAAAATAAATATGTTCTCTCACACACACACATACACTTTTTTACCCTAAAGAAGCATATTGAAGCTGCATCCCTCTCTTCACAGTCAATTTTGGAGATCTTTTCATATAAGTGTACAGAAATCTGCTTGACATTCTATGTACAGAATTTGCAGCAGTTTATAGCCAGTCTCTTGTTGGTTAGAAAATTTGTTACTTCCAGTATATAATCAGTAACTGTTGATGAAGGTTAGAGACTTAATTTTAAAATCAGTCCCCCGCCCTTGACTCTTCTCTCTTTATATACCTCTTCCTTAAAGATTTTCAGCTATCATCTCTGCTTTTTGTGTTCCGATCTATGTCTTTTGCCCTAATCTTTCCTCAAATCCAGTTCTACAGTAGCAGCTTGACCCTGCTCCTTAAATGACTTCTTGTGACTTCGTACTCAATATTATTGAAATCAAACTTATCTTTTTCTCAATTTGAAACCTAAATTTATTCATTATAATTTACCTATACTTTTGTTTTTTCACCTCCTCAATTTACAGCCTACATTCTTAGGATTACCTGTAACTTTCTACTACATAGCCCTATATGCAGTCCACCAACCAAGTCCAACCATTTTTCATTTTGATATGTCTTGGATCTATGGATTCCTTTCCACAGTCTTTACCTCATGATTTCTTGTTACTCCCCATCATAACCTGGATGGCTAACAGGGCCTCTTGATTGATTTTGCTAACTCCATTCTCTTCTATCAGTTTATCTATCCTTTCAAATGAATCTTCCTAAATAATGCCTCCAACATCTTACTTCAAGCTTACCATCTCCTGTGCCTTAAGTAGTTCTTCTCAAAAGCAGCACCTAGATTGGTTAAGCATTTCATAAGTAACTCAATAAACACAGTTAGGTTTATAAATGATATAACTTGCTTTTCTTTAATATAAATTAGTGCATGGAAGAAAAAGGGAGTTAAAAAGCAGGTTCTCAAGTAATGTTTCATTCAGCATCATTTTGTTACGTTGGTGAAATACTGTAGGAATTTAATTCTTGTTTATATCAATTAGCCTATGGTGAAATTAGTTTCATTATTCATCATTTCAATTAGAATCATAGAACCTGTTGACACCATTAAAGTGAGGACTTACTATAAATGTAACATTCCAAATTGCATATAACCTCTTTATGCCAGGGTGCATAGTAAGCAGCCTTTCTGGTTGCTCTGTTGATAGTTATGGTGAGATAGTTTATATAAAGCTTCTTCATAAAATGTGGATGACACCCAAAAATCTGGATATAGTCACTAGAGTGAATCACAAATAGTAAACTATCACTTGTCGTAAGTGTAGTGGATAAAGGTTGTGAACTACTGACTTGAAAAAGATCCCATTTCCTTAATCTGCTTTGTTATGCAGGGTCCTCCACCATCTTACTTAGTTCTGCTTTGAGAGCCTGTTGGACTGTCTCCTCCAACCCCTCTTTATATTGTTTAGTTTTTTTACCTCTGGCCTTTGGCTTTTGTCACCTCCCTGCCTAATACCTGTGCTTCCAGTTCCCTCTCTACTAATCCAAATCTAAACCCTCCTTTCAGGCTCAGTTCAGCCACTTTTTCTTGCGTGAAACTTACCAGACAACTGCCCTCTGTAATTTCTTCTTCCTCTGCATTGATGGCATTTTTATTCCTCAAATGTCAGCTAATTTTGTGCTGACCTACATATAATGTATATATTTCTTATATAGATTACCTAAGTTATTTAACTGTTCCTGTATTCAGGCCTTACTTTTCCTATTAGAAGGTAATCTGCTTGAAAGTAGAGACTATCGCCCAGCCGGGCATGGCTCAGCGGTTGAGCGTTGACCTGGGATCCAGGCAATCAGGGTTCGATTCCCGGTCAGGGCACATGCCCGGTTGCGGGCTTGATCAATCACTCTCTCATCATTGATGTTTCTATCTCTCTCTCTCCCTGTCCTTTCCTCTCTCTGAAATCAATAAAGATATATTTTAAAAAAAAAAAAAGGAAAGGCTTAATAGAACTTGTTAAAAAAAAAAAAGTAGAGACTATCTTATATCTATGCATTCCTGTACAGCGTATACATAGAGACTAACACTTAAAAAGCTTTCATAAATACTGATTTTATTATTTTTTTTTAATATGATCATTTCTATCAAGTGTAACAGGTTTGTTTGGTTAATTTGTTTGTTTTGTTTCATTTTTTGTTAATCCTCACCAGAGGTAATTTTTTTCATTGATTTTTTTTAGAGAGAGTGGAAGGGAGGAGTGGGGGGAGAGAGAGAGAGAGAAACATCAGTGTGAAAGAGGCACATCAGTTGGTTGCCCTCCCCCATGCACCCCAACCAGAACCTGCAACATAGGTACGTCCCCTTGACCAGGAATCGTACCTGTGACCCTTCAGTACATGGGCCAGTGCTCTAACCACCGACCACCGACCCACACTGTCTAGGGCCGGTTGATTATTTTCTTTTTTCTTTTTTTTTTTAAATATATCTTTATTGGTTTCAGAGAGAGGACAGGAGAGGGAGAGAGAGAGAGAGAAACATCAATGATGAGAGAGTCATTGATTGAACCCACAATCCGGGCATGTGCCCTGACTGGGAATCGAACCCCGATCGCCTGGATCCTAGGTCGACACTCAACTGCTGAGCCACGCCCGGCCGGGCTGGTTGATTATTTTCTAAGCAATAATTTGTTTCACTGTAATAATGAGTGTCAGTACATCATTAGATCAAGGAAGTTCAGGACGATTCACTAGGACTCACAAAGACATGAAAACTTAGAGCAGATTATATACATTACTTAATGTACAGATACATTACAGGTGTATATTTGTTGCAGATGAGGAAACTAGGCCCTCAGACTGATTTCTCTTAAAACCTAATTAGACTATAAGAAATGGGATGGCTCTTTTTGAGGAAAAGACTTTAACTCAATTTTTAAAGAATTTTGATAATTAATGGGACACTTCAACAACACAGGAGCCTGTTAGAAATGATATCCTCTAGAAAGGGATACCAGTTGTATCTTGGCATTTTGAACCATATTGGTAGGATTCATTCAAAAAGTTAACACTGAGCTGAGAGCTGCCTAAAATATAAAACACATTGAAAGCCCTGATTCCCAGCCTCTAGGAATGTAGAGTAAGACGGAGTGTACATAAATGAATAACTGGAGAACGGTTATAAGGCTGTATAAATAAATGTGAAGAGAGTGTAGACTACATAAGCAATATTTTAATTCATTAAAAGTGAAAAATCATTTGAAGTTAGGAAAAAGGTAAGTCTTGAGCTGACCTTTGAAGGAAATAATTTGGATTGGTAGAGGGAAGAAATGATACAAGCAGGGAGATAAAAATGAACATGATGGTTAATGGTGGCAGTAAAGAAAAAACCTAAAATTATGGTAATACATATATATTAGGTGTTACCATTTAAAAATAACCTTTACATGTGCTGTCTCACGTGAAAAGATTTTTTGTAGCTTAGAAGTGAGAGAGATTAGCTGTGGACATAGGTAGTTCTATGCGGGATTTAAGAGTATTCAGAGCTTGAGCATATTTGTTAGGGAACACTTTACTGGTTCTTTCCTTTTGTTCTCTTATTACTCTGAAGTAAATCAGGTTAAGGAATCAGACTATTCTCTTCTCATTTGTTCCCATTTATTTTTTCATGAACCAGTCTTAGGTTCAGTCTCTGTTAATTGTGAGGAACTTCTGCTTACATTTTTATTGAAAAGACAACACGATGGTTCACTCTTTTTTCTCCAGTGCTGAGCTGAAGACCTTTCAAGAACTGATGCATTTAATCCTTGCTACAATCTTGTGGCATAGATACTATCAGTTATTTAAAAGTTCAAAGAGTTTACATGTCCAGTACCACACAGCAAGGAAGAAGCATTAAGACTCCTGTCCCTAATCTTGGGCTCCTTAGGTGAAACCTGGCCCCAGAGGCAGCAGGAACATTTTATTCTGGAACAGTGGAACCTTAATATCCAGCCTATTTCCCCTTATGCATCTCAAGACAACCCCCATAAGTATTGTCCATTCTTAATTACACTACACTTAATTATCCTAAATTCTAACTAAGAAAACCAATTAATTCATCACTGTTCCATCCTCCCACTTAAAAGTAGGGTTCTAGTAGTCAGTGCTTTAAAAGATCAGGCCTTAATTAAAATTTGTAGGCTTTCGGCATTGGTGAACTGTAGGCCTAGCTGGATATGAAGATCTAGCTTTTAGCTCTTAAGCAGAAAAATAAACAAACCTTTCTCTAAACTTGCAATTCCATAGGCCTTTATTTTATATGTGGATAAACTCTTATAGAAATCATTCTGAATCTCACCCCAAAATTGAAGTCTTAAAAATATTCTGGTTTTGCCCTGGCGAGTGTGGCTCAGTTGGTTGGAACATCATCCTGTGCACTGAAGAGTCTCAGGTTCAATTCCACGGTCAGGGCACATACCTAGGTTGCAGGTTGGATCCCAGTTGGGGTAGGCATGGGAGGTAACTGATTGGTGTTTGTTTCTCTCTCTCCTGCCCTCACCCCTTCCTCTCCCTCTAAAATCAGTAAAAACATATCCTCTGGTAAGGATTTTTAAAAATAATAATAATCTTTTTATTTTTTAATTTTATTTTTTAATTCAATTTACGTTGTTATTTTTATTAGTTTCAGGTGTACAGCATAGTGGTTAGACAGTCATACTTTACAGAGTACCCCCCCACACCCCCAATATTTTCAGTACCCGCCCGGCACCATTCATGGTTATTACAATATTATTGACTATATTTCCTGTGCTGTACTTTACATCCCCATGACTGTTTTGTAACTATCAAATTTGTACCTCTTAATCCCTTCACCCTTTTCACCCAATCTTCCTTCCCCCCTCCCCTCTGGCAGTCATCAGTCAGTACTGTATCTGTGAGTCTGTTTCAAAAAAATAATCTGTTTTTAGATCTTCCGGCATAAAACCAGAGTGTACATGATCTACACAAACTTTGCTGGTTTTGTATTAACCAAGTTAAATGAGCCCCATTGCTTAATTCACCTTTCATTTATTGCCCTTGGGTCTGACAGTAGCAGGTAGTGTTCTACAGGCATTACACTATTCTGTTTTCTTTACAGCATTTATACTTGCCCACTTGTTTGACTTGGTTGTCTCTCACCTCCAGAAGACATCATTTAGCTCACTATTTAACCCCTAGCACTGAGGCCTGTGTCTGGCACATAATCAGAGTTCAGTTAAATGAACGGATGCAAGTGTTCATGCATGGTGAGCCTTAGCTTGAGCACAAAGCATCTCTCTTCTCTTTAGCTGTATGTAACAAGTGGGATGGCGGGCCTTTGCTCACTGTTTGCCCTATTTCCTTTTTTGTTTCCTCATTCTTAGACACCTGGCTGTAAGATTTTAACTGCTACCCACAAGGAATAAACATACCTGAATATTCACTCTGCTTTGTATTTTTGAACTCTAAATTCTAAACAATACATAACCCAGTAAAGGAAATTTCAAATTTGTTTGCCAACACTTTCTGAGAGTATTTTAAATTACATTTAGTTATAAGTTTAAAGTGATCATTATATTGAAAATAATAAAAGATATAAAAAATGGGATGTCCAGAAAAGCATTATAGGTAAAGACGGTCTCTTGCCTAATCTACTTTGCTGCCAGTGTGGGATTAGGGTTTATGAAATACTGTGAGCCAGGCTATTTCACTTTAGGGCAACTCCAGATGATCACCCTTCACATGCAGGATGTGAAGTTGTTAAGTTTCTACCTGGAGACACTGAAGAGTATCAGGTACTGATGCCATGGTTTTTGACCATTTGGAAGACGCTCTCCTCCTGCCCTTTAATATTACATCTTGGTTAGATAAGTTAACAGTGCAAGTCTGGGCTGTATCCCTGACTGAAATTTTAAAAGCACCCATTTTGGTTCTTTCCACATACTTTTATAAAATACTTTTACCTAGATCGAGTGTGTTTTCTATAATTTCAACTTGCCTTGATCATTCTCAGCTTGACCTTATTTCACATCTTGTAGTCCACCTAAAAAAAAATGCTATAATAGCTGACATAAAGGGCATCTCATTTGTGAAAAAAACCTGGGTGAGCTTGCTTTTCTGAGTATATATTAACCCTGACAACTTCTAGTCCTCTCTACGTTCTTTCCTTTCCCTGCTTGCCTGCCCTTCTTTTTCCCTCCTGCCTATAAAAAATGTAGACAGTGTCCTTTGTAATCCTTTCTTCCTGGCTTATTTCTCAAGTGTGATCAGAAAAACTTACATAGTGAGTCCTTTACAGTAGTGTCCTGCTACCAGGCTGTTGCCTCATTGTGTGATACCTTGGGTGGGCTTCCGAACTAGTTTCCTCCCCTTTTAACTGCCAAGAATAATCCCTCAGAGAAATATGTTTAATTTGTGAGCAATTGAAACTTTTGGCTAAAAGGGAGATCATTTGAGACCTTTGAAGAAGAATTTTCAGGGAAATCGTCTAGTTAAAAATAAGGAGCTCACCAACAAAGTGGTGGTGTTGAGAGAAGTGTAAGGCTGAGATTAAGTGGAAAGGATTCTGCTGGGAGGGGAAATATAGAGATTCACAAATACGAATTAATCGTGTACTTCTTGCCCTCTGGGATCTAAACCAATTGAGAAATAGCCCTAAGACCCAGATGAGAGGGGCGGGATTGTTTTAGATTCATTACACCAGAGACAGGACACTGGAGGGTTCCTAGATTGGAAAAAATGACTGGAACCTGTAGCCAAAACTCCTTAGAGCAGTCCCCCAAATATAGACCTTGGAATTGCATTTAGGAAGTTAGGTGTGGAAAGCAGACCTTCATCCAACCAGAGTGATCTCACTATCCCAGACACTACTGAGTGAAGAGAAAGAGCCAAAGGGACGTGAGTTTTCAGGCCATCTCCTGAAGGCAGGTCCTGCCCCTTGGCTGGTTATGCTTACCTCCTATAGGAATAACAGGAAAACATGCTCTGCTAGAAGACAGATAAGACCTAAAATAGCCCAGGCGAACCAAATCAATTAGAAGGAATGGAAGCAAGAACCAGAAGTCTCCTCCTATTCAAATGTAATCAATGTGGGTCACCGTTTTTAAAGCTTATGTTCTAATGTAATATGGTATCACTTGGGAGGTCCCCTCCTCCCCTTTGAGAGGCACTTATAAATAAATCAGGACTGATGGCTTTCCAGCTTATTTTTTATACTTTTTATTTCTGTATTCTTTAGATATTTAGCATTTCCTCTAAAATGAATTGAGCTCGAGCATGCCACATCCCTTCATTAGATAAGGAAATGATTCTAGCAAATGCTGTCTGTTCCACAGGTTGTAGGCCATAAAGAAGGTCTGGATGTTATGGAGAGAGCTGATCCTTTATTCCTTTTAATTGGACTTCCTACTATTCCTGTCATGCTGATATTAGGCAAGATGATTCGCTGGGAGGATTATGTGCTTAGACTATGGCGCAAATACTCAAATAAACTACAAATTTTGAACAGTATATTTCCAGGTAAGGCCCTGAATTGTGGTTGTAACAAGCATGCCAAATTAATCCTGTGGAAGAATCCTTGCATAAAGAGATACTTTAGCAGTGCTACTTTATTAGCACTAATACCCTGCATTTTTTCCCCTATAGGGATTGGTTGTCCTGTTCCTCGAATTCCAGCTGAGGCTAATCCTTTGGCAGATCACGTCTCTGCCACCCGAATTTTATGTGGAGCCCTTGTCTTTCCTACTATTGCGACTATAGTTGGTAAACTGATGTTTAGTAGTGTCAACTCTAATTTACAAAGGACAATCTTGGTAAGATGGCTTTAATATTATTTTTTTCAAGTGACTGTACAAAAGAGAATGAATTGTATATTTGTTTCAAAAAAATGCAAAAAACCAATGGGACTGTATCAATATTCTGTGGCTCCTCCATTTGATCCTCACTGTCATCCAATAGCAAAAAGGGAAGGGTCCACTGCAGTAGCTCTGGCCTGTGGGTGATTTCTCTCTTGGAATATGCATGAATTATCACACCCATCCTCTTCCCAGCAAGGTTATAGTGAAGAGCTTCTGCTCTAGGGTCAGACTGCCTGGTTCAGACCCTATCACAGATACTGCCTTGCTGAGAAACTTAAATTTCTTGACGTCTGTGCCTGTAAAATGAAGATAGTAATGGTAGCTACCTCAGAAAACTTATTATGTTTCTCTAAATCCACATTACAAAAAGCTAATTTTCCTTTTTATTTTAGGGTGGAATTGCTTTTGTTGCCATTAAAGGAGCATTCAAGGTTTACTTCAAACAGCAGCAATATTTACGTCAGGCACACCGCAAAATTCTAAATTATCCAGAGCAAGAAGAAGCATAAAACTGTGACTTCCAGACGTTCTGCAGTCCTCATCCTTATGAGTCTGTTGTGTTGTTTTGATTCCATCATTAATGCACAGTAGTGGAGACTTGTGATAAGCTGATGCTCTCGTATTTTTAAGAAATATAATAAAGAAAGCACTTAGGGCCCGAGGAAATCCTCTCAGTAATCGCGGAGCCTAAGGATGTGATCTGTCCTCATTATTCTGTATGTACGTCTTCTATGGCAGTCATCTGAACCGTTATATTAGCATGGTGAACCTGGGCTTTGTTCATATTTTCTTCAGACAGAAATGTAAGGATCAGCCTGTGCAAATATTGAAAAATGCACATGTTTTATTCAAATGCCTTTTGTACATGTTCATGTTCAGTGTTTTCCTAGAATCAGCAACTCAATGAAGGTACTATGAGGATTTTTCTCACTGGCATAATTTGATTACATGTTAAACAGGAGTAAATGTTAATATGAGAAAATGTAAATTAAATTAGTTATAAATAAATAGCAAACCAAAAATGTATGTAAACATTCAAATGATTATCTGAACAAATGCGATTTTGTTGTTTTTCTTAACCCATGTGATGTTCTCCAAAACATGTAGGGTAAAAATTCACAGGGCTTCCAGATCACTTTTTCACTATTAAATATTATTTATATAATGTTGACATCTCAGTTCATAATGTAATTTTGACTTGTGCAGTCTTAATTATGTGTGTGTGTGTGTGTGTGTGTGTGTGTGTGTGTGTGAGAGAGAGAGAGAGAGAGAGAGAGAGACCGAGACCGAGACCGAGACCGAGACCGAGACCCGTCAGGTCCTTCCATCATTGGAATAAGGTTTTTAAATCCGTATTTCTAGAAATTAAAGCTGCCAGATTATAGTAGTTTGAGCACAGAGAACGATTTGCAAAAATAAAAACATCAATAAAGTTATTTTACTCTTCTCTTTCATTGAGTCAGTTATTCAGGTATATGCTGATCACCTCCTTTAAGTCTTGAGTAAATATTGAGGTCATTGTTTTTGGCTTAAGACAGTTTACTATTAAAAAACCCAATACTAATGTTTATAGATTTTAATTGCTTGTCATATTGATAAGAGTAAGTACCTTAATCACTGTTAACTAGTTTTATATTCATTTTTAAAAAACAATTATTTATTTTTAAGCCATTTTTAATATTGGCCCTTTTAATGTTGTTCAGCAATCTAAATGGTCTTGCAGTTACTTTCTTTAATTGAAGTTAAATTTTTAGAAGTTAGTTCCAAAAACCCTATTTATTTTCTTGCTTACAATACCTAATGCATGACAATAATAAACATTTCCCCTTACTGATAAGTGGCCACTTCTCTTTAGAGATGTAGCAAATATAGATTGAGCTTTGAGATTGCAATAAAGTATGTTAACTTGAGTAATTTAAGACTGGTATCTTTTTATAGTACAAATGTTTTAATTTTGAGTTATAACTTGAAGTTGATGTGAATGGCTGTTGAACATTCAAAGTTGTAATTATTTGGGGAGGAAGGGAATATTTGACAGTAGCCTTATTCAGAACACTGCTATAGTTCTGAAGGGAAATAAAAATCTATGATTATATATAAAAGTAGCTTAGGTTATATAGCTGTAATTATAAAATATATTGGCTTTTATTAATTTTTGAGAAGAAATGACAATATTTTCTGCATAATTGTGTTATATAGAACAGCTTTTAGGCAGCCTTTAGTAAAGTTATATAAGCACACAGTTCCCCTTTTACTACTTTAATGTCCAAGATGGGGAAGTAGCTGCTTGGATTTATTGGCATCAAGGCTTGTGAGGGCCAGAGAACTGAGTAACCCTTTGGGGCAGGGGAGGGAATTGCAAGTGCCTGGGGACCAAGAATGGCCTCTAGCCACTCTTAAATCTAAAGAGCCTTATTAGCTCAAGAAGTACCATGTCCCAGTCTCTTTAGAAAGGTGGCCTGCACCACCATGAAGCAATGAGCATGAGCTGACTCATGTTGGGTAGACCTGGGTTCAAATGCTAATTCTGCTTTTAATAACCTGACCTTGGCCAAGTGGCTTAACTTTCTCTCAGCTATAGTTTTCTTCATCTCTGAAATGCAAGTAGTATTCAACCTCAGAAGATATTTCTAGGATTAAGTGAGAAATTAAAGGAACTGAGGCACTTTAGGCTCAAAATAGCCCCTACAGAGTAGTAGTTGTTTCTTAATTGCTAAATAGTCTGTTCACACTAGGAAAAGGGAATAAAGAAGTAAAAGAAAGGCACTAGGGGACAGATTAAAAGGGATGCTGTAGATTTTTGGGATGGGTGGGTATATTTTGTGTTTTTCAGTTTATTTCACATTGCTTTACTGTGTTATTTCTATAAAGTAATGTTTTAAACCTCTTATATGAAATTCAGTGACAACTGATAGAATTCTCTCTGCAGAAGTTAACATCTCCAAAATGGCTGAAAATATTATTCATCATTACATGATTATCAAATGACTGTGAAGAATATATAATTAAACTTGGTGACTTAGTCACTGCCTAGCTAACTGTGCTGTAATTTTTTTTAATGTCTTGTTTTTAATATAGCAGACTATCTCAATATTGGCTGGATTAGGATAAATAAAGAATTGTCATGTTCTCTAGGTGTACTTTGTCTGTTGAACAACTGCCAAAACATTAATTCTGTACCTATGTAATTCTTTTTTAAATCATAGTTATTGAGACAATAGTTAGATTTTTTTTTAGTCAAAATAATTGATTTTTTTTAATTAGAGGAATTTCTTAATTTTGTAATTAGCTTAAATTTTAAGTATGTTCTAATTTTTTTTTAAATATGTCTTTATTGATTTCAGGGACCAGCTATAGATTTATCACTACATTAAGGGAATGATGAAGATTAAAGTTTTGTAAGGCCTTGAATCCAGATGCCGGAGGACAAAGCAAGCAGCTGGCTTTGCCACCACAAGGGTTCTGGAGCAGAAAAAAGATGTGAGCACTGAAATGGCAAAAAAATTAAAAAATGGCAGCTTCCCATTCCTTAAGATGGTACTGCCTTGACAGGACTTTTACAGGGGAGCCCCTCTTTAGAGACTTTCTCCCCCATTTGGGGCCCTGCCGTTCTTGCTACCCAGGCCTGCATGAGCATTAGCAGGTCCATGACTGACTGCTATCCTTGGTCCTGAACAGTCCTTGTGAGGAGCAGCAGTAATTCACAGCTGGCTGCAAATCTGAGTCAATGGGGGAGCTTAATAAATATACTAGTTGCAAAGCCCTGTCCCCCAGATATGCTGATTCAGTAGGTCTCTGCATTTTTTTTTTTAAAGACCCTGTATGAATCTAGTAGCCCATGGTTTACAGTTGGAAATAACTCTACTGAGACCACTCCTAAGCCTATGCAGTGGACACCTCTTGCTTTTTTTCCAGTTGGCATCTACTTCCAAGTCGTCTGAAAATGCACCTTGGTTCTTATTAGGCTAGTCACTCCTTTCCACCCTCAGGTATGGGCAAGGCTGGCCCAGCTCCAGGCCATTCACTGTTCAACTTATCTCAACTTCCTGACCACAGTGACTGGCTCTGCGGTGACCCAATGTGAGCCAAGGATGGAGTTGGGAGGTGTGAGATAAGGCCTTTCGTTATAGTAGACCCAACCCAGAAGCAGGTAGAGCGGATGATGGAGAGATGCCAAGTCCAGAGGACCTTGTTTGAGCCTCTGAATCAAGTGGCCTAGAAGTCAGCAGTTCCCCAGGACTTTTCAGATAAAAGCTAGTATGTCCCTTGCTTAAACCAGTTCAGGTCGATTTGTCATTTGCAACCAGATAGGACTATTATGTTCTGGGACACTGATGACTCATGCTTTCTGTCCTAAGAATTCTATGAACTCTGAACCATGTGAGAGAAGCAGCAGCATGGAGAAGAGCTGGGGCCAGGGAGTTAAGTAAAAGAAGCTGAGGTTACCAAGGAGAAACCAGAATGACCCGTTTGGACACTTCAAACAATCAGTTACCAAGGATGAAACCTCAACCAACCATGGCCCAAAGATGACTAGACTGAAGGAGAGTCCAAAGCATAGGGTGCCCAGGGGGCCAATGGTATCTTATGTTGACTCACCAAAATGTTCTCAGACTTCGCTTTTGTTTTCTATCTCAATGAAAAGTTACTTTGACGCTGTCTGATATCTTTGATTTATGCTACACGGTTTCTGTGGTTGATCTCAGTGCTGGCTTTGTGTCTGACATTTACAATGTCCTCTGAGGAGCGGGGCAGCACGATCGTCTTCAGCATGCTGGGCTCACTGCTCTCGCCCTCCGCACTGTGGGCAGACATGTATATTACACTCCCAGGAGGACTGAACCCGTAACAAAAAATACTGAAAGATCAAAAGGTCTCAGGACCTCAGGGAATAACCCACAGTGATAATTTCAGAACATGATTTCTTCAAGTAGGAGATACAGGTGGGGGTAAGGAAGCATGACAAATGCCTGTACCCTCTCCCTGTGGTTTTGAGAGTATCCCTGTCTAGGTCAGGTAGGAAAAAGTTCTAATTAGTGGAGGTTGAAGTGGGTTAACGTTTGCATTACAGGAGAAGGGAGACTTGCCTGGCAGAGATTCTGGGACAGGTAATTAGGAGGCGAAGCCCAGATGAGGGACCTCTGGGGACTTCTGAAAATCCAGGGTAAAACATAAAAGGAAGCTATTTTTAGAGATGCAAGATCAGATTGCAGGACATGGGGATCCGGGCATTGGGAATGGTCATTAGAAACGGCTTGAAAGCCAGTGAGCCTGAGGGAAAGAGTGTTTGGGCAGAGTTACTGGCATTTAAATGACTGTCAAGAGATGTGTGATTTTTAACAAATTGGGGGGGGGGGGGGGGTCAGATGCCTCTGAGCTATGTGCAAAAGCCCAGGAAAAAGAACTGTCCCTCTTGGACAAAGGTTGCTCCTCTAGTATGGTGCAAGGCCATTAGATGATGAAATCATAACACACTGACCTTTTAAAATGTAGTGAAAGTTTGGAGGAGGGAGGAAACAGTGGGTTCTGGGCGCTGGCTTATTTATCTGTTTGCTTGGGAAGTGGTTGTAAGAGAGCTCAGCTATGATTATTTGTTAAGTTATACATTGGTGTTATTTGGACTTGTTTATATATTTCACAATAAAACAGTAAAAAAGTTATCCAAGCGCTCAGAACAATATTCTGAGTCATTGAAAGTGGATGGGAATCCGGGAGGAGGGGGCATCCTCTAGGGGGTTATGTAGCCATTAGGAATGTCTATGATGTAATACTTTCAACAATAAAGATAATTTTTTTTAAAAAGACATGTCTATGAAAAGTTATATGGGAAAATGTTAATGATATGGTGCTAAGTGAATTAGTAGGCTACCTATATGTATGTACAATGATACCAATAAAAACTATAATGTATATGTACAGGACAAGGGTTGGAAAGAAAAATGCTATCACCACACTGCTTACCCCTCTCCCTACAATGAAGGGAGGTTGCTTTGTGGGTCACTGGCTGATTCTGGTACAGTAATTACAATGTAATGGTTAAGAGCACGTTTAAGGCTTGCAATGTCCAATCCCAGCTCTCCCACTTACTGGTTGGGTTCCTTGGACAAATTGCTTAACCTCTCTGGGGATCTTGTAATAATGCTGTTTGAGAAATAGGTCCTGGGCAAAATGTACAGACAGTTTATTTTAAAATCTTCCTAGCCTAAAAAAAAACCTCCCTAGCCTGCCGGCATGGTTTAGGAAATTCTGATTTATTAGGTCCACTCCAGCCCAAGATCAAGAAGATTTTTACAGTCTGAACTTTTTTCTTAGTATGAATGAGGTTGGAGATCATTGTGAAGGGTTCAGAACCCCCTTGGGACCATGGCTTGCTGCTGTCATCTTTTTGTTTTGTAATGGTGTTGCTTAATCCTAAGGGGGAAGTTGGGAGGGGTGAATTGGGGCTCATGCCACACCCTGGGACATTAAGATGTACCTCACTGCAGCCTGCCCAGCCAGCTCCCTGTCGCATCACGGCTGGCTGGCAGGGAGCAAATTCCATTCACTTTGATCCTACTTGAGGAGACAAGCTTTGGCAAGCAATACAAGGAATGAAAGCATTTCTCTGGCCAGATTGCCAGTAATATTTTGGACCTATCAAATCTTTAAAACTAGCCCTGGCGCTCGTGGCTCAGTTGAGTATTGTCCCATGAACCAAAAGATTGCCAGTTAGATTCCCAGTTAAATTCTGCCATTAAAGAGCAAGAGTTTTACTACTGAAACCACCTGAGACACCCCGCTAGTGTTAGGCAAGGTCTGGATAACTAGGACCAATGTAAAATGTAAAAGTCTGTCTTCGTGTGCTTTTAAGTCTTGCTGGTGGAGAGAAGTTTGACCACAGGTATTAAAAACTTTAAAATATGCAAAAATGAGACTTCCAGCTATGACATTATGAAGAGGTCAGCAAATATTCTCTCCCAAAACACAAGAGTAAAAACTGGACTAAATTATCCAAATCAAACCCTTTCAAGGCTGTAGAGATAAACCAAAAGCAAACAAATTGTGAGATGTTCTTTTATTTTTTTAAATCCTCATCTGAGGATTTTTTAAAATTGATTTTAGACAAAGGAAGGGAGAGAGAGCAAGAGAAACATCAATGTGAGAGAGAAACATTGATCGGTTGGCTCCTTTATGTGCCCCAACCAACGATCAAACCCACAACCTAGGTATGTTCCCTGACTGGGAATTGAACCCACAACCTTTTGGTGCACAGGATGGTGCTCCAACCAACTGAGCCACCCGGCCAGGCCACGAGATGGAACTTAGGGTAAGAACAACAGCTGGGGAGGTGCAGTCGTTTGATCAGAGCAGGACAGGGATTGGGCACCTTGGCTGAAAGGAGGGCCAGACTTGATTCGGAGAGGAGAGTGAGAAGTCCCTGCTCGACAGCACTGGCAGGCAAAGCGGCAGATTCGGCAGAAAGTGCGCTAGGAAACCTGAAGCTCTGCTGGCCTGAGGCTGTTGTCCTAATTGGGGTGAGCGGTGGATGAGCCGGAGATTTAATAGGAAGCCTCTGCAAATGCACCGAGCAATAGGAGGGGGTGTAAATAAGCTCCCCACGTGTCTCTGCTGACGGGAACCTGTACTCACACTCAGGGAAGCACGAGAGGGCCCCGGGAAACGTCAAAGCCAAGGCGGGCCTGAGACCTGCCTGAACCTCGAGTGCCATCCGCACCCCGCGCACAGGCCCACGGAGAAGGTCGGCGAAGCGTTACGGGCTCGAGGAGTTTAAACACAGCCTCTGGCCGAACCAGTGGCTGACTGCTAAGCTATGTTTACACCGGGTTCCCTTAGGAAGTCAGACTAAAAATCAGAAGAAAATAAAAGAATAAAAATCAAAAAATAAAAGCTGAGCCAAGGCACCGGCTCCTGTACGCTGTGAGGAAGACAGATTCTGCCTATTAAGTCCAGGCAAGTTATAAAAACCAAAGTAAACCAAACCAGACTATAACAGA
The DNA here is from genome assembly GCF_054644295.1 of Miniopterus natalensis. Classification (NCBI taxonomy): domain Eukaryota; kingdom Metazoa; phylum Chordata; class Mammalia; order Chiroptera; family Miniopteridae; genus Miniopterus; species Miniopterus natalensis. The sequence goes on from NC_142094.1 coordinate 37,503,277, forward strand.
GAAGCAAACTAAGAGAAGCCCTCAAGAAAAAGAAAATCAGAATCTCTAGGTGCTCTATTATATCAGATGTTCTTCAACTTCTAACAAAAAGTTATGAGACTTCTTATACAAAGAAATAGGAACAATGTGGTCCACACAGAGAAGAAAGCTCAAGAGAAACTGACTCAATGAGCCCAGATTTTGATTTTAGCAGATAAAGATTTCAAAGCAACTATTTTAAATATGCTCAAAGAATTAAAGGAAACCATTTAAAGATTAAAAACAACAAAACACAAATCATGACAATAATTCAATAAATAGAGAAAGGACATCAGTAAGGATATACAGCACCTTCCAACTGGATCTGACAATCACAGCAGACTCCACCCAGTCACAGTGGCATATACATGCTTTTCAAGCACACACAGAATGTTCTTCAGGATAAAAACGATGCAAAAAGCAAGTCTCAGTAAAAATGAAAGGACTGAAATCATATGAAGTATGCCTTCTGACTGACCCCCAATGGAATTAAATTAGAAATCAAAAACAGTAGGAAATTTAGGAATTCCACGACTATTTGGAAATTTAACAGCACACTTTAAAATAATTCACAGGTCAGGGAGGAAATCGCAAGGGAAACATTTTCTAAAGGGGTCACAGGATGTGTAAAGGGCCCCCTGGCTAATCAGCAGTTAACCCAGGACTCACACAGGGTCTCAGCCTAGAGACCAGAGCCCTGAACGCTGACTTCTCTACTGAGGGTCAGGCCCTAACACGCGAGTAAAAATCCTGCCACAAGATTCTGTTTCTCCTGTTCTCAGTGAGACTGGCTTCTTAATGACACAAGAAAACCCATATGAGGGGCTCAGGAACTTCTCTCTGCTCTCCATAGAAATTCAGGGTTGGGTTTTTTCCCCCCTCCAAGGAGAAAGCTAAAGATGACAGAAAAGAATTATTGGAACATTCTGTAATGTCATTTTTAATGGAATGTTCCAATTCACAAGTAATAATATTATTCTATTAGAGCCTGTCATTCAAAATGTCTTATATCAGAGAAAGAATTACTATTTCATTAGGTGTTCAAACCATACATCAGAAGGACCCATTCATAATACATCACAATGGTCTCACACCGAGAATGTGGGTCATCGTAGCGGGTTTTTGGTCCTGCTTATGGCTGCAGCTCTTTCTCACAGCCAGCGCACCGAGTGTTGGCACTGAACGTCCTCGGTCGGAGAGGGAGGCAAGGCCCGCACTAGGCACATTTACAGGCCCAGGACGTGCTGATCTTCCCCCGAGCCCTTGGCTGGGCCCAGCACGTCAGAGTGGATGTGGGCATCGGAGGCAGTCTCAGGATCATGACCCACGGAGCAGACACACTGGGCGCCAGTCCTGGCTTTTCTGCTTGTGCGTTCCCCTGGGCAGCAAATCACTTGACCTCCTCTCTGAGCCCATTTCTTCTCAATCTGCAAAGTAAGGAGGAAATCTCCTTCCAGGGCTCAGTGAGAACGCAGTGAGGTGCGTCAGTGCTCAGAAGAGGCCTGGCACGTGAAGCGATGAGTAAGAGCTGCGATCAGTGTGCCCCAGAACTGGCGTCAGGGCTGTGGTTTCTGGTCCCCCATGCAACATTCTGAGCTCTTCACCCTCCCCCACCCCAACCTGCTCTCCCATTCCTCCCCACCTCCGCTAGTCTCCGCCCTTTCCAGTTGCTCCCCAAATCTTGAAGCCTTTTTCTTTTACTCCCCACATCGAACCCATCAGCAAACCCTACTGGCTCTACCCTCAAAATACATCCAGCATCCAACCACATCTCCCCTACTGCTGGCTCCCAGCTGGCCCAAGGCACAGTGGAGGCCACACCATCTGTCACCTCCTGACCGGCCTTGCTTCTGCCTTTGCTCCCTCCCCAAAGCCCTCTGTAGACTGGTTGGCAGTTCCTGAACCCATGACCAGGGTGCATCCTGAGGCAGTGGTGGTCGGACCCAGGAAGGATAGGAGAGACTGAAAGTACAAAGAGGAAGTTGAATTTGGGATTTGAGCAGCCAGAGGCCACAGCCACCAGCTCCTTTCGGGGCCCTTGGAGCAGCGCTTACCTTCAGCAAGTGTCCAGAAGCCGGATGCGGAACCACAGGGCGGGCTCAAGAAGCAGGCCTGACCCTTCTTCCCTCCTGACCTTTCTTCCCTCCCTTCTGCTCCCGGGGCCCTGAGCTCCAGCGTTCTCCCCGACAGCCGCCCTTGCCCCGCACGCTAACGGATAGAGGTGGGGAACTGGCTTCGCCAATTTCCTACAAACCAATTTAATCAAAGCCCACAGCATACGGTTTTGTTGAAAGGATTGTCTCCACCTGTACAAGAGCTGCTGCTGCTACTTTTTAAAAACAGATTTATTGAGGTATATTTGATACATACAAAAAATTGCACGTATTGAATGAACACAATTTGATGAGTTTGGAACAAATGTATGCACCTGCAAAACCATCACCATAATCAAGGTAAGAGACACACCCATCATCTCTAAAAGTTTCCTTGTGTCCTTCTTTGTTTTGTTTTTGTGGTAAGAACACTTAACATGAGATCTACCCCCCTAACAAATTTTTTAAGTGCGTGATACAGTATTGTTGACTATGGACACTATGCTGTAGAGCAGATCTCTACAGCCAGTTCATCTTGTGTAAGTGAAACTTTATACCAACTGAACAACTCCCCACCCCCGCCCCCGGTAACCATTGCTCGTCTCCTGCTTTTATGAGTTTGACAGTTTTAGGTGCTTCGTATACAGCGGAGCCACGCACTGTTTGTTCTTCCGTGACTGGCGTGTTTCACTCGGCATCATGCCCACAGGTTTGCCTGTGGAATCTCAGAGTCACCTGCACTCCCGTGTTCACTGAAGCATTATTCCTAACAGCTGAGTTAGAGAAACCACCTAAATGTCCATCCACGGATGAGTAAAGAAAATCTGGTACAAACACACAGCAGAATATTATTCATCCTCAAAGAGAGGTAGATACCATGGGCTTCCGGAGGAGGGCAGGGTGCCCACGCAGCATAAGAAAATGCAGGCTGAGAAACAGGGCAGAGAGAGACTAGAACATTCGTCTCAGTGGCCAGCGGAGGCTGGGCTACTTTGGGGCTGGGGAGAGAGGGTGTGAAGGGATGTGGGGAAGGAGAGTATTAAGGGCCCAGGGAAGGAATTAGAGGGACTAAGGACATCCAGGTTCTCATTGCTGTAAGGAATCGATGAGACTCATGACTGGGCTTTCCTTATGTTTCAGTTACTGCAGCAGACCAGATCACCCCAAAGCTCAGTAGCTTCGCACAGTAAGAATTCAGTATTGCCCGCACGCCTATAGGTCATTCCAGTGGTTCTTTTGATCTTGGCCAGGCTCATTTATGCAACAGTTATCAGATGTGGGATCTGCTTATGTGGCCAAGGTAGCTCTCGTGTTTGGGCAGGTTGGCAGGCTGGTCTAGGGCAGCCCGGACTGGGCCTACTGGGCTGCCTCCCATGTGCTCTGCTATCCTCTGGCCGGTGGTGGTAGAGGACCGCGGGGGAGAGCATACAAGCATGCAAGGCCTCTGGGGGTCTGGGCTTGAAATCGACATACCTTGTCGTTTCCGCCACACCCCCTAAGCCAAACTCAGAGTCGGTATGGGAGGGCACTGCCAACCGTCTGGATGCGGGGAGGGGTCATAATCAATCTCCCATACCAACCCCAATTTCAAACCTGCCACCAGCCCCCCCCCCCATCAGAGGGGCCCAGAGAACAACAGAATGATTAAGACTTTGGGACCTGTCAGGCTTGGAATCAAATCTATGTCCTTGTCTGTGTTTGGGCAAATTACTCAGCCACCCTGCACTCAGGTCCCTCGTCTGCAGAATGACTACGAGGGCGATAACCTCTGTCCCCTGGGGCTGTGCCGATGAAATAATGTGAATGGTGAGAAGACTCTGCCCGGCACCTAACAAGTGCCCCAGGTTGGTAGCAGGTGTCCTAATACTCCAGGGTTAAAGCCCCGCTCTGGAGTAGTGGGGGAGGCCCAGGGGAGGCCTAGGTGCCCCTCCTTCCTCCAGGCCTCGGGAGGGACTAGAAGCAGGCCGAGTGGCCTTCCGCCAGTCACAGCAGCCCTGCCGTCCCAGACCCTGCAGGCACCCGTCAACCAAAGCAGCAGACGCACTGACTCTCGAAGGAACAGGGAAGAAAGAGCAAGAGACTCACTAATCCCTCCGGTCAGCTCATCTGCTCCAGGAAGGGGTCTCGGACCGCTGTCCCCTAACAAAGGGTAGCGGCTTCTCGCCTCACTGGCTTCTGCGCGCACCTGGGGGTTTGCACGTGAGAGACCGACGCAGAGACCCGGGCAGCAGTCTCCCCTTATCTGCTGGGGTACAGCCCAGGACCCCCAGTGGGTGCCTGAAACCACAGATAGTACCAACCGCTAAGTTTAATTTATAAATTAGGCGCAGTAAGAGATTAACAATGATAACTAATAATAAAACAATTATAACAACGTACTGTAATAAAGGTTATGTCAGTGTGGCCTTTTTCTCTCATCAAACTAGCACAGATTTCTTTTCACAATTTCGCAGACAGAAGATTTGTTCTTACTCTGGATCTTAGCAACCTCAGCACTTGCATCTTCTTTCTTTCCTTATTAAGAACTTCCACCTTTTCACTTACAGGTGGCACCTGACAGCTTCTCTTCAGCAGATCCACACTGCCAGCATCACTACTCTTGTGCTTTGGGGCCATTAATAAGTAAAATAAAGAGTTATTTGAACACAGGCACTGTGATACCAAGACAGTTGATCTGATCATCAAGACAGCTACTAAGTGGCCAATGGGCAGGTAGTGGATACACAGTGGATACGCTGGACAAAGGGATGACTCGCACCCTGGACAGGACAGAACCGGGTGGCACGAGGTTTCATCATGCTGTTTAGAACAGTGGCAATTTAAAACCTATGCATGGTTTACTTCTGGAACTTTTCATTTAATATCTTCGGATCACAGTTGACCGTGGGTAACTGAAACCGTAGAAAGTGAAACAATCGATAAGGGGTAACTACTGTGCTTCCTGAGAAGAAAAGATCTTCATTTAACCACAAAGCTAAAAGGAACCGAGAGAGCATTTGGTTTACCCTCATTTCACAGATGAGCAAACTGAGGCCAGTGAGGCCAAATGGCTTGTCCCAGTTCACACAGCCAGTTGGTGAGCCTGGACTAGACTCCAGGCAGGCTTCCTGGTGCTTCCCTTGACACCAGCTCTAAGTTCAGGTTTCCAAAACCACCCTCAGGTTGAATAATTTGGTAAAAGAAATCACAGAAGTCATTGAAAACTATTATACTCACATTTCCAGTTTATTTCAGGGAAAGGATACAGTTAAAAATTACCCTAAAGAAGAGACACATGGGGTAGAGTCTGGGAGGGCTCCCAATGCAAAGCTTCCATTGGCCTCGCATTACCCTCCTGGTATCGATATCCACATACGACAGGACGAGGGGGTATGGTCCACCAAAGAAGCCCAGTGTCGAGAGTTTTTATTGGGAGTGATTACTGTCCATGCGATAGCCTCAACCTCAAGCCCCACCCCACTCCCTGGGGGTCAGGCTGATATCACCTGGCCAGACAGCCTACCGTGAGTCACCTCCTTAGCATGAACTATCAGGTGTGAGCTAAGGAGCCCACCACGATTAACAAAGACACTCCTATCTCTTGGGAAATCGCAAGGGTTTAAAGGTTATCCTCCAGGAACCGGGGACAAAGGCCACACCTCTTTGGGCAAGGCCAAATTCTTTACTATACACCTTTCTTTTGTTATGCCTCGTAAAGGCAGTTACAATTAAAAACAAAAATAACTACACTGAAATTACACCAGGTACCAGACACTGTACACATATTTTGTCTAATTCTCACAAAAACCCTGCAATGTTTGTGCTATATACAGATAAGAAGACTGAAGCTCAGAAAGTTGCCCGAAGTTCAGAGCTGGAAAGTAACAGATTTCACCATGCTGACTCGGCATAACGCCCTGAGCCATGAGATCCTTGTTGACAACTTTATTCACTCATCCTACAAACATATATAAGCCTACTACGTGACAGTCATCATTCCAGGTGCCGGCGATACAGCAAAGGACAAAAGACAAAAATCCTACTCTTACAGAATTGATACTCAATTAGGAGAGAAAATAAGCAAATATATAAAATATGTAGTATTTTGAATGATGATATTGCTGTGGAAATAAAGCTGTGGTCGGCAGTTAGACGAGCAGAGCAAGGACTATCGGCCAGGTACAGGAGAGGTCACCAGGGGGAATGTCTGGGTGCCTAGCAATGGGCAAAACTGGGAAAACAAGGACTTCGCCCCAGGGTGACCTTTCCTCCTCTAGCATATCTTGGGTTCTGCGGTTTACACCCCTCTGACCTTTCATATCGCCCGTCGTGCGGTTCAGACCCTCCCCTGACCTTTCCTCCCCTGACATGTTGCTAGTCATTCGGGTCAGATCCCCTTAGAATGAACAAGGGGGCCGGAGAATAGCCCTTAAGCATTAAGCCCTCAGGACAAGGAGCTCCCGACCCCCATCAAATGCATCTAGGCCTCAGCTGTGTTTCAGCTCCAGGCCCAGAAAAGCAGCGAAACCAGACAAGTGATTCCATGGCTGACCTCAGGACCAGCTGCACTGACTAATGACCCCCTGCCCTTGCGCTGACCGATCAGTAGAGGCCATGACCCTTAAAGGGCATACCTGCAAAGCTGATGAATACTCCATTACGATCCGTCCCTGAGACCCCCAGATAAAGACCCTCAAGACAGAGGAGGACCCAGTGCACTTCTATGGAGCACGCCCCATGCCTTTCCCCACCCCTCTCCCCCAGGTGCATTTTCCTTGCTTGTCTCTTTCTCCCAAGCTCCAAGGGCCCTTCTTTTGCCTCTGTAACTTGTTTCCTGAGCCCATTTATTCTACAGCTCACTTCTACCTCTGTGACATTCTAAATAAAGTTTCTCTTATAGTTTGAGTCTTGGCTCTGAATTCTTTCCTAGCCAGAACTCAAGTACCGAGGTTGTGGAACCCAGGTCCGGTCCAACCCCACCGGTTTAAGAACCAGGTGCTGTTTCGCTGCCAACAAAGCAATGTGTGTAACTTGTTTGGACCTTTATTCAAACATATCAATTATAACAAGACATCTTTGAGACAACTGGGAAATTTGAATCTGGACTAGCATATGAAGCTATTTATTTTGTTAGATCTGATGATGGCATAGTAACTGTTTCAAAAAAAGTCCTTATCTATTAAAGATTCAGACCGAAGTATTTATAAGTAAAATAAGATTGTAAAACTTTGCTAATTATTGATGCTGGGTGATAGAAATACAAGGAAAGGCCTTTATACTGTTCTTTCTAATTTTGTATATGTTTGAAAATTTCATTAATACAAAGTTTTGTTTCATTTTTAAGTGATGGGTAGGGGTGGCAGACAGGATGTGCAAGGGATGATGTAAGACCAAATAGATAGGTCAGGGAAGCCTTCTAAGAAGGTGAGAGTGGAGCAATGACTTGAGGAGGTGGGGAAGAGATCTAATGTATCTCTGAGTAAAAACATTTCAAGCAGAAATGGGAGCCAGTGACGAGCCCTGAGATGGGACTGTGCCGGGCAGAGCCGTTTAAGGAAGAAGCCAATGGCTGGAAAGGGGTGATCAATGGGCAAAATAGCAGGAGGTGGCAGCAGAGAGCCAATGGGGATAAATATGCATGCAGATCCATGCCCAATACATATGCATAAATACCTGCAAACCAATCAGAAAAATACAGGCAACCCCACAGAAAAGTAGGCAAAAAACTTGAAAAGAAAATGGTTAATATTCATATGAAAATGTGTTCTACTTCATTAGGCATCAGGGAAATGCCAATTAGAGCCACAATGCTACACCACCACACGCCCACAGGAAGGTCAACGTTAAAAAGCAGGCAATACTAGTTGATAGAGAGGGAAGAGAACCCTCAGGCACGGCTGGTAGGTATGCCAACTGGCACAGTGTCTACTGAGACCAAAATATGCATACCTTTTAAGCAATCAATTCTATTTCTACCTATATATCCAACAGAAAACCATGTACATGTTCACCCAAATATTGGAACAAGAATATTTAGAGCAGCATTATTCTTAATATCCAAAAACTGAGACCTATCCAAATGCCCAGTAACTGCAAAATGGATGAACAATGGGCTACTATACACCATTTAGAACAACAAAGTAAGCAATACAGTGGATCTCACAAAAATAGTGAGCCAAGGAAGCAGACTCCAAGGGTACTGTGTGAAATGCAATACTGTGAGATTCCACTTATGTAAAGTTCAAAAACAAGCACAACTAACCTGTGCTGCTGGAAGAGGGAGCGGTGGTGAGAACAGTGGTTTCCCTGTGGAGAAGGGACTGGAAAGATCCCGATGCTAGTTAAGTAAAGGAGCTCAGTTCGTGAGCAGGCACCAAGCTGCACACGGATGATCTGGGCGCTTTTCTGTATCTATATTATACTTCCATAAAGCGTTTCTAAAAAACCGTGTAGGGGAATCTTGCTTCCCTCCTCTGAGGTACCAGTGACATGTCCAACCCCCAGACACCCCCCCCCCATCCCGAGCTGAATGAGAGGGACACAGAGCAGGGACTGTTGGCTTAGAAAACAAGGAGCGGAAGACACGCTTTCTCAACTCCCAGCGGCAGCCCCTGCATTTAAAGGGACTGGAACTGACACAGTGAGCTCTCTGGCTGGCGGAAGGAAGGAATCTACTCCAAAGAACTGGGCAAAACCATAAATAATATGAGCACTATCCTCCCTTCAGCTTTATAGATGTCAGCAATGTACCTTATTGTGTCTTATGCAACAAAACATTTTCACACAGTATCATAATGTCACTTAAGTTGCATCATTTTGAGACCCATCACTTAAGAGTGTAAAGAAAAAGGATTTGAATATTTTAAGTATAAACATTATAAAGCTCTTTAAAAGCCAAAAATGATAGTTTTACAAACTAGAAGTGAAAAGGCACTGAAGCAGCCTGCAAATTTTAATTTCTAGTAAGTGATAGCCATAACCCATATAAACAAAAAGTTCTTTGGAGTCATATATATATTATGTAAATATATATATTTTTTAAATAAAGGGTCTTACTTGAGACCCAAAAATGAGATAACCATTGAGGATTATCCCCAAACTTATTGATGGGTTTCTTCCTATGGCCTCTTACATAACTATTCGTCCAAGCATCAAATAACTCCCTGTTGGGCGCAGATTATTGATCCTTCTAGCTCAGGAAGCTGTTTTGTAGTGACCTGAGGGACTTGGACCAAAATTAGCTTGTTTCCTCCTTGGCATTTTGGTCTATTTTGGTTGCTGGGGGTTTTCCCCCTCTTTTTTCTTTTTCTCATTTTTAAAAATTTTTTATTTTTCCTCAATTTAAAAAATTGAGTTTGTTGGTATTTGCCTTTATCTTTATTTTTGTCTGCCATCATGTTTTGATTCCATTATAAAGAGCAGCCCATCAGGTGAGCTTTGACCCGGTTTTCTTTGGAGGTGATTCGGACCAAGCTCCTCACCAGCTTTTCCCAGATGTAAACTGACCTCCGCCCACCCTGACTCCGAGCACGGCAGGGAGCCTGTGCTGCGGGGCCTCCGGGCCACCTCTGCGGGGGGAGGCTCATGTTGGCAACAGTCTGCTCGAGACCATCGGCACCGGTGGCACGTCCTGGCTGGGAAAAGCGCAGCCGTGAAGATCACTGGGGGGACCCCGCAGGACTCCTGCAGCCTCCAGACTATCCCGCAAATCGGGAACCGCGAAGCCTGGGATCAGCCCCGCAGTGAATCATCTAAGTGACAGAGGAAGGACTCTGCTGGGGGAGAGGCGTTTGCCTACCTGGTGACTCAGGGCAGCGGGAAAGGCTCAGGACAAACTCCGCCAGTTAGTGTCTGCTGTGCAAACTGTCACAAGAATATCATACGTAGAGACTTAAAGGCAGAAAACCTGCTCTTGGATGCTGGCGTGAACACCACACTGGCATCAGCAACAAATTCACCTTTTCCGACAAGCCAGATCCCTTCTGTGGCAGCCCCCGATGCTGCCCCGGAGCTCTCCTGGGGTCAAACAAAGTAGGACCCAGTGGGTATATGGAGTCTGGGGGTTAGTCTGTACACACTGGTCTACAGATTCACAGACCTTCATGAAGCTGCCAGAAGATTACTAGAGCAGAATATATCATATACCCTTCTATATGTTCACGGAATATGAAAATCTAAGACATTTCTGATTCTCAATGAGAAATCAGAGCGCCTCATGAAGGACCCATAGATTATTGTGGGTCATAAATATGAGGAACTAAAGCCCTACATGGAGCCACCCCCTAACTGTAAGGACCCGGGGCCAACTGAATTCATGGTGTCCATGAGTTGCACATGGAAAGATAGATCTGGGACTCACCACTAAGCCAGAGAGGCAGTGAGGTAATGGCCACATCTTTGCTCCTGAGTGATAAGAGATCCCAGGCTTCATGGTTACCCAGCACTCTGAAGCCACAGTTTTCAGCAGATCCAACCAACAGCAGCACTCCTTCCCCAGCCCACAGTGTCTCAGGGTCTCAGCCAACCGCAAGCAGCACTGTTTCAGCACCTTGCCATTTAATTCCACCTCTAATCGCTACTCTGATACTCAGAGGAGCAATGCAGACCCTGAGGAGGGTCAGGGGACAGGGCAGAGGCCATAGCACAGCCAATGCACCTGCCAGCCCCCATCCTTTCCCTGTCCCTCCTCCCCCCACTGCCAAGGGCGCAAATCAGAGCAGGAATTCCCCACTTGGGAGGGGAGTCAGCCTGGGCCTGGCTTCCATGCAGAACCGCAAAGACAGCCTAACTGAGCCAGGGCCTGGGCCCCACGGAGTCTGCTCCTGCCGCAGTCTCCCTCCTGGACCCCAAGTGAGCCTCTGGGCTGTGCCCCACGGAGAGGCTCTGTGAGGGGCCACCAGCCAGCACAAACTCTCAGCGTGTCTCTGTGGCTTCCAGTCAACCTGCAACGTCAGCAGTGGTGGTGGAGCCCCCAGGGGTGACCATAGGGAACCCTGCTAGACCCAGAGACTTTGCCCTGAGGTGAGACCCCGGCTTCTCTCTGTGGCACCAACCACACTGCAGGGGCCATTGGGAGCTTCTTCAGGAAGTTCAAGTTCAAATATACAAGAAGAAATGTTTGGTCGAAGTTCACACCAGGAACCTGAAGGAACCTGAAAGCAAAGATAGAGGGAAGTCACTCCACCCTCACGTGGTGGGCAGCGGAGGCACTGATTTTTAAAAAAAGAAAAAAGAAAAAGAAAAAGAAAAAGAAAGGATTTCTAGGGCCCACGGATTTCGGCACCCTGTGTGGACGATGAAGGTCACATGCTCCATGGAGCCCCATGGAGAACACTGCCCACCGGGAGCAGCTGCTGTGCGGCCGGGCAGGGCTCACAGGGGCTGACGGTCAAGTGCACCCTGCACGCGGCCTCCCAACGTGGTCAATTTACACTCGGATCCCGCACCTCCGCGGCCTTCACAAGCCTCACCTCCGAGAAAACCCCCAACCAGCGGGACATGAGGAGAGGCCACCTGCAGCCCCGCCCAGTATCTCCTCCCCATCTTCTCTGCCTTATATGCAAGGGACCTGGTTTTGTAAGACAAACAGACAAATCCAGTGAGAACAGCAGAGGTTTTCTATTCAGAGCTTGCTGGGCGGAGTTGGCCACCACCTCCTACGCTGGGCAGGCGCCAGGCAGGCAGGGCCATGGGAGAGCTTTCGAGTGAAAAGGGAAGGCTCCACCATGCTGCTGGCCAGCGGCCACCTTTCCGCCCTGCTCTACCGGGGCAGGGGAGACTGGATATGCATCCCACTATGGTTAATAAAGTAGGGGAAACACCAAACATATGAGGGGCTGCAGGTGCTAAGCAGGCCAAGAAAAATCACAAGTGTCCATAAGGAAAAGTTTATCAGATCATCACTTACTGTCCTATGTTTGTAAAATTACCAGACTGATTTCTTTGGGTGGTTCTAATCTACACAAGGAAATGCCAAGAGAAAAACTACTCTCCTAAGGAAACCAGCTTCAATGAAAACACTTGTTTGGAAATCTGTTTGAATATTATTGTCAACAGCATGATAAAATTTTTATAAAACAATGTAGTAGATGGAACACTCACAGCCTGACAATATCATTGAATACTCCCCCGCCCCCCCCCCCCCCCCCCCCCGACTTAGCTGTCACAAGAGCTGAATAAACCCTTGGAATTCTCAGGTATTCTAACAAATTATCTTTTATTTTTTTAAAAATTGATTTTAGAAACAGAGGAAGGGAGAGACAGGGAAATATCGATTTGTTGCAAACAAATTACCTTTTCAATTCCAGTTAGTTTGAGGCGAGTTTCTGTCACTAGTAGCCAAGAGAATCTGGAATATATAAACAAACATTTGAATAAAATTGGCACAACATTGTTGATTCTGTTTGTTTGGACTACAGATGTAGATGAACTTAATATAAGAGTGCTTTTAAGTCACATCAAAAGGAAATGGAGAATAAAAATGGAAGTGATTGCCCAGCCGGGCGTGGCTCAGCCGCTGAGCATCGACCTAAAATCCAGGAGATCACAGTTCGATTTCCAGTCGGGGCACATGCCCGGGTTGTGGGCTCGATCCCCAGTGGGGGGCATGCAGGAGGCAGCTGATCATTGACTCTCTCATCATTGATGTTTATCTCTCTCTCTCCCTCTCCCTTCCTCTCTCTGAAATCCATAGAAGGTATATTTAATTAAAAAATGGAAATGATTGTAGATTTATTTTTATAACTTTCCATCTGTGAGAGCTTTGATAAATTTTATTTTCTTACTCTTTTTTTTTTTTTTACTTTTAAAGGTTTAGTTTTTCTTAATATGTTTAAGTGGAACAAAAGCACTTTTAAAAAAAGAAAGAGCGGCCCTACTGTGTTTTGAAAAATTGTTAGGTTCCAGGCAAGGTAGCTTCTATTTGTTCCTAGAAAGGAACAGCATTGGACATAGATTTAAGGTCAATGTGTGAAACAATAGACAAATAGAAATGGCAACGAGACAACAGCAATGACATTTCTGAAAGTAAGAATTCAGATGTAGGACTAGTAACTTGTTTTTGTTTTGTTTTGTTTTTGTGTTTTTTAATGCTATGTTGTTTTTTAAAATTGATTTTAGAGAGACAGGAAGGGAGAGGGAGAGAGAAACATGAACCGGTGACCTTTGGGTGCACAAGATGAAGCTCAACCAACTGAGTCACAGCAGCCAGGTCAGGCTTAGTAACTTTTTAGCAAACATGAGAAAGTGGAAACCTCAGCCAGCAGGGAGGGGCAGAAATGTAAGCAGCTCCTTCCTGCTGCAGCTCCCTCAGAAGCTCTGAACTGGAGGGTCAGGGACAAGTGGGTGAAAACTCTGGGGAGTCACTGGAAGTCTGAACACAGAATGGCTGGCAGCTCATATCCCCTCCCCACCGGCAGGAGACTGGAGGTTTACTTTCTGGAGATCTTAATTCAACAAAGCTCCGGACTTTGGGGCCCCATCTCCCCTGTAGGCAGCAAGGCTGTGCTGAAAGCCGGGGAACACGTGGGAGTCTGCACACCACATGGCGAGACCTTCTGGCCCCCTTGCCCACTGGGCTCCCGGGAGATTGGTGGTGAATTTAGGGTGCAGCTTTCAGGCTACCTTTCCTTCAGTTCTAATGTTTTGAATTCTTTACAGTGACATGTATTATTTATGCATATAAACCAACAGAAATGCGGAGGTAAATTACTTCCAGCTTGGATACACCAGGCACCAAAGAATGTGTCCATTCGCTCCGACGCTGCAACGGCGTCTGGAACAGCTGCCAACCCCGAGCCTCCGACTGCCCAGCGCGATCCGCCGCGATCACCGCGACCCATCTGCCCTTTGCACAGACGTCGCTGAACAAGCCTTTCAAGAGGGAGAGACTGGGGTTACGATCGCACAACTAATAAAGGGCTGAACCCACACCCCTCCGGCTCCACGGTCTCAGCGCATGCCCCCCCAGCCCCCCCCGCGGAAGCGCAGCGACCGTAACCACGTCCAGATGCCCCCACGTCTGGACCTGCACATTCATGACCAGGAATCTCACTTTTTAAGTAAAAAAAAGAAAATACATTAAAAAAAAAAAATTCGCCCTCTCCCAAATCGTAAACAGATTGCAAGGTAGGTTCCCAAAATAAGACCCAACCTTTTTCCCCCGCAAAGTCTGCTGGTTTCTGGTGGACGTCCGAGCGCGGGCTGGCTTCCTAGACGGCGGTTTGGCGACGGATCAGTGTCTGCAACGGCCCCGAGGCGCGAGCGGCGGGTTAACCGAGGGTCAGCGGAGGGGCCGGGGGTGGCCCGCCCGCGGGCCTCGCGCGGGGACCCTCGGGGCCCTCGGGGTCCTTGGGGCCCTCGGGGCCGCGCCCCAGGGGCTCGCTCAGCGGCGGTTGGTGCAACTGCGGGGGGCGGGGACGCGCCCGAGGCGGCTCCGCGCGCGGGGAGAAGCCCGTCCGCGGGCGGCCCGGAGGTGGGCGCGTCTCAGGCCCGCGGCCGAGCCCAGGGCCTTTCAGACGCGGACGGGCTCAGACGAAAGGCCACCAGGGGAGGGAGCGGGTGCGGGACCGGCTCCCGGCTGTCCCTCTGCGGGTGGCGCGCGGGCCCGTCCGCGGCCTTCCGGGGGCCGGGCGCTGCAGAGGCGCGGGCCCCGGGGGAGACGCGGGCGCCGGGGGAGACGCGGGCGCCGGGGGAGACGCGGGCGCCGGGGGAGACGCGGGCCCCGGGGGAGAGGCGGGCGCCGGCCGCGGGGTCCCGGGGCGCGGTACCAGCGACGAGGCACGGCCCGTAACGAGGCAGGGTCGGCGCCGCAGGACCCGGCGGGGCTCGGGGCGCGGGGAGCTACCCGCCCCGCGGAGGGAGGCGGGATCCGCAGGGCTGGGGCCGGGGGGCTCGAGCGCCCTCCGGTCAGGCGCGGGCGGCCCGCGGGCAGAAAGCGAGGGCGCTGCGGCCCCCGGGACAGCGCCCCCATCGCTGGTCGGCCGGCCTCGGGCAGTACTTGCTCCAACCCCTACCGAGTACACATTTCCCCCCCAAGCTCACAGGGAACGTTCTGGAGCAAAAAACTCAGCTCAACAAGTTTAAAAGCACAGCGATATCCTGCAGAGCATGCTCTCGGGCTGCGGTGGGATGAAACTTGAAATCCACAACAAAAAGGGGCCTGGAAGATCCCCCCAAATAGCAGCAGCTTAATCACCGTACTTCCAAATAACACATGGGTCAGAGAAGAAATCTCAAGAGGAATTTTAATTTTTTTTTTTTAATTAAATGAAAGTAAAAGTACAACTTATCAAAATTTGTAGGGCACAGCAAAAGCAGTGCTAGAGGGAAATGTATAGCATTGGAGGTGTAGATTAGAAGAGCAGACAGACCTACAATGAAAAGCTTCCACCTTAGTGAGCTAGAAAGGAACAGCAAATTAAACACAAAGTAACTAGAAGAAAAGAAATAATAAAATTAGAGCACAAAATCAATGATATTGAAGACAGAAAATCAACAGAGGAAATCAAGAAAACCAAAAGCTGGTTCTTGGAAAAGATCAATAAAATTGATACACTGACCCCACAAGGCATCAAAAGGGTAACAGAGGGATATTATGAGTAAGTCTGTGCCCACAAATTTTGCGGACTTTTTTTTTAAAGAACCAGATTTTGGGTTTGTTGATTTTTCCCTACTGTTTTTCTATTCTGTATTTTTATTTCCTCTCTAATCTACATTATTTTCTTCTGTTACCTTTTGGGTTGGTTTGCTCTCCTTTTTATTTAAGGTATATGGTTAGGTTACTGATTTGAGACATTTCTTGTTTGTTAATATATGTATATACAGCTATAAAATTCCCTCTTGGCACTGCTTTTGCTGCATACCATAATTTTTGGTATGTTGTATTTTTATTTTTATTTGTCTCATGATATATTCTAATTTCCCCTGTGATTTCTCTCTTGACTCATTGGTTAAGTGTATGTTGTTTAATTTTCACATACTTGTTATTTTTCCACTTTACCTTCTGTTATTTATATCTGGTTTTGCTCCACTGTGATCAGAAAAGATAGTTTGTATACTATCAAGCTTTTAAAATTTATTACGATTTGGTTTGTGGACAAACATACGGTCTGTCCTGGAGAATGTTCCCTTTGCACTTGAGAAGCATGTGTGTCCTGGTATTGTTGGATGAAGTGTTCCATCAGAAACCCTTCAGATTTTCAGGAAGAGGACTGGATCTTATTTTGGGTACATACCTTGCAATCTGTGTATTTCCTAAAATATCTGTGAGCATATCTTTAGCTAATTCACTCATGCTGATGTTGCTTTCTATTTGCACGATTCTTGGAGCAATCTTATGTCAAAATCTTCCATTCTATATGAACAATAATGCCATCCTTTTTTATATGGTCTATTTTATCAAAGTGAGCTAGGAAAAGGGTTGAAAATATTTCTAGGTGCTGGTTCAGTTCATTGGATGAAGACATATTTTTACCCACACATTATTTTTTAAGTTAGTTTGTAGAATTTTCCCCAGGGGTGGCAAGAATACCTGTGGCTGGCAAGCAGCAGTGCTGAAGATCATTTTCCCTACCTTCCCGCGTCTGCCCTGCTCGGTCCATTACATAAGTTGGAGCTGCCGCAGCTGTGAAGTCCCGGGGTGGGCTGTGCGGAGCCTTTCCGGGGAGAAGTGCTCTGTCGCCATCTGGTGGACAGCCTTGTCTCTGCAGCCTCAGCCGCGGTTCCACCTGGCTGCCCTTGAGAATCACCGGTGGGGCTTGTAAAGACCCCCAGTACCCAGGCCTGGGATAGCACCAGGAGCCAGCAATTTTTTTCTTAAAGATCTGTAGCTAACTTTAATGTGCAATTAGGGTCAAGAACCACTGAGTTGGAAGAAGCTCCAAGTCAGTGATGAACCCTGGACAATCATTCCTCCTGTAAGACTACCAGAAAGGAAAGGGCTATCTATACAGGTAAATTCTATCATCTTACGAGGCCCTTTTACAACTTCAAGAGGGAGAAATCATCAAGGCGCTACTAAGAATATAAGAAATTTAAATCTAACTCTAAATTACTTCCTGTGTGACTCTCCCTGTGATAAGGTAGAATTGCTAACACACACACACACACAATCAGACTAGTCCCTGGGCAAAACCATTAAGTAATTTCAATCTGATTTTAATATTTTAGGTATATATCAAAAACTTTCTTACACATTTTCTCATGTAAGTCTCCCAAGAACTGGTTGGATGAGTTTCCTCCTCCTCATGAGTGCTAACACCTAAGAACAGCCCTAGAGTACCTTAGGTGCCCACTCAGACCATGCTTTTCCCCTAGTGTTTTTGCTCATTAAATCTTACACTGCCAGAATCAGCTTCCTCCCCAGCTTGCTGTCTTTTAAAAAACTTTTCAAACTAACGCCCACTGACGATGGCTCAGTCTTCATCACAATCCATTCATTACTGGCATCAACTGTGCTGATCAAAACGGAGGCTAAGTCCTGCGCCTGGCAATGGTCGCCTCGATGGTCCTGAACGCTCGCACTGAAAACAAGTAAAAAAGTTGCACAAAATACATGCCATTAAAAGAGTGAAAAGGCAAGCCAGAGAGTGAGAACTAATATTTGCAACGCCTGTAACTAGCAAAAGCACTTGATATAGAATCTATACAACTCGCTAAGAAAAAGACTGACAACACAATTTTTTAAAGACCAAGAAAAAAGGGAATATTAAAATACCCAATAAACATATGAAAGGCTCTCAATCTCATTAGTATACAAAGAAATACAAATTGAAATCACACCCACCAGAATGGCCACAATTGAAAAGACCAATAATACCAAGGGATGGTACCAAGAAATACCAAGAAATGCATGTAAGTGTGTACCCAGGCATGTTTAAGAATGTTTATAGCAGTATTATTTACAAATAACCCAAAACTGGAAATCTAGATGTTTTTCAATAGCAGAATGGATACATTGTGATCTACTCATGCAATGGAGTAATTTAACAATAAAAGGGAAGAAACTATAGCCACACACACAATAAATGGGTAAATCTGACATGTAACTTTTCACAAAGTCAGAGACAAACAATGTATATTTTTAAAATTTCACTTATATAAAGGTTAAAGCAGGCAAAAGTAACCCGTGCTGTTAGAAGACAAGGTAGTGGTTACCTTGGGGTAACAGGAGGGCTTAGTGACTGCACGGGGAATGGGGGAATGGGGGAATGATGTATTTCCTGCCCTGAGTTGCCATTATATAGATGCGTTCAGTTTGTGATAATTAAATGAGCTGTAAACATTTTGTGCACTTGAATTTTTAAAAAGTTAAAAAACAAAACAGGATATTCAAAAATAGTTTTGTAAAAATCTAGCCTTCCTCTTCACCTAAGTGGGAGAGTTTTAATTGATGGGATGTAACCACACACTTGCTAGGCCACAGGCCTAACTACACTAGTTTCTCAGGATTAATAATAACTGTCACTCATCATATCACTAAGTTGGTGTCCACACTGCGCAGAAATAACGTGTCTGAACTGAGATTCAATAGCACCTAATCATGCGGAGTCCCTATGCTGAGGCTGTCAAAGATGAACAAAGCGGGACATTAAGTAAAATGATAAAAACATTTTGTTCAGTAACTTCTGATCGTGAGGGAAGAGCTGAGCTGCATTTCAATTTGTAAAGTGGTGACTGGGCATTTCAAAGGGAGAGTGGGGGCTTAGGGAGGAGGAGCTACTCGGGACTCAGGAGAAAAATTACAAAGAGTTGGTCTGTATCAATGTCCTGGGGCCAGCGGTGTCCGCCGGCTGGCAGCTATCCAAGTCTAGATTTGATCTCTCAAGAGACCAGAGACAGAGGCCCTGTCCTTCCCGATTTCCTTCCTGATAGTGACATTTCCAGGGAAAGGCTTCAGGTCCCTGAAAAGGACACTCCTCAGCTGTGGGAGATGCATACACATCTGAAAGGGGCCAAGAAAGGATTCGCGATTGTAAGCCCTTTTCAGCAAATTCCCAAAGAAAGGGAGGTCAGGGGCCTGTGGTCAGATACCAGACCTGCAAGAACACACAGCAAATTCTTTGACAGTGCCATTCTCAAGGCCCATTTGTTGTTATACATAGTTCTGTGTTCTTGGGACTCATGGGAGGTAAAACCAGAAATAAAGTGTTCTAGAACCAAAAGATCAAACGGACCAAACTTTTAGCTATTAATTAGACGAGGCTATGCTAACTCAAGTCTAGGGCTCAGAAAGCCAAAAGGAAAGTTCACATTTATGGAAGTTTAGCTTACGTGGCCATGAAACAGTTCTAAGCAAAGCCTAAATCTTCCTAATGTGGTCCATGTTTTGGGAAACTAGGGACTTTATTGTCTGAGAAACTCTGAGGCAGTCAGATATTGGCTCAAAGATGCTAATCACCTGCAATAAATGCAGGGCTTTGAAGAATCTAATTAGTCAGTAAAACTCCAATCTAGTGCTCAGTCTGATCACCATGTGGGATTTTGCCACAGCAGGTATATTGACAGACTACGCTTTACAAAATCTACGGAAGGAGAGGAAAATGCCCATTTTGATCAAACTGCAAACACAGCAATTATAGCTGCAGTGATGGCTGTAAACAGAGTTCAGATAGCTACAGTGCTTTCATCTTGCTCCAAAGTAGTGATGGCAGGAAGAGCAAGATTAGGGAAGCCAGGCAGCCCAGAGATGAAGTACAATCTGGTCATTATATTTATACCAGAACATTAAATTTATGGGTTCC
Source organism: Miniopterus natalensis (assembly GCF_054644295.1). Lineage (NCBI taxonomy): Eukaryota > Metazoa > Chordata > Mammalia > Chiroptera > Miniopteridae > Miniopterus > Miniopterus natalensis. The sequence goes on from NC_142094.1 coordinate 37,523,108, forward strand.
TGGTCCTGGCAGAATTTAATAATTTTTTTTTCTTTTTAATTTCAGACAGAGGAATGAGATAGAAACATCAATGATGAGTCATTGATCGGCTGCCTCCTGCACGACCCCCACTGGGGATGAGTCCGAAACCCAGGCATGTGCTCTGGGAATCAAACCACGATCTCCTGGATCGTAGGTCGATGCTCAACCTCTGAGCCACACTGGCCCAGCAAGAAAAAAAATTTTTAAACTTGAAAAACTTTAATTTGCCCATTTTTTTCTTTGTTGATTAGTGACATTTGCATCCTAAGAAGTTTTTGCCTACCAACCTTTGAAAAGATTGTTTTCCTATGGTTATATAGATTTTCATGTTTGCCAGGCCAGGCGTGGCTCAGCGGTTGAGCGCCGACCTAGGATCCAGGCGATTGGGGTTCAGTTCCCGGTCAGGGTAGATGTTCGGGTTGTGGGCTTGATCCCCTGTCCGGGGCATGTAGGAGGCAGCTGATCAATGACTCATTGATGTTTCTGTCTCTCTCTCTCTCTCCCTCTCCTTTCCTCTCTCTGAAATCAATATGTACTTAAAAAAATAGATTTTTGTTTAAATCTGTAGTCTTTTTTGAGTTAATTTTGTATATACCTTGAGGTAAGGGTTCAATTTTTCTTTTTCCATAAAGATATCCAGGTGTTCTTGAAAAGGCTACTTTTTGCCCCATCAAATTTCCACGGTACTTTTGTGAAAAATCAGTTGGAATCAAATGGGGGATCTATTTCTGGAATATTCTCCTCCATTGATTTATGTCTATCTTTGGGCCAATACCACCCTCTCCCGATTACTATAGTTTCATATAAGCCTTGCTATCAGGAAGGATAACTTTGTTCTTCTTTTTCAGAATTGTTTTAGCTACTCAAGATTTGCAGGTCTATGTAAATTAAAAAACCAGCCTATAAAATTTACCCAAAAAGGCTTCTGCAATTTTGACAGGATGATGCTCAACCAATTGAGCCACTCTGACTGGGCACAAAATGCTTTATATTTATAATTTTAAGTTAGGGTATGAGCTGTCCAAAATGCTGTAATATCTCTAAAGAGTTGGCTTGGATAAGAAAAGTAGCAATGCGATAGAACCGATAAGTTTTGCCACAAGAAATGATGGCACGTACAGTGCTCAGGTTGGCAAGGACAATAAATGAACTTCATCTGACAGGCAGCACAGGATAGGGATCCAGGAGCCAACCGGGCAGAGGCCGTGCCAGGGGGCATTCGAAGGGCAGGAGCCACCCTTACGAAAGGGAGGAAAGGGAGATAAGTACGTGTGAGTCTTTGGTTTTCATCACTGCAAATATAAATATTCTGAGCTGTACTAAAGAGTTCGAGAAGGGGACCAGCTGATTCCCACCGTGCACTGTGAGAGGGGACCCTGCCCCGGGCCCTAAACCCTGCGTGGTTCTGGCCTCTGCAGCATCCCGGAGCAGCATGCTGCGTGGCTGCACTGTCTGCGCCTGGAAACTGAGGGATGAGCAGATTTCCCCCTGAAATGCCTGTCTGAGCCAGTCAGCAATCAGGGGCGTAGAAAGATGAACTTGACAGGGAGCCAGAGGCCAGGGACTGGACAAGACCTCCGCCTAGCCTGCTGCTGGAGGTGTGGTAAGAAGATGCAAGGGCTTGCCATTGAGGAGAAATTTTTGTTCTTCTACCCATTTTATCTTCTTCCCTGTAATGCAGGGACAAATCTTTCTGGGTTTGGGCTCAGTGATAACACTCGCAGCAAGGAGTTCAGCCTCTGATGCTGAGATTCCTATTTTATAAAAACGATCTACTCTTAGGAGTGTGAAACGGACCCATTTAATTGACTAAATCACTGCTACCCAGATACACTTAAAACTAAAAATTCACTGCTTCCTGCATTAGGAGCAAAGAAAGCAAGAAACACTGAAATCAGGATGTTGAGAGGTAGGCTGGGGACTGGCCACTGAAACCATAAAAATAATACAAATGCAAACTGCAAAGGTTCAATTCAGGCAATTTATTGTAAACAGGATTACCCTAGCACTCCACCACACTGGCTGTGTCACATGCTCTCTTCCAAGTCAACTAGCCAAAGAGAAGACTTCTAAAATGTCGCAGGTAACTAATAACTCAGTTTGTTTCACAAATCTCCTTTACTAAGCACTAAATCGGGGGAGTGTGATATTGTTCGTGGCCTGCAGCTTGGACCCATTTAGATGAATCCATTAGGATGCCTGAGTGATCCAACGGCAGCTCTTGATCCAGTCTGGAAACCAGCCAGTGCTGGGCACACCCAACAGTCCTCGTCCCTGGAAGACCACACGCCATTCCTTTCAGGTGCCCTCATGTGACTTGCTCATAAAAATAACTGTTCAATTTCACCCCCCCTCTTTTTTTAAACAAGAGCTTGAAAGTCCCTCGATTATTCGCTCTTACAGTGGTGGACTTAAACACTCATGGCTAATTGTCGATCCCTCTTGTATCTATTTGCAGTTTGATGAAGAGCTGCATAGTCTACAAATGCATAAAACCAGAAGGAAGTGATGACTCACGCACCTTCCGACGGACAAAGACGAGCTTCGCACAGGAGGCCCGTGAAGGTAGGGATAGGGAGGCGGTTAGAGCACCACGTTTATGCGACGGAAACGGAGCCCCCGTCCCGAGCAGCCTCCGCAGCTGTGATTATACCATTCTTGCCCCAAATTTAGATTATTCAGAAAATGGCAAATGTGAAAACTGAAGATATGAAAAGACATGATTCTACAGAAAGAAATCCTGGCAAACCGACTCGCGGAGGTAAAATGTCACCGGGAAATCCATTCCTTACTCTGCCTGAGAGTGGACAACAGGGCCACTACTGTTACTGCTGCCTGTATGTGGAAGTATGGTCACAATGTCTCTTGAAGTTTTAATAACAGTAAATATTTCAAAACAGCTGTTAAATCTATAGTAACAATTTAATCTAAAATAGTATTTCACAAGAAAAATATTTTTTAAAAGTCCACTCTACTCATCATTTGTGTATTTGTATGTGTATATTTATATATTCAAAAAAATAACTTAATGCTTATGGCAATATTAGACTGGTAGTAAAAATGGACTTTAGATTCTTATGGAGATCACACTATTTGAGAACCCAAGACTTTGTTTTTTTAATACCTCCAAAAAGGTGGCTTTGTACTTGTTGCCTTTCTGATTCATAATGGGGCAAATATTTTGGTTCATATACTCACTGCCATTCACGGTAGTGTCTACAAGAGCTGATGTTGGAAAAGCATGTCACACACTCAGTGGGATCTGAATCCACCCTATCTGTATTTGTTAAATACAGTAACATGTTGATGGGGAAAAGTAAAACCGATGGAACACAGCAAACCAACTATGAACAATAAGAATGTCGATATAATTCAATCAGAAAGAAACGAATCACAGTAATCCTGAGAAATTCAGTTTGGGACAACACTGATGTAAGGTGAGTGTGTATTTCTAGCACTATAAATAGGTAGGGTGTTCGAGGGTTTTCCAGCATTTGACTAGTTTGAATAAAAAACATGTTCAAATTTTATAAAAAGATTAAAACCATGCCTTATATTCAGCAACTTCACTAATAAAAGATTACATTGCTTTGTTCGTTATCTGCCAAATGTAATTTCTCCACTGATTTACATGAAACCCTCAGGTAGAAAGCAAGTTTGAGGATCAGTTTTTTAAAAGGTATTACTTTTCTACGTGTTTGGGGGTCTTTTCTGTCAACCTAGGAGGCTTTTAGAAAAAAGGTAATATTTTCTTCTAATAAGTAACTATTTTACAGAACAGGGCAGAAAGATTCTATAGGAATATCATTCATCATTTTAAGTATTGTTATATAAGGGAAATTTCTCTTAGTAATGAAAAAAATTTTAAATATTTAAGAGGCATGTATTTTAAAAATACTCTACATCTGTAAGATTTTGTAATTGAATTACTTTGGATTTTTAATATTTCTACATAATGACATCTGACACCATCTCTTTTTCTGGGTCTCTAATAGTGAACCAGAAGCTATTGAAGTGGCCCAGGTCGTTTCCTAGCCCTGGAAGACTTGGGAATGCATCCACGTGCACTTCGCCACCCGTGGGGGATCTTCAGAGTTTTGCAGCCATGAAGTTGATATGTGGCTTCACAAGGGGAAACAGTGGCAGACCACGCTTGAACTCAGTCATGTTCTGAATCACTTCAGGCTGCAAAGGAAAAAAGGTCTCTCAGTGTATTTAGCCCAAAAAGCGGACTGAATAGGACAGACATTTTTTTTCTTTTTCATGCACACTAGTTTCTACCCCATATATTATGATCTGCTGACCTTTCCTCCTCAATCAGCAGGCTAGAGGGTCTGCCAAACCTATGGGAATGTCCCCAGTGGGACTCGGCCAGAAGGAAGACTCCTGGCTTTCCTCCAGGTACACAGGGCTGCACACTAAGGGCTCAGCACCAAGGTTTCAGTGAGTGCCAGAGGTGGGTGTGCCCACCCAGCAAGGGGCTGGCTACACGGCCAGTTTCTCTTCTCCTGCAATTAAATGCCAACCTTTCCAGATGATTAAAATATGCAGGCACTGTGGAAGGAGCTGGGGACAAAAGTGGCTGGAGAAGGTTCAGCAGAGTAACACAGCTGTTCAAGCAAGAGGCAAAGGCAGACAAGGGCAGAGGCTGAGTTTCTGTGCAGCTGAAAATAGAAAGGCCTGACCACTGGGAGCTATCAGGAAGAAGGGGGGCCTGGCCTTTAAGGGAGACCTAAAGTAGAGGCTCGAACACCTGGTGACCTGAAGCCTCTAGGTCTTACGTATCCTGATAAACAAGCTCCTTCTAGGTAGTAAGTCCTCTAACAGAGCAACCTAACAAAACATTTACATTTCTTACGTGTGGCAAGGCTGGTGCTTGTGACAAATTTATATCATTTTGACACGGGAACTCTCCAACCACAGGACCTATAAGAAAACAAAGGGTTTAATGCTTTGCATTTATTGATACTAGCACACAAGAGCAACTTTTAAAAAAATCGAAACTAGACTCAGCTCATTAGAAAGCTGTACCAGACCTGGTTCATGTACTTCCCAGATCCTCTCAGGCTGCCTGCTCCCCAAGCCCTGACTGCTGTCCTGCCTCCTACCTGGAGTGTCTCCAGTGACGGCTCATGATGTAACCATGGTTATTAAAGCAGCATTTTAGTGACCAGGTCTGACCCCACTGAACCCTGAAGCTCTGGCCATAGAACAACCGAGAAGGCCGAGGGAGTTAATGACTGTGGGGCAAACCTTGGCCAGTCAGACAGGAGACAGGCAGGACTGAGCAGATACATTCCTCCCCGCTCCCGCACACGCAGTGTTCCACACAGCTTCTCTGCAGGTGTCCCACTAGCCACTAGCTGTGTTTCCTCGCTGAGCCGGGCCTGCCGGGCACTGCGCCACCTGGTGCCGCCTGGCTCTCTCCGCTGCCTCATTCCCCTTTCCCCTTATTTCTGCTTTGCCAGAGCAGACCCAGTCTCCAGTTAGTTCCTCTTCTGTGCTCCTTTACTTCCTGGTGCTCCACAAGGGATGTGGCTATGGCAAGGGACAGCTGTCATGTGCTTAAAAATATGCATTTTTTAAAAAGTCAATATTCAGTACTTACAAGAATCCATTTCTCTGGCAAGAACATGGACGGATACCTTATGTCTCCTCGGGGCGTCTACTGCCAACATTTCCTAGGCAGAAAGAATCGCAAAGTCACCCCTTTGCCCAGGAAGGAACAAAAAGGTGTTCTTGCAACTATGAAGAATCAGCTTCCTTTTCTTTCTCCTCACTAAAGTATTTCATTTAAATGCTACAAAGATTAGGCAAGAATTATTCTTAACCCCATTTTACAAATGAGAAAAACGAGTCCGAGGAGATGGACCTGTTGGGCCAAACCCGTTCGACTGCCAAGCACCTGGGCTGGGATTAAAAACCTGGCCTCGTGCTCACTGGGGTGTGATGCTGAGACAATGGCCGGAGCTTAGTCAGGGGACCACAAAGCCTGCTCCTCTAAGTACCTCCTCAGGTTTTGCACCAGGTCACTGCTGTGGCTCCTCATCTACCAGGAGAGAAGGAGACTACCATGTACTGAGTTCTGCCTTGTACCAGGCACTCTCCTATGTTCACTCACTTGAGTCTCTGTAAGCTAAGCATCATGTTGATTCCTATTTTAGAGACACAACCTCTAAAACGCAGAGGCAGAATGACTTGCTGGTGTCACAGCTGGTAAGGGATGGCGTTGGAAGTGAGGTCTGCTCGCTCTCTGCATCCCACCACGCTGCTCTGAGGGATTCCCCTTGGTCCCTGCCATGAACTCCCGGAGTGGGCGGCTGGCAGCCACATCCTGTGTCTCTTCACCCCTTTTCCTTAATGCTGGGTCTTTATCTGTCTTTTCCAAGAGGAAAACAAGTGTGGCAAAGCCTCCCCTGATGCCTCAGCCAGAAGCAATGTTTTGTACCCTCAGAGGAAGAGATCATCAGTGAAGCCAAATCCACAGCACAGTTATTTATGGAGCAGTAGTTATAAGCCTGGTCCCATGCAGCTGACTGGAAGCCCTGCTGATGCTGCGCAGCAAACCTGACCACAGCTTCCTCCAGCTGCAAGAACAGCCCCGATTGTCCCACAGGTGTGCTCCGGCCTCTCCAGCTTCTTCCAGGAGTTCAGCCCAGGTGTGCCTCCAGGAACATGGAGCACCTCACCCGAGAGCACCTTACTAGCTGGAGTAAGAAGTCTGCTTCCAAAGATCTATCCTTGATCACTTTTCACCCAAACCTTCACAGCCTTCTTATCAACCTACTGCAGTAGACAGCAGAATGCCCTCTTCAGTTTCAGACTGTTCTCAACTTCCTGACCAACTGTGGACAATCCCCATTTCTCCAAAAACCAACCAACCGACCAACCAACCAACCAACTGCATCTTCTTGCAAAATGTACTCTAAGGATCACGAGTCCCAGCAGATACTTCTAGGTATTCAAAGGTGAGTTAATCATTTCTCTAAAGCAGCAGCCACAGTGGCACCTAAATGGGTGAAGACAATCTAAGACTGGAGACTAATCTAATTCTCAAATTCTATTGTTTTCTTTGCTCTTCCTGTCCACCAAACAAACTCAGCAATATTTTTCTGTGGGCTGGGGAACAGAAAGAACAAACAAAAGTGCAGCTGAAGGAGATGGATCCAGAAGCCCTCACAGTCCCCGGTCCAAAGAAGAGAATACTGGGTTCAATACGAACTATCTCAAAAACACTTCCATCCATAAAAACACTTTCATAAATCCTGCCTGAATGGGCTCAAAGCAGCAATAAGCACATAACACAGCACATACGGTATTTCCTTACCAGTCAGAATCTTAATATACAAACTGAATTTACCTTGTAGAATTTGATGATATCTTCCTTGGTAAGTGTCTTTAAATATGCAACTTCTGTATTATCTGAAAAAGTAATCATACAGTAATTTACTAAAAATCCCACGTTAAGTAGCTCAGATTCTACACGAAATGACAATATACTTCACTTCGGCACTCCTAAGTACCTGCATGTGTAAGTGATCATCTGCTCCTACAAGTAGCAAGGGAATAAATTTCAAATAAAAAGTTAGGAGGATATCCTGGCTTTCTACATTTGAGCTACTGGATCTTGGGCTAGTCGCTTCCACTTTTCTGAGCCTCAGTTTCCTCATCTGGAAATTGGGGCTAATAACGACTTAATGGGGCTGTAGTGAGAACTAGGAAAAATGATAAATAACAGCAACACATAGCTGGGGCACATGGCGAATGCTCAGTACGTGGTCAGTACTATATTAACAGTGAATACAACTGCCAGAAATGTTACAGGCAAGGAAACAGAGGCCCAAAAGAGGTGAGCTGGCCAAGATCTTTAGCTTATCAATGTCAGAATGAGAACACATCCAACTCTCCTGACTTGCAGTGTAGCCTAGAGCACCCCACTGTTAACCTCTGCTCCAGAAGAAAAGTAAAAGGAAGCTGATAAGCAGGAGGCTCTGGGGAGCACAGCTTTCCCAAATCTAAAAGCACTGACACATTTTTGGAGCTCCCTAAAGACAAATGTTTGAACCCTGATGCCTCCAGGGCAGCACTGCATCAAGAGAGTTGAATCTACAAATTTTTCTTTTTTTTCAGTGTTATAGGATATAGATACCTACATATCCACGCTGAGAGCCTCAGGAGCACAGTGACTGAACACAAAAAGTGCCGTAAGATTTATAATTAGTTCATTATTATGAGATATGGTAGAAGAAAAAAAGATAGTTTCTAATTGGAAATAGTTATGTTAAAAAATGGTTCTCTAGAAGTGCTGTGCCCTCAACACCTCGCAAGTCCGTACTAGACCATCACCTACAGAATGGCCCCAGTGTCCTTAAATGTTACACTTACATGCCATGAATGCTGGGGCCCTAATGTTGCCTTACCTCTGTCAAAATTGTATTGCTGGGAGATGATTTCCCCCCAGTATTTAGCACACTCTGCAGACAGTTTCTTTGGTTTGTCTAGTCGACGAATTGCTAAGGCCTGGATGTGTTTTTGGAAGGCCTCTTCCGTCATGTCCTCGATGGACTTTTCCATGGTGATTAAGAAAGCTTCCACTCTGCTTTCTAGGTAGTGAGGAGGCTTTTCCGACTGGATGATGAATCGTAAGCCCTGTATGCCGTTGGCTCGACGCGGGCCGCTGAAGACGATATAGCCTAAAACATAAACAGCCAGTCAGGACCCTGGCATCCAAGACTTTGGTAACTTTTAATCTTTCAAAAGTTATCCTGTCAGAGCAAATACAATCTACTTGTGGGTTTTATATTATTAACCTCTGAAGAAATATGAGCAATTAGGATGTCCTTAGGTTCTAGGACAGAGCAGAAGAGCTCTCTAAACAGAAAGCTGGAGATAACTCCTTCTTAAAAAACAACCAACAACCCTCTTCATCATTCAAACTCAACATCCCAGAACTCCTAATGACCTGCTAGTTAATCCCCTCTAATCTCTGTTGAAGTTAGTCCCATCCCTGTGAAATGCTGGCCTCGTTTCCACCCCTCACCATTGTCCCAGCACTGTTTCCTTTCACACCCAAGTTCCTTATGCGAACTGCCCCTACTGCACTTCCTAGAGATAATCCACTCCTGGAGCAACTCTATGCAGGCTGTAAGTCTCCAGAGACTGAGTAATTGAGGTCGTATCTCCACTGACATCTTGTGAGCTCATGCACTACCTCCTGTCAACATCTTTTCTAAACCAAGCTCGCGCCCTGCCTCCTTCGGCTGCTCTGCCCTGGGCCACACCTCTGACAGCTGTGGTGTCTCCGGGTCCCACTTCTGAGAAACTCTCTTCAGTCCAGCCTTCAGAGTTTAAATCACACTGTACTATAATTCTAATTATTCCTTTACAGGCCCGCCTTCCTGATTAGATGGTGAGCTCTTTGAAGGGAAGGGCCAGCCATAACAGCTACATTCGTGGTCCAGCATCCACCATGGTGGTTGTTTAAAAAACGGTTGGTACTTGGAGAGACTCACCCGAATCCTTTTCACCGGTTCTTCCCAGTCATTACTGGGGCTCCTTTTTTTCTCTCTCATTAATCAAACCTGCTAGGATCTCCAAGACTGTTAATACTGCCTAAAACATTGCCTGAAACATTTCCTCAACAAACACTTACTGATTACGTTCTACGTGTCCCAAAGATAAATAAGAGAAAACATCTGCACACTCAGGGAACTCAAAGTCTAGTGAAGCTAAGCTTCTCTGGACGCTTGCTTGCCCCCTTGCCACCCACAGGAGCCTGCCCTTAGCATCCTCTCCCCTCTACCACAATGTCCTCTTTGTTGACACGTATATAATGCAAACACAGTGTCACCTCCTCAAGAATTGCTTTAATGTCCACAGGATATTAATTGCTTATCTTTTAGAAGTGAATCCCCCATAAACAGGTTTTCACAAGTCTTTCTGAACAGAGCATGCCTGAAGCAACACGCTAGGGGCCTGAGTGTGGAGAATTTTCTCTGAGGACGGTGATTGTTCCTCAAGGTCTATGGTGCCCTGCTGCCCCCACCCCCTCTCACCCAGCTGCTCCTTGGTGCGCAGGGTGTTGAAGCAGGGCTCGGAGATGATCTGACAGAAGAGCTCCAGGAACATATTCTCCGAGGTGCTCTGCATGTCAGTCTGGTAGTAGATTTCAATGCCGCAGTTATTGTGAACTTCATTCCTCTGCTGATAAACAAACCATCCCTCTAGGAAGTTTAAAAAAGAGAGAAACATATTCAAACACTTGTTTAGGGTTCAGCAAAGTTAAATGTTTTGTTTGGCTTTGAAAAGTTGTTCAGTTTGATTAGTGTTTTTTGGTAGTTCCAAACTGCAATTAATTTATTAAAATGTGAAACTCAACTTACTTCAGGGAATCCTATTATAGTGATTTGTATGTGGTGCGCCCTCAATAAACACACACTGAATTTAAAGGGCAAACAACTTATAAAAGACCCATTTTATGACTAAATATTAATGTTAAATAAGACCCATAGTTAATAAAATGTGCAATGTAGTGCATGTACTAGATTAGAGCTAGCTAATATATGTAATTGCTCAAGAATTGCTTTAATGTCCATAAGATATTAAATAGAAATAATGCCTGTTTTAATAACCATACAAAAATATTTTTAAATTACTAGTTGTGCCTTTATTACCTTGCATTTCCATTTAACTTCCTATTCCCAATATTATTTATTCACACCCACACTAAAGGTCATTTCACAGGTTTACACAAATGTGTACTATACCTAGAGATAACTTAGCCTAACATCTCACTTTAGTGAGGAGGAAACTAAGGCCCTGAGAAGGGGGGCAACTTGTCCAAGGACACAAAGTCCAATGGTGGACAGCTAGGACTAAAACTCAGACACGATAATCAAGTATTTCATCAAAGTTATGAACAGGCGATCACACTTTATGATCTGATAACTTTATTTCATTAGCAATACATTTGAAGAAGCAACTATATCGTGCTTAGTGTATCGTATGACACAAATTTACGATTTCTCAGGTGCAGTGGTAACGATGTTTGCTCACTCTCGTAGAAGCTAATTTACATCAACAGTAAAGGCAGGCACAGAAGCCTGGGGTTGTAGTTCACCTATTTCACTTTTCTGACCGGGCCCAAGGTGGACTAACAGTCAAACGTTCTGATCCTGTGCTGGCAGCACTAAGTTCCCTCTTGTCAGAAGAGGAAGGAGAACACGGGCTGTAAGTCCATCTCCCCACACACACGCTTCCAGCCTTTTTGTATCATCCCCAATGTCTCCTTCTTCACAATGCCTGACATTTTTCTTTTTAAACTGTAAATGCTGTCCCATGGAGAGCTAATTAAAGGACTATTTAACACATTCACAACTGATCAGCTGGCTAAATGAGAATGTTCCCTAACACCTAGCATTTTAAGAATGAGATGTGAACTGAGTTATTTTTGAGCATAAGGATATCTGCGAAGGCATTTGAGAGACAAAAGAGACAGGCCCTAAGAGATGCGAGAGAAGGAAGGTAGTGTAAAAAGAGGTGTGAAAGCTAGAGTTCGCTTTGAAATTCTGTTTCTAGATTGGCCTCACTTTGCAGTGACTGAGGAACACAGTAGCATTAGTCTGAAACGAGCCACTGCAGGTCTGTGACGCCTGGGGATGCAGAACTGCAGAGCTGTGCTCAAGGTGTCCTTGCACATTCAACGATGACATCCTGAGCCAATACTGTATTTGAGCTGCTTTAGTAGCAGCTCAGGTGAGCCAGGCACAGGCCCTGGTCCTAAGAAATGTATAAGCTAACGAGGGGTATGAAGATGCACTTCAACCCCAAAGTGAGAGAAGTGCCGAGTAGCTTAAGTTAGGAGAGGCTCGGAAACCTGTGCTGGGAGGTCAGAAGAGGAAGAGACTACTTCTAGCCGGGAGTTTCAGAAAAAGTTTAGTGCAATAGGGGGCTTACAACATGGGTTTGGAAGGATGAATCAGGTGTAGACATAGGTCCCTGAGGAAAAGGAGGGATGGGGTGGGTGAGAGCATATTTCAGGAGGATAACTGGGGGGAAAAAGCACAGACCATGCATGCAAGGCGAACAGCCAACAATCGAGTCTGGCTAAAAAAAAATCAATGCTTCTCACCCCTGCTCTATAAACTTCCCACTATACAATTTTAAACAATATTGACCATAATGTTAATGAGCTTTTATATCAACAGAAACCATTATTAATGCAAAAGTAATCCAACATTGCAAACTCTAATATATTAATTATTATCCATTATGTTAGAATTCCTCATAAAATATCCATGTAATAAATACATGTTGTTTTCTGCACCTGTAGCTTTCCTAAAACTATTTCTGCCAAAGATACCTATGGGCTTCTAATTATATGTTATAATTCTAATTTTCATTTTTTATAAATAAATTTTATTTCATGACTCATGATCAACATTTCTTTAGTTTTGTGATATTTTTACTTCCTAACTCTACACTCAATTACCAGTTAATTTCAGTGTCATTCTCTTAAAAATAACGGCCTACATCCAATTTCACCTCTTTGGCCCACCTACTGAGAATTTCCTGGCACAATGATCTATCTTTAACCTTTATAAACAGTTGAGGATCCTGTAGTTATCATAAAACAATACATTATCATCCAAGTGAATCAATCTACCTGTAATCACCCACAATATTATGTCCAAGTTGTCCATTACCACAGTTATAACATTTCAACTTACTGTCAGGGAGCTGAACTTCTCTATACCGAACCAGCTGACTTGGAAGGAGAGGTTTCGTATGAGCATGTTCAATAAGAGTGTCCTCAACCATCTGCATAATTCCTAATGCAGCCTGTGGAAAAGACAGGTCACGGTAATTATAAGAACACAAATGGATCTTGTCTGTGAAAATAAAAACAGTATACTGAATGATAGCCCATGCAATATGGAAACAACATGCTTGTGAAATAAACCAGCCTAGTTTATCATAAAAATGGATTTTTTAAATCTTAGTTAAGTACATTTGATTCTATTCAAATGGATAAAAATTGAATTTGTCAGTTTGCAATATAGTCAGTATGGTAGCAGTGAAGAGAAATAGAGACCCAGACCATCTTGATGCTGGGAAAAGGCATTGCTAATGCTGGAGAGGTGCTGGTGATGGAAAGTTAGCCCCAAGTGAATGACAGCTGGGGTTACAGCAAAGCAAAGGAGAGGAGCAGAAGCTTTATTTTTAATAAAACCAACCTTGCTAAGAACCCTGTCTCTGCCACTGTGGGTACTGTTTTGGAGGCAGTATAGCAGAGTGGTAAAGAGTGTGGGCTCTTGAGACAGATTGCCCTGGGAATTCCAAAGTGCCATCCATGTGCTAAACACTTGGCCTTTACCATTTAATTTAATTCTGATAACTCTAATTTTACAAATAGGAAAAGAGCATAGAGAGGGCAAGACTTTTTCAGAAGATTACATATCTAGTAGGTTGCACAGTTAGGATTTGAATCCAGGCTGTCTGATTCCACACCATGTGCTCTTATCCACTACACAGTCCTGCTGTCCTATATAGAGCAGGGATAATTTTTCTCACTTCCTTCTGTGATTGCACAAGGCAAGCAACAGCAGAAGCAGCAGCCATGACAGCAGGCCCGTCCACAGTTAACTATCATCATTCTGCTCCCCTCTGCCTCCTCCTTCCTCCCTCCACAGAGCAGAGAAGGTTGAGTGAACAGTGATGTGCTTATAATCACATGGTGGTGATGAACAGTTTTAGACAGACTAGGGTAAAAACATCTCTTGCACTGATTCATAAAAGATTGCTAAAACCGCCCAGCCGAATGGCTCAGTGGCTGAGCGTCGACCTACGAACTAGGAAATCACATGCCCAGGGTTGTGGGGCTCGACCCCCAGTAGGGGGCATGCAGGAGGCAGCCAATTAATGAATCATCACTGATGTTTCTTTTTCTCTCTCTCCCTCTCCCTTCCTCTCTCTGAAATCAGTAAAAATATACCAAAAAAACACCTCAAACAGTTAAAAAAAAAAAGGATTGCTAAAACCTCACCCACTCACCTGCTTTGTTATGTTTCCATGGAGAAGTGCTTCAATGTGCAGCCGTGACAGAAGCTGAGGTATGAAGGCCTTAAGGCGAGGAAGGGTGACATCTGTAGAGGTGTAAGAAATGGAGAGCTCTACTTAAGAAGTTTTTAAAAAAAACTTTGAGTCAACTTGAGACTTACAGAAGGGTTCAGAATTCAAAAATAGTAGAGAGCTCCTGTATATCCTTCACCCAGTTTTTCCTAAAGATGACATCTTTCATAACCATAGCACACTGATCAAAACTAAGAAATTAACACTAGTACAATACTATTAACTAAAATACAGACTTTATTTGGATTTCAGTTTTTCCAATAATATCTCTTTTCTGTTCTAGGATCTAATCCACAATCCCACCTTGCATTTAGCTGTCACGTGTCCTTAGCTTCCTCCAGTATGTGACAGTTCCTTGGTGTTTCCTCATCTTTGATGACCTTAAGACTTCTGAAGAGTACTGTTCAGTTATTTTATAGATGCCCTTTATTTGGGTTTTCTCATGATTAAATTGAGCTTATGTCTCACTAGAAAGAATACCACAGAGGTAACATGCCTTTCTCAGTGCATCACATCGGGGGTTCATGATGTCAATACACTGTAGTACTGGTGATGCTAACACTGATTGCTTGGTTGGGATGGTACCTACAAGATGTCTTTACTGTGAGTGCACTGTTTTATTCTTTTTTTGCTTATAATTAACTCATGCATGCTCTACAAGCAATTAGGGAAAGCCACCTGCTCATCAGTGCTTACTTTCCCTATTGTAATTAATAAATATTTATTTTGGGGAAAATACTTTGGAACTATACAAATACCCTGTTTTTCCTTAGCTTTTATCCACTAATGTTAGCATCCATTGGTGTATAACTGCCTGTACCAATTATCATGACATCCTAATAGCGAGTTTTCTACTCCCCACTGTCCTTTTACGGGTTCTTCAATAAGAGTCGTTCCTTCTCCATTAGGACCATACTAATAACTGCTACAATGAATGCTAAAATTAGGGACTGAAATTTAAAGAGAGACATGGAAAGGGAATTTAACAAGTGCTTACTATTGGCCAGCATCTTACAGATGTTATAAACTGTAAAGTGTGAGCTATTATCCCCATTTTAAAGGTGAGAAAACTGAAGTTCAGAAAATGCAAGTTTGTTGACCAAAATCATCAAGCTAGTAAGTTGCAGAGCTGGCATCTGATCCTGGGTCTAATTCCAAAGTGCATGTTCGTTCCTCTCCAGGACACTGCCTTAGGGCCCCTATACCTCCTTAGCAGTCTCTGCAGACCTACTCTGTGCCTCTACTGAAATGATTTGTTTACATTCATGCTTTGCCACTAGACTGGAGCTTCCTGATCAAAGAAACACCAACTAAATGATTTTTTTTTTTAAATCTCAAGCAACTAGAGTCTAGGGCTTGGTACATAGCAGGCAGTCAGTAAATGCTGTTGGGTCACACCGAACTCTGAGGTTCTGGCTACCCAGCACCTGGATGGCTGCCTTAGAGTCATGAGGGAGCCAGCCTCTCACAAGCAGCTGTCTCCAGACTAAGCCACAATGGCATTATTGGATTATTGCATAAACACATATAACAAAGAATTAGAGCAAAAAATTTCAACTAAAAAAGTGCTGACCTCTTTATAAAATACATTTTAGGAAGGTTTCAGATGCCTATGAGACACTTTAGAGCTTATTCTGCTTAAAATTCACATAACATCTGACCCAGAAACTGAAAAAAAGGGGGGGGGGAGGGATCCAAAAACCTCTGCTTTGTTGATCATGCTGAAGGTAGGTTCAGTTTCTTGAAAAATGTATTTAAAATCAATTATATGGTTTTGTTTTTTTTTAAAGACAAAATTCTAGCTATTAACCAAATGTGGCTCATACCATTTTGTAAAGAAAGGTATATTAACTATCCAGATTAAAAATGTATCTTTTCCAATTAAAAAATATATACATATTTTTAAAAGTATTCTAGTTAATAAATTTTATAATCTATACACCTACCCAATGCCTGAGGCAACCAATAAAATAATGATTTTTTAATACTTTGTGCTTTTGATTTGTGACTGAAAACACTGAAAGCATAGTGTTAAAGCTCTAGCTGGTTTGGCTCAGTGGTTAGAGTGTCAGCCCAGGGACTGAAGGCTCCGGGGTTCAATTCCAGCCAAGGGCACATACCTCGGTTGCAGGCTCGATCCCCAGCCCCCGTTGGTACGTGAGATGGAGGAAACCAATCGATGTGTCTCACACTGTTGTTTCTCTCCCCCCCCCCCCCCACTCTCTCTGAAAAGCAATGGAAAAAATATCCTTGGGTGAAAATTTAAAAAAAAAAAAAAAGAAAGCATAGTGTTACATAAGTGTAAGTAAGGACCTAGCATAAAAGATGGTTGAAATTTCAACAGCGTTCTTTTTCCTTACTGCTGAGCATGTAGAAAGATGAATTGGTGTAGCACGGAACAATGAAACAGATGAAACAACAATAAAGGGTGTGTCAGGCTACATTCTTTCCGCTGGAGCACCCTAACAGCAACCTCACCCCGCAACAGGCACTCAGCAGGCACGGCAGACACAGGCTACACTAGGTGCTAAGCGGATAAACGGAGGTGCGTCCACCGCCCTCAAGGATTTATGACTTTCAAGCAAAACTCCTGAAAACTGGGTTCAAAAGTTTAGGAAAAAAGAAACAAACGATGACCCTTCAGTCTTCCCACAGTTCCTAGTTTTTGTTTTTTAATAGGTCTTTATTGATTTCAGAGAGAAGAAGGGAGAGAGAGAAATAGAAACATCAGTGATAAGAGAGTCACTGATCGGCTGCCTCCTGCACGCCCCCGACTGGAGATCAAGGCTGCAACCTGGGCATGTGCCCTGACTGGGAATCGAACCGGGATCTCCTGGATCCTAGGTCGATGCTCAACTGCTGAGCCACACCT
This sequence comes from Miniopterus natalensis, assembly GCF_054644295.1. Lineage (NCBI taxonomy): Eukaryota > Metazoa > Chordata > Mammalia > Chiroptera > Miniopteridae > Miniopterus > Miniopterus natalensis. The sequence continues at coordinate 37,540,131 of NC_142094.1, forward strand.
GGCTGGGCCACAGTTCCTAGTTTTTATTGAACTAAACAGATCTACAGATGCCTGAGCACTTTCTGTGGGGTAAGACTTTCTAACCTAGCCCTTTCTCCTTTTCTGAAAACATCATTAACAAGGTAAGTGTTTTGGTCAAAACATCTCATCATCTGCAGAAATCTATGAACAGTACTAATCAACTGCTGCTGGTCCAGGTTCAAAACAGCAAATGTAGGAAAACTGCCCACGTACCAAGGCTACTTCAAAGGTCACCACTGTTTTTATAAAAAAGTATGCAAATCTACTTTAAGAAAACTATAAGTTATTAGAAAGCGTAAACACTAGATGTCAGGCTAAAATAAAGTGATTTTAGAAAAAAGTAAAGTATTAGGCTATAAGTAGAAACAGAGACTCACCATCCAGGGCTTCTTTTAGTTCATCCTTAGTCCAGGCCACCTCGGTCATCAGCAAGCGGAGGTAGTACATGGCGTGCTGGTGAGGCTGTTCCGCTCGGAAATTGTTAAGAGATCGCATATACTAGTGAATGGAGACATGGGTTCATTAATTTTATAAGTCCTTTAAAAATCACTTCATACTACTTTATGAACATAAAAATAATAAACTATAAGAATAAGTTTAGAAAACTTACTGCCTCTTTGATAATTTCAAATCTTTTTTCATCAATCTCAAAGGTAGCCATTTTCTCAATAATCTTCTTTAGCAAAATTGGCTGCTTGTCATTGTAACCTTTGACCGAGAGCTACAGAAAGAGTTCAGGATGTCAAAAATCTAAAAATGTCATGAAACACCTTAAGCATGATTTGTAAACATTCAAAAAATCCCCAAACCAAGTGCTTTAAAATAAAAGTGAAACAAGAAACTCAATTAATTTAACTTCTCATAAATATAACTTAACACTTAGGAAGATACCATTAACTACTGGTATATACTAATACCTAAAAGCATAATTTTGCTTTTCCTATACAAAATCAAGAGTAGGAAAACTCACCTGATGCCCAACTGTGGCAGCATACACTATATCATCAAAATTCAAGATCTCAAAAAGTCAAAATTAATTATAGACTGTATTTTAAGTTTAATCTTCAAAAAATTTCTGCGGAATGGCTGACTTAAGGTTTTTACAGGTGTGGTAAGAAAAATCACAGGGGAGTGTTATCTACAAACTACTGGGCATTTCCCTACTTGTTTATAATTAAATATTTTTAAAAACATATTTGGAGAAATCAGGCAGTCCCAATTTTTATTATGTGGCATTTTGCCACTTTTCTCATTCAGTGTCATCTAATAAGGACCCATATGTCCCATAACTTGCTTGTTGGGTGAATTCTGCTGATGTGCCAAAAGCTAATGGCAAAACAGATGTATAGTGAGGATACACTGGATTTTGCCTTAGGACAATTTAATAGTCTCTGAAAGCATAACACTTTGAAGAGTGGGAGATGCCTATTATCATATTTCCTATTATATTTGCACATGGTGGCACCCACTGCAGTAGAGGATACAATGCAACCAGAATACCTATGCAAGCCTCTACCTTATGAAAAATGACAGGCAAGAACCTCAGCAAAAGTGAAAGTTTTAGGCCATGGAAAGCACGTCCCATACTGTGGGAACTAGACTGACAATTAGCTGAAAGCCCATTTTGTTACAAATAACAAATTATATTATTGGTAATATGGCACTAAAACTCAACAGTGAAAAATAAACTGGATTATTACTTTTCTATTTAGAGTTTATTTTGATCTCTGAGTTTCAAATTTCCCTGGACTCTGAGAATGATTAGGTTGTATACATTCTTACACATTTAAATGAAAGCTACCAGAAAATATACTTGTGTGAAGAAAAAAAAGTCACTGCAAAATACATAAAATTTTAAAACCCTCAAACCTTTTGTATAAGAATTTATATAAGGAGAAGTACACAGCACATGCTCTCATTTTAGTTGTTACTAAAACATTTATTCTCAAGAAAAGTGAAGATGAATGTGTGCCATAAGGGATGTTAATTTGGAAATGAGATATAAGTTTGGAAACATCACAAACAGTGTCAAGAGAAAAGATCTAGTTATTTCTCAGAGTGCATATAATAATGCTTATTTTAAAACACAATTAAAAGTAGTTAATGATGCATGCTACAAAAAAAAATTAAATAAAAATGTCATAAGTATATGAACACAGGGACTTTTACTATTGTCAGCAGAAACAAAGGAAGCTTATATATAAAATTCAAGCACCACAGCAATAACCATGGACATCTTTCACTTACAGATGTTAATATACTTTAAATACATGAACAGAACAACATGCTTTCAGGGTTGACGTGTTAAGCATTTCAAGCAGAGGAACATGCAAACGTAGCACACATACATGTTCACAAGGTGCACTAAACTAACTCATTCATTAGTGTAGCTAATACTAATTTGAGTTCTTTAAATCATTAAAAAAGGTGCAAGGAAAAAACCATCAATCTTCTTATTTAAAAATGCAGAAGTTAATAGTTTTCCCAAGCTCAACATAATGCTTAAACGCTGTGGTGCCTTTTCTTTGGTTTTCATTTTACTTACAAGTATTGCATTCATTCCTGATGCAATGCCATAGCTCAAACCTGAGAGGCGTGCTGCATATGTATACTCTTTTAAATCATCCTTCAATAACCTGATAAACAGGTATGTCATGTTGCAATGGAGAGGATCAGCATAAATGTAGCGACTAACAAAAAGAAAAACAAAAGAAATGCTTTGATACCTCAAGCAGTGGCATGGTAATGGAGAAACATGACGGAAGAGTATGGATATGCAGCCTCGTGATCTGAATGGCTCGGGAAATAGGATAGGCCAACCTTATGTTTTACAAGGGCAGCAAGATGACAGTCTCTGCTGTCAAAGACCAAGACTTCAGATACAGAATGGGTAAGACCTAAACCTAAATCAGGGTCCAATTTTGTTTGAGGAGAAAAATATGACAATCTGATGAAAGATGTTAAAAAAAAAAAAAAGAAATCAAGGAAAAGTGGCATAATATGAATGGTATATTGCTGAATACTTAAAATAAGAGCTAACTTAAAAATTAAATGATGACAAAATATGATTAGCCATAAAGATTTTTAAAAAAAAGAAATTAAACTCATACCCTCAATCAAAAATGCTTCCAACAAATCAATGTAAAAAATGTTGATGAGTGGAAGGCTCTAAGACGTGGGTACTTACATACATCCCATAGATGGTATTTTGGAGGTCATAGCTCAAGCCTGCTAGCTCTGCTGCATATGCATACTCGTTGAGTGAGTCTTTGAGGAGCTCAAGGTACAAATAGGCCATGTTACAGTGCAAGGGGTCCACATAAGCAAATGGGCTGGAAGAAAATGTTGACAGTAAAATAGCTGATTTATTACTTCCCAATGTGACATGTGGCCTTTCGAGATGGAACAAAAAAATGAACACCGATTTATATAATTTCCTGAAGATATGGTTTGAATTCTTGAGTCTGTCTCTTCTTCTCATGAGGAAAAACACAAGATGTCTAAAAAAAAAAGAAGTCTGAAACATGCCACGTGTACTGGTGGAGGTGAAGAGGAAGAGGGACTGCTTATCCCAGATGGTGTGACAGAAGTGACAAGCTAGGAGTGGAACTAGCCAAAACGCATACCTACGTTCAGGCTGACAGGAGCTATGGTGGAAAGATCTGATTCAGCATGGCATGCCCCCTTTCTCCTTCTAAGCAAGCCATACCTTGGTGGACAGGACCATGAGACTGAGAGGTTTGTGTGCTACAATTCTATGAACTTAAAAGAGAAAACTTGTGCCCTGCTGGTGTGGCTCAGTTGGTTGAGTTTCGTCCCATGCACCAAGAGGTCCCCGGTTTCATTCCTGGTCAGGGGACATGTCAGGGTGCAGGCTTGATCCCCATTAGGGGGCATGCAGGAGGCAGCCGACTGTTGTTTCTCCCTCATTGATGTTTCTCTCTCTCTCCTTTCCTTTCTCTCTAAAAAATAATCAATAAAAACATATTCTTTAAAAAAGAGAGAAAAATTGAGACCTGTGAAAATGTTCACTCATCTCTGAGTTTCCCACAAACCAATAAAGCTAGAGTAAAATAATGATTTCTACCATAACTACAGCCAGAACTAGTAAAAAATATTAAAATAGAAAAATATTTAAGTGAGAAAGAGCAACAAAAAAAAACAATTTTAGAGTGTAAGAGCTATTAAATAGGACGACAAAGATTACCTATTTTAAAACTTCATTTCCCAATTAAGAAACATAATCTTCCTCATGTCATCTGGGCTGGTAGCAGCACAGTTAGGATTCAAATTTAAGTCAAATGACCTACACATGTGACTATAAGGTACTGCTTACCTTCGTGAGAAGTAAAAGATTCCTTCATTCGACAAATATAGGGTGTCCCAAAAAATGTATACACACTTTAATAGCTGATAACTCACTTAATTTTCACTCTTTTTCAGGTTTAACTGATTTGAAATAATGGATAAAGCCAGACTAAGCTTTGAACAAAGAAAATTTATCCTAACGTGCCACTAGATTTTTTTTTATGGGGATACATAAAAGATAAAGTTTACAGTACAAAACCTGGCAACAGTTGATGAATTGAGGGCACACAAATACCAAATGAAATGATTCTTGCTGTTTGTGATTCCATTGCTTCACATTATCAGCAGTGCCTGGACCAGAATGGTCACCAGTTTGAAAATAGGCACTGACAAAAAAATTATTCATTTCTGTAGATTCTTTTAAATTTTGAAAATGAACTGTATGTTAGTAAACACTGACTTTGTAATCATTCAAAGTGTGTATATATTTTGGGGGGACACCCTGTATTTATTAGATGCTTCCTACAATGCTAGGCTCTTCTCTATCTTCTGGGAATAAAGAAGAAACAAATCAGACCCTGGCTGGGTGGCTCAGTCTGCTGTACACAAAAGGTTGCAGATTCAGTTCCCGGTCAGGGCACATATCCAGGCCGCAGGTTCGAGCCCCAGTTGGAGAGTATACGGGAGGCAACCAATCAATGTTTCTCACATTGATGTTTCTCTCTCCCTCTCTCCCTCCCTTTCTCTCTCAAATAACAACAAAAAAGGAACAAATCAGGCAAAGTCCCTGGCAGAGTTTATAGTCCAGATGGAGGAGACAAATAATAAATTTAAATATGATACATATCAGGTCGGTGATAGTGCTATGGAGGAAAATTAAACAGGGAGGGGGAATGGGAGAGTGATGGGTGATGGTGGTGGGACAGGAAGATTGCTAAGACGGTTATAAGGTGACATCGGAGCCCAGACCTGAAGGAAGCAAAGAAGCAAGCCCTGGGGATATCTGGGTACGGTGGAGAATGTTCCAGGCTGAGGAAATAGCTAATGCAAAGGCCCTGAGGCAGGTGCCCACTTGGCTTATTTGGCAGCAAATTGAAAGTTTCACTCTCTCTATAGCACAGGAAATATAACTAATGCTCGGATAGCAAAGCCAACAATTTTACCAAAAACTGATAATGAAGCAAAAACGGGTAAAACGCTTAGCCACTTAGAGAATTAAAATCAAAGAAAAAACTCTATAGCTATATAAACATAGTCCACCTGGAAAATCTAAGTAAATGTCATGTTACTTAATTTTTTAGTGTTATTCATGACAATTTTTACGCAAACAGCAGCTCAGAAACTTAGGGCACAATTCATAAAAGCAAAATCATCAAAACAAAAGGGAGTCCATGAAAGGGCTCAGCCCCACAGGCACCTCTGCACCTTTCTTAGGCGGAAGTGAAAAGCCAGAAAAAGCCAAGTCTGGGAGCTCAAAGCCCTATGGTGCGAGCTGAGAATGCGATTCCCAGGAAGTGTCTAAACACTGCACCCACAGCCGCCGTGCTGGGGAATTGGAGAGGGTCCTAAACTAACTTTTAAAAGAGAACACGACTCAGCTGAAATGCCTAAATTCTGATTCACTTGTCAATCTGAAAAACATTATTTTATGATCTGATGCTATATGCTTAAATGTGGATCACAGAGTTTTAAAAACTGTAAGTATACATAATACAACCCTTTTAGTGAAAAGATGGAAAGAATATACACATAGAAAATTTCTACTTAATAGTGTGTAACTCTAGGGAGGCCAGGACACAGAGAGGACTGGTAGGAAGCAGACATTTTTAATTCTAAGAACTATGCTGCACAGTTTAGAATACACAAAAATATCAAACAATCTCTCAAAAGGTATTCTGAAGCCAAATGGGAAAGCACAGGCAGACCTCACTTTATTGTACTTCATAGATGTTGAGTTTTTTTCACAAATTGAAGGCAAGACCCTCCACCAACAAAAAGACTACCACTCATTTTATTATACTTGTTTTACTGCGGTGGTCTGGAACCAAACCTGCAATATCTCTGAGGTATGCTTCTAACCAAGCCAGGAACAGAGAAAGCAATATCTGAGGGCTCCAGACAATTAATGGCGTGGAAGAGACTCCAGATCACTTAGTAACTACTCTCTCTTCTTCAGGGCAAGTTCCGGGAAAACTAAACTGCCCCAAATACTTAATCTTTCTTTAATGACACTTTCGGGTGAATCTATAAGCCTCCCCAGATTCTGAAATCCTAAAGGTTAGGAAGGTCCTGCTAATAACTGACACAGATCATTCATTAAAGGGTGTACTCATCAATGGAAAGAAAGAATCAACAACAACTTGGTTCTTACAATGTGCCGTTAACAGCAGCAGCCTTCTCTTGTCTAGGCTAAATAACCTTAATTCCTTTTACTTTTAGACATGGGTTGTCCTCAAGGAACCAAAGAAAACTTTTAGAAAGTAATTGTCGGTTTTTATAAGAAGCTTGTAGCTAGATTCATATTAACATACCTGAAAAATTCAAAGTTGAGACAAGCCTTTGGCAAGAAAAACTTATCGTCTTGTTTGAACCAGAGTTTGCTCATAGCTGTATCCTGTGATGGAGAAAAAAATTGGTTATGGAAATATGGGCACACTTAGCAAAACTGTTCAGTCAAATCACCCTTCAAGAAAGGAAGACAGCCCAGCTGGGCGTGGCTCAGCAGTTGAGCATCAACCTAGGATCCAGGCGATCAGGGTTCGACTCCCGGTCAGGGCGCATGCCCCGGTTGTGGGCTTAATCAATGACTCTCTCATCATTGATGTTTCTATCTCTCTCTCTCCCTCTCCTTTCGTCTCTCTGAAATCAATAAAGATATATTTTTAAAAAAAGAAAAAAAAGAAAGGAAGACAAAGGCAGTAACAGTTGAGAGTTCTGTTCTGCAGAGGCTGCTGTCTCCTGGCCTTGAAGTATATTCAGAGTCAGCAGGTGGGAAGTGGAGAGAGAGGACCAGTGATTCCAGTAGCAGAGAGAAATCACCCTTTCTCTCCCCCGGGTTAAAGAGACGAGGGCACAGCGGAGGAAGAGTCAGATTGGAGAAACCAGCAACTGTCCTGTCCCTGTCTTTCTAGACCCTGGGAGGCAGATGTGGAGTCCTGAGGAGTGTGTGGCAGCTGGCCTCCAAGGTGGGCCACACAGATCATGCCTACTGGAATCTACGCCCTGGTGTTGTCCTCTCTGCCATACTGAACCAGAGTTGGTCTGTCTGTCCATGAGAGTATGACAGAAGTGATGGTGTGACACCTCTGAGATTAGATTATATAAGACATTGTGGCTTCCATCTTGATCACTCATTTTGGGGGAAGACAGCTGCCTTATCAAGCACTTTTATGTACACGCCCATGTGGTAGAGAACTGAGATCTGCCAGAACACACTGAACTTCAGCTCCGGTTGAGTCCTTGAATTCCTGGTGAGTCTTCAGATGGCTGAAGCCCCAGCCAACAGCTTGACTATAACCTCATGAGAGACCCGGAGCCAGAACCACCCAACTAAGCCACTTCCAGATTCCTGACCCCAGATACTGCGTGACATAAGTACTTGTGGTTTTGCGCTGCTAAATTTTGGAGTAACTTGTTACCCAGCAATTAATCACACAGCCAGGGATGAACAAATAAGCCACTATCTTGACTCTCCACTTCACTCATTCTATATTAAAAATAGCCTTCCATGTTCAATCGAAACTCTGATGAGATATAAATGGTTTAATGTTCTCCTTAGTTTGCTCTGAAAAGGCCTATTTAAAAAACAATTAAAACTTGAGAGGTAAACAAGTTTTGTCTTCCAATACCTGACCTATAACTCATTAAAATGTCTTTTTTTTTTTTTTAATCCTCACTCGAGGATATTTTTTCCATTGCTTTTCAGAGAGAGTAGAAGGGAAAGAGAGAGTCAGAGAAACATCAATGTGTAAGAGACACATCGATTGGTTGCCTCCCCCATGCGCCCCGACATGGGCCCAAGATCAAGCCTGCAACTGAGGTATGTGCCCTTGGCTGGAATCGAACCCAGAACCCTTCAGTCCGCAGGCTGACGCTCTAACCACTGAGGGCTAAACTGGCTAGGGATAAAATGTCATTTTTAAAGAAAAATGATTGTCTTAATAATAATAGAATTGCTTCAGATAAATTAAATTTCATATTCCTAAACACTAATTCTTATCTCGCCGGGTTAAACAAATGTCAGGTCACTTAAAGAAGACAGAAAGAAAGATATATGTCTATGGCGGTGCGTTTAGAAAAAGTTAGTTTTCCAGTTTAGAAAAGAGAATGTGCTGTAATAATTTAATCCTTTTGCTATACAATTTTTATCCAAAGTGTGAATCAGTAAGTAACATGAAAAGAACATTCTGGCAAAGAAAAGGGAAACCCATGGCTCAGTCACCCTCCCACCTGGCTCCATGACCTTCATATACCACTCTGTCAAAAAGGGCTGTTTTCAAAGGTAGGAAATCCAGCAGCTCCGGCGCATACGCTCTCTTCCACGCTGTAGAGATTCTTTCTTGTCTCTAACTTTCATGATGCAGCATAAGTCTACTTCCTTCCTGGGTCTTCAGTGAATATGAAAAAGAAGCCCCTATCTCTCAATGGACTTACAGTTACAGTCCAGACTTACCTTTATTTTCTTGCATAGAAAACAAGTCTTTAGATTCTATGTTGTTTAGTAGTTTTGTTTGTTTGCTTTAACATCTGTGGTCTTTTAATGTTTCTTGTATTGTTCTCTCTGCAACTTTTCTGTCACCTCTTTGGATGTGAGCCACCAAAGTCAACATAGTACCAAACCCAAGAATCATCTCTCTAATCCCTTCCATGTAACAGGTCCGTCCCCTGAACTGAAAAAAATCACGAGTCTAACATGTTACCTTAATAAGAGAAGGGTATGGTGTTGCTTCTTTTTCTAATGACAAAATCTCAAAATTTGTAGGAATAAATTCATTCTTCGTCGGAAGTTTAAATTTCCCATTCAGGTCAGCATTTTGCCATTTCTGGATGAATAATGAAAAACACAAGAGTTTAAAACAGTTGCTCTGCTTCATATCCAGGCAGATATTAATGGGGTAAATGTCACACAGCAATCTTCTCCATCATAAAGAGGCAACTCTCAAGATCTATTGATGGCTTTTATGGAACTTGAGTTGGAGTCCCTGGTACTAATCAAGGTTTTATACTTATCTTTCCTCTTTACACATCTCCAAAATGACCAAATAAGGTTAAGGAATAATCTGATATTGAGGAACACTGAGAGGCTAATTGGTCTGTATGAAGATCATGTTTGTTTCAGCTCTTTAAAGAACGAAGAACAATCTGTACAGGGATATTTCCCACAACTGCTAGGTAACAGGTCATTTATGTAAGAGTTAAAATTTCAGCTACACTAAGTTACTTGTGCGTGTGGTCTGAAAACTAGTCTCAACGGGCTTGTCTCACTTCAGTACTTCTATACCAGGCCCACGCCTCTCCCAGATGACCATGTGACCTTGCCAGTGAGGCAGTAATTCAAGCACAAGGTTACGGACAAAGTTGAGACTTAAGTCTGGATTGTAGGGCAGGGCTGACACAACCTGCAGGCTGGATCTGTTCCATGGGCTAGTGCCAAAAGCTAAGTGGGACAGATCACAGGCCATTGACTGCTGAACTCTGTAAGATTTTTCATTATTTAAAAAAAGAAAGAAAAAGCGACTGCCAATAATTCTGGGTTCAATAATTTGGTCTCCAGATGATGTGGCACAGCCTCGTGGCTTTTGCAATTCTATTTTTGTCCTTGCGTTTGTGTCTTTTGGCACTGGGATAGTAGGGATGTTGGCTGTATTATTTATAAGTAGCAACTTAAGGCTCCAGAGTGGCTGACTGATAGGACCTGGTAAACACTTAGCAAGCAATCTCACCACTGAGCTCCCAGATAAAATTGTTTTTAAAAAAATTCCCATTCAGGGCAGATTGTCATGGTCAGAATTTGGTGAATAGGGATTCTCTCTTGTTTTAGGATTAGTTCACACCCAGCACTAATTCATGGGTGATTAGCTATCCTCACAGTTTAGCAAGACGGGGCTCCAGTGATCTCCTTCTGTGCTGTGAATATGTCAGAAGCACCAGTAATGAAGTACCAGTAATGATTTTCTTTCTTAAACTGTTTTTTTCTCTTTTCTGTATCATTATCGCACAGGCACACTTAAGAAGTGACCATTACTTGAGTTTAACTACAATCTGACCTGAGCAAGGCTTTCTGGTGTCTTCCCATGAATAAAGGGCACAATCTCAAAGCTACACAGCCAATGAGAACCGAAAAAGAAAAAGTACTAGATGAGCAGATAGGACTCAGAGCAGAATCTTGACTACTGATGAAGGGGGTAACATACCACCTCAACATACCTGTTTTAAAACCAATCCCGATTCCCCTATGTTGACAAAAAGAGCAGTGTGCAACATGAGGCAGGAAATACAGCACCTCCTCCAGTGAAGGCAGGATGAATCCCAGAGACCGCTCCCGCCTCTGTTCCCAGAAAGATTGTGAGCCCTCTGGAGCCCTTGCATCTGTCTTTCAAGCTCCCTACTCCCATCTCTTCCTGCCTGTCTTGGTATCTTTGCTTCTCTGTGTACTTTGGACTTCAATGACCTTTGACGGCATGAGGCTGGAAGTCTGCCTGACAGCCCTGCTGGTCTGACACACACATAAGAAGGTGCCATTTCTTTGTCAAAACCTAAGGGGCAGTTCTCCATCTCCCTGCTTACTCCTCTCAGGAAGGTACAGGCGGCACTGGGCCATCAGTCTCCACACCCTGGGCTGTGAGCTGGGTGGCCGAGGGGGCTCTTGTTCTTGCATGTCCCGCACACATCAGACTTATTCACAGATGAGTTAACCATACCTTAATGACCTCATCTGGTATAGCTTCTTGTTTGTAGTGAGTTCCATACCATTCTTCTGTGCGATCAGTTTTTCCTTCAAAAGATTTGGAAACTATTGCAACCCTAAAGATAGATGGGGGAAAAGGAGAGAAAAAAACCCCTATAAACTATGTTGTTTCTGATCACAGTCTCTGTATCCCTTAGTTATAGCCCATCATTTTTAGTGGGAAAAAGTATTTGCAGGAAAGGTTCTTGTGGGTATGCTATTGACTAAAATTTTAAAAGAGAAGTAGCTGGGGAAAAAATGAAACAAGGCCAGCTGAAAAATAGTCCTTAAAAAAAGCAAAACAAATTACTTCATCCCAGGAACAGCTCAGGCCTGGGGTTAACAAAAATGGCTAAATAAGCCTACTGGCTCATCCAGAGATCCAAAAAGCCAAAAACACACTTTTATTATTACTTGCTAAATTTGTACTCTTGTTTTTCCCACAGCCAGAGACCATCATCCAATATGTCCACTGCATGTACACGAGCCTTCCTGCTGCTAGGGGAGATGGGGCCAAGACCAATAAGCACCTCTCTATCTTCTGGCTTATTAAAAGTTTCCTTTAACGGGATAGTAGAAACAGCCTAGAAGTCAGAAGGAAATAAAGTTCAGAGAGGGAAGTTAGAGGTAAAATGATGTCAAGAGGTAAATGAACAAAAGATTACAAGTAGAGGAGCAAAGAAGGTCTGTACCAGTGGAGCTCCTGTCCCTGTGGAGGATTATCAGGGACATTTCTGCCCCTGCTGCCTTCTAATTATCAAAGTTGAAATCATTATGCTCCTGCCAGCAGACTCAAGCCCATGCTGGGATCAATCCCATTCAGAATCTTGTGAACACAGGAATTCTAGTCCAATAGCCTGGGTGGCTTGTCATGAAGTTGGTCTGTTATAGGTTCCACTTCTCTTATGTCCCAATTCAAAGAACTAGGTCAATGTCTCTTCCTGCTGGCTCTCACCCATCCACCCAGAGGTTTAGTTCTAGCCTCTGAATGTCGGCTGCAGGGCTGAAAGCCCAGGAGTTGCAGTCAAAACTCCCCTCTACTGAATACCCCTCCATTTTCAGAATCCTCATCTCTGTTCCAAACACCTGCCCCTCGTTGGAACTCCCCAACTTCAGTGTCTGTCTGAACCACCATTTCTTTCTTTTTCTAGGCAAAATACTCTACCCAGTTAACTGGACTTGGCCTTCTCACCTGCTTAAGGGTAGATATCATGAGCAATCTAATTTACCTATGTGTTAGTATGACTGACTAATCTTCCTGGTCAAGGTGTTCCTGATCTGACCTTGCTGCCACAGACACTACCAGTTCTAGAAAACATGCTAAGTAAGAATATGTTCCACAGAAACTCAGAGAGGACTCACAGGGTTTAACAAATGAAAGAGTTCTGCTATCATGCCCAGAAGAAGTGATGTGTGCTGGCAGTTTGAGAATCCCTTCGGAGGGATATGTGTAGAGTGTGTACAGAACTCACATGCCACACAAAGGGTACACGATACTTCTTAAGGGCATTCATTCAATATGTGACAGAGCCTGCTAACGCTCAGCCCTAGAAACTGCTTCCACTCCTGCTGATTTCTCAAAGAATGAATGCACTGATTCGCAAGACCTCTGAAAACGTGTTAAGAAATGGAATGCCCCGATAGGGAGGTGATATTCTCTCCCTCTGTCTCTTCCATGAGACACTTGACTTTGGAAAAGTTTATTACACAGACCCTTTGGTTTCCCCAAATGACAGCCCATGTATCAGAATAATGGGCAAGGGACCGATTATAACTTGTGAAGACTGAAGCATTCATTTGGCAGTGGACTTGCCCTCTCAAACAAGAAAACTTTAAACTCAGTTCTGAGAGAGAAAATGAAAAAGCTCTGGGAAAGCTGCTAAATGCTCTGGGGGGACGACTCTATGACACAGAATAGAGCAGACACTGGAGGCTGCCCAGTAACGCTCAGGTTAAACAGTAAGGGAAGAAGGGTATAATCCTAAGAGATTTAGATAGTTATATACCAAAGTAAGGTGTGTGGGTAACATTTAAAATGTTATCATAAGGAAGTAAATATGAATTACTTAAACACAGTTCCTCAAACTAGGCAAATATCAAGTATGTGCATATTACAAGAGATGCCTTTGCAGACCAAGAGTTAGTCATGTACCACTGAGGAATTCAAAACTGAAATATACAATGGAGATGTATGTATTAAAAAATAAACTATAAAGGGCAGGGGAGGGGAAGAACTATAGAGATGGCATGCACCACCTCAGGCCCCTATGGCAATCTATGAGCCGGGGTGTGGAAGCACAAGAGCACTTGAGTTAGGAGAAGACAGAAGTCACAACAATCAAAGCACATCGCACACAGCTGCAGTATATTAACCGCCGACAGCTGAGAAAAAGTGGCCTGGACATTGGAGCATCTCAGACTATTTGCTGGAACTCTATGCTAAAAACCAGTCTTGATGAGATTTTTCTGAAATGTTGCTGTGTGAGTATGCACACATATGTGCATGGCAATGCTATTCTTGCCTTTAATTCTGTCCACAAAGAATTCAATGCTGTTTATTTTCCTAGTTGGTTACAATGTTAAACTTGCCTCAGTTCTTATTTAAAGAAAGAAATCTTACCCTCCAGCAATCCCAGTCTGGCCTGACAGCTGGCACTATTATCCAGGCTGCCCTGTGCTCTATCACTGACCTGCTGCAGTTACAATTATAACAGAGACCAATCCTATGTAGAAAAAGCACTTTTTCTTCAAAGGTGAGGGTAGAGAGAAAGGAAGGTTCTCACCTCTAATTGCATATGATATCAAATTTAGAAAGAGGCAATTTAAACAAAGTAAAATGCACGCTCCTGCAAATTCGCTCCTACAAAGCACTGCTAGGTCAAATTACTGGCTGCAGAACAGCAAGAATTAAATGAACATAATTTAAATCATTTTTTTTTCCCTGCAAAAACAGCACATTCTTATCATATAATCTTAACTGTTACTTGTATTTGTACAAGCTAAATCGTTCTGCATCAGATAGAAAGATAAAGTACTATTGCCATTTTGCAGATGGGCAAATTTCAAGGAAATTAAATGAAAGCCAGTGTTCATAATATTATATAAAAACTGATCTAACCAAAATCTCATGACCAGTAGGTGACAAAACCACACATAACTAGTCACTAAAAGGAACCTCAACAACTGTCTGGTAAGTTCTATTAAGTTTAAAGCTCTTTCTCCTTGTGCTGATAGATTTTGCTTTTAGAAGGTATGTAATAAAATTCAGCAGGACTTAGGGTGACTTTTTTTAAGACTCTATAGCTACACTGTGGAAAATACAAATACAGGGTGTCCCCCAAAAAAACATATATACACATTAACAGCTGATAGCTCAATTGATGTTTCTTTCTTATCAGATTTAACCCATTGGAATTAATAATTATTCAAAGTGTGTATACATTTTTGGGGGGACACCCTGTATTTAAACTCTTTTACTTGCCTTAAATGATTTAGTATGTGTTCTGAGTATTTTTCTTCAATATATTTTAATCATGTCTGCAAATTCATAAATCACCCTATGAGCAGAAGTTTTTATCTCTATGAAGTCGAATTTATCAATGTTTTTTCTTTAACGGTTACTGCTTATGTTCTAAAAAAAATCTTTGCCTATTTCAAGATTTTAAAGATATTTTCCTTTGTCTTCTAGAAGTGTTATAGTTTTAGCTTTTAGACTTAGGTCTATAACCTATTTCAAATTAGTTTCTGTGAATGGTATAAGGTAGAGGTCAAGTTTCATCTTTTCCCATATGGATGATGGGTAACGGAAGAGCAACATTTGTTGAAAAAACTTTCCTTTCCCAATTTAATTATGTTGTCAAAGAATTGGCCAATGACGAATGATTAAAGAAAATGTGGTATATACATACAATGGAATATTATGCGGCATTAAAAAGGAAGAAAATGTATGTTAAGTGAAATTAAGACATGTTGTATTATTCCACTTATATTAGTTATCTAAGAGGTCGCATCCATAGAAACAGAAAGTAGAATGGTGATAACGGGGATGGTGGGAGGGGAAAAGGAGTTGTTTAATGGGTGCAGTTTTAGTTTTGCAGGATGAAAAAGTTCTGGAGATCTGTTTTGTAACAATATAAATGTATTTAACATTACTGAATCATACACTTAAAAATGGTTAAGACGGTACATTTCATCTTGTGTGTTTTTTACCAAAATAAAAAGAAATCAATTGACCATATGTGTGCGGGCCTATTCCTGGACTTTCTGCTCTATTCTAATGATTTGTCTATCCTTATGCCAATACTACAATGTCTTAATTACTGTAGCATTATAGTAAGACTTCAAATTCAGCAGTTTAAATCTTTCAACTTTTGTTTTATTATGCAAGAGTATTCTGGCTAATCTAGGTCCTTTGTACATCCACATGAATTCTGGAATCACTTTACCAATTTATAAGAGCGGAAAAAAGCCTCCTAGGATTTTGATTGTCATTACATTGAGTCTGTGAATCAGATTGGAGAGAACTGACATCTTAATATCGAGCCTCCTAATCTCTATATAAGGATTTTAATTCCTCTTGGCACTGTTTTGAACTTTTTCTGTATCACAGGTCTTGCCTAATTTGTTAAATTCATTCCTCAGTATTTTAAAGTTTTGTTGCTAATTATCAATTTTTTTAATTTAAAAAATATTTTTATTTTGAAATAATTATAAATTTATAGGATGTTACAAAAATAGTACAGGGAGGTCCTGTGTACTCTTCACCCAGTTTCCCTCAATGGTTACATCTTCATAATCATAGTACAGTATCAAAACTAGGAAATTGGTATTGGTACAGTGTGTGTATATATTCTATGTCACTTTGTCACATGTATAGATTTGTATACACACAAATAATATTCATTTTAATTTAATTTTGCCATTGTTTGTTGTTAGTGTATGTCTGGAAAAGTTCAAATAAAGGTAACTAGGAAAAACTTTGATAGTTCTGTTAGAAATATTTTTTTCTACAAAAAAATATTAGGACACACGATTGATTTTATTCATAAAATGATTGTATCAAAAGCAAATTTACCCAATCGCCAAGTTTCCAGGAGAATTTTGGAAATATGTCCTTGACAGAGAAAAAATAAAAATACAAAATATGTGCCCATCAAGTATATTCCTTCTATTATTTGACGTTAGAAAGATATAGATAAAATTCAATTTTAAGGCAGAAACACCCTGTGGTAGCTCATAATCTCTTTAGGGTTGACTCTCCTGTAAGAGTAAGTAATATCTCTGTTACTGTAGGAGCTCCTCCAACTTTTGATCTCCTGGTTGACAACTGGTTGGTGAGAAGAATTCTGAGACTGCAATCCTTATCTCCATGTAAAGAAAATAGGAAAAAGAAAAAAAGAAGAGGGTGTCCTCACTTGCTTATAAAACCAGACAGGTGAGCTGACACCTTGGGCATTTGAGTTAGGATAAAGCCAGGTTAGGATGATCTATTATTATATTTTATTCATGACAGAATCTTCATGGTTTAGAGTGGAGGGGGGATAAGTAAAGAGGAGTGGGTTAAGATAAAAAGAGAGGCCATGTACTGGCTGTTGAAGTTTGGTATTGGTATATTATATTCTCTCTACTTTGTAATCATGCTTGATAAAAAGTTCTAAAGCATTTTATTCACAATTTCAAATTTTCAGATTCTGATCATTATTGAAAATATAGTATGTAACAGTAAAACCTGTAGAGTGACTCACCGGACATTTTCTGGTCTGAGTTTATCGAGAACCATCTCTATTAAATCAGGTCTAAATTCTTCCAGTAAATATTCAGCTGTGAGCACTTCTTCTAGGGGATAATACTTTAAAACAAATAAATAAAATAAATACGTAAATAAATAAAGTACAAGGCTAACTTATTAAAAAGCAGTCAGATATCTAAATGCATGAAATCAATTATTTTATACCCCTCTCTTTCCTTCCATTAAATTTTACTCCACTAGAAAAATTTCTCAATCTTTTCTCTTTCCTACCACACTTTAAGCAGTTTGATATCATATCATGGCATGATTTTGTAGTTAATGACCAAATACATTTATATTATAGAGAGCAAAATCACATTTTTTTCCAGAAAAAAATGTAATATTTCTGCCTAAAACCTGAGTACTTGTTAATGAAGAAAATTTGATGGTTAAATGCTGACATCTATAGGATTCTTAGTATAAAGTAAGCACATTTTTATGAAGAAAATTTCCTCTCAAATTTCTATGAATGAAATCAAACACTTATAAAGTTGTTGTGGGGGGAAAATCGCTTGTATTTTTGGCTAGTGAAGAAAAATAAGGTAGAATGTGCTTTTCAGTAAGAGCAACTTCCAATATACTGAGACAGGCCGATTGATCCATTTTTTTTGACAAGTGTTTAGTGAACACCTGCTCTATACCAGGAACTGTTCTAGGTGCTGCTGTGCATACAATGGTAGGTAAGATAGATGATGACCCTGTTCTCAAAGGAGTTTATATAGTAATTGGGAAGGAGGCAGACAATAATAAAAAAAATACTGGCATTATATTTAAAGGTGCTATGAAGAAAATTTAAAGGAGGTAGGGGCATGACTGGGATGCCAGAGGTCTCTCTGAGGAGGAGACATCTGAGTGGAGGCCCAAAGGATAAGGAGAATATATACAAAGGTCAGAGTGTTGCAAGTAGGGAAAACACCAACTATAAGGCGGAGGAATAAACTTAATGTATGAAGATTAGGCAGACACTATCACTGGCAGGGAACGGGAACGGGAGAGGTAGGTTGGGGAGGGAGTACAGACTATGGTCAGAGAGATACAGGCTGGGGCCAGATCACCTTGAAGGCAAAGGTAAAACTGCAGATTTTATTCCAACTCTGATGAGAAACCACTGAAGGACTTGACACAGAGAAGCAAAACAATCTAATGTCGGTTTTCAAAAGATCACTGAAGCTGGAAAAGAAACTATAGTGGGGACAAGGAGGAACCCAGAGAACCCAGGTAAAAGACTATAATGGTAGTCCAGGCAAGAAATAATGGTAACTCAGACCCGGGGGGGGGGGAGGGAGGGGGCAGCAATGGAAATGGAGAAAGTGAATAAGTGACCTATAGCCTTCATATAATTAGCAACTGACACACTGTAGAATTGAAAAGTATTTAAAGCCAAAAAGCAAAACGCCAATGTAATGAAAAATATTACAGATGACAATTTTTAAGACAATGAAAAGTAAGATTTTAAGCATGTCTGGACATCAAAGTTTGCCAGGTTGTTACAAAGTCTAAACTTTTACACTGCAATTTCAACTTTTATAATTCGTGTAGTATTGAAAGTAATATATGCAGTATCACTGAAATATTCTACACACCAATATGTACAGTAAAATAATAGCAAACTTACGTGCAATATTCCTGCAATCTTAGAGGTATAACCCCGTGGCCTCTCTTTATCTTTAAACCTAAAAGCAACAGCATTCAAGTCCTAAAATGGAAAGTTAACCAATTAGACACAAGTCACTATTATTTAAAATACCTTTTTTTTGTATTTAGTTTGCACTATAAATTTTCTACTCCATACTTCGTTACCCTTTCTGAAAAATTGACTATGCTTGATTTAGATATGTGTAAAACATGAATGAAAATAACAAATAATTAGGAAAACTGTGTGAAAGAACCTTGTGAGATCCAACAGTTAGTTGCACAGACGATAATTCTGTTGACTCATTCAGAAAACTGCACTAGGATTAGAACTATTGTAAATTTCACAGAGATTATACCTTGAAGCTTTTACCTAGGTAAAAAAGATGTCTCTAATCCAAAAATCCATTTCTGAATTTTTAAAAATTTATTTTTATTGTTGAAAGTATGCCAGATATCCCCCTTATCTCCCTCCTCCCACCAGCATTTCAGAATTTTGATAGGCCTTAAATATAAAGTACATATTTGTTAAGCCCTTTAAAAAGAAGCCTTTAAAATTTTGGAAGACAAATACTTTTTGTTTCATGTAAAAGAAAAAGGAAAAAAAAAGAGAGCCAGGCTTTTCCAAATATACAATAAAATCACTCTTAAGACCACAATCATTTATAAGACAATTCACTATTTCTTTGAAGTATGCTACAGATTTTTATTACCAAATCTGAAAATGACGGAGCTCATGCAGCTTCAGATAAGAGTCAAATAAGCCCTGATACAGGCTCAAGAAACTCCTGGCATTCCTCTGAGGGATAGAAATCAAACCAATTTCTTCCCTTTTCCCTCGTGAAAAAGGCTGTATGATGCCTTAACCCTTAATTGTGCCCCAGGCAGCCAGTCCGATTAGTACAATTAAGCCTTAACTAAAGCTACTATGCATTGCAAAGTTTTATTTAGATTAGGAAAAAAATACTTAGAAAGGTTCACTGGGCCTTAAATTTAAATTAATTCACATATATGTTTTCTGAAAATTTTCCTTAAGAAGAATTTTGGTGAAACAAAAGTACCTTGCACTCTTGGAAAACCCATTCTTGAGGTCCTTCTGCACGTAACTTCTGAATGTATTGAAACATGTGCAAAATTATATCTTCAACATGTACTGGAAAAAAGGGGCACACTTAAAAATCATTCAGTCCTCAAATCCTTTAAAGCAGTGAGCTCGCTCCTAAGGTAAAGTCAGGTAAGCAGAAGATGGTCCCTCTACGAAATGGAGTTCTCACCTCCCTGAGACGGGTTTTAGGGTCCCACACACAAGGCCCTCCAGGCTCTGGGATATGTGAGAGAATGGACTCTGGGGTAGTAAATGAGCAATAGAAAAGCCCAAGTACACATTTTACAAGTGCAACATAATGATCAGATGTTAAGGTGGGAAAATTATCCATGAAATGAAGGGCACAATACACATAAAAAGTACAATGGATGAAGTGTATGAATTAAAAGTGTTTATAACTTCACAACATAAAAACAGATCCACAGCATAAAGAAATTTAAAAAAATAAATCATACAAAGTCAGTTTTCATTCAAAGACAAAAAAGTCAATACTTACATAATCCTTCTTCAGTCAAATCCACATTAATGATAAAAAACATAAAACCTCGGGCTCCTTCCTTCTGCCCACCAACAAGAGTATTTACCCAGCCTGTAACATTCAACAGAAATAACATGATTACATGTGCAGCCTCTTTTAGGACAAGGGATTTTTTAAAAAAGTCATATTATATGTTACCAAACAATTAAAATGGACGTCTTGCAGAAAAGACCAGGGGGGGAAAAATCAGAAAAAAGTTCAGAAGAGCAGTTTCAGATACTGCAGAAGACTCAAGGGATTTCTGGGGGGTTGGAAGCTTTCTTCAGGACTCCTCAAGTCAGTTCCCAAATCAAGAGTAGACTACTATGTAATGTATATAAAAGTGAAGCCTGAGTTGAGAGGGCCTTGGAAATCGTTTATGGACTAGATCCTAGTATACCCTCTGGTTTGAAGGATAAGAGTAGACAAATAACAGGTACTGATGCTTTACAGAAATATTAAAAAATATCCAATGTGAGTTTATACTTTTTAACCTCTTTTTTAATTTAAAACATGCACCACAACATCTTATGAAATACCTAACCTTTACTGCTCAATGCTGAAGGGTAAATCAAATTATGAAAAAGAAAAAAACAAACAAAAAAAAACCTAAGCACACTTAACAACAACCTTCGCTCTCTCCCATAAACCCAAAACAGTCTCTCATTCAAAAATGTTCTTTCATGGGAAAATATTTATGAGAAAATGAGAGCCAGAGTAGAAAGATACGGTGGCGTAACATGCTCAGAAGCTGACACTTACCTTTTGATTTCAGTTCTGATAACAGACTTCCAGGACCTTCATGCCCAATGAGATGACCAAGATAATGACCAGGATTTGATTTGTAGTATTTCTGAAGGTCAGGTATGGGAAATGTCACATAAAGATTCCTAATATCCTTAATAGGTACTATTTTGTACATTTGCTGGGGGAAAAAAAACAAATCACAAAAGATTAGCTACATACAACTCCCACTGAATAAAATATCTATAAACTATGAAGAATACTGATTTTCATAGAATTCCAATTCAAGAGAGAATCAATTGCCAAAGAAAAATCACACTGACCACAGAGAAATAATGACCCAGCCTCTTTTTTAGTGGGATGTCATTACAGTTGGTATAAAGTCCAGGTTTTGTCCCGTGGACCATGCAGCTAAACACTTCCAGGTGTTTGCCTTCTGGCACTGGATTATAGCTTTTACAGTCTGCCAAGGTTATAGCTACCAAAACTACTTTTATCATGCAAAGATCAGATTATATGGGTATCTTTTTGGTGATACATGTCCCTAAAAATGTGAAATTAATTTGATTTGATTATCTAGACAAATATTAAAAACTATATAAATAATAAAACCAAAATTTTCTTTCTAATTTTTGGTAATCGAGACATATATAAGTCCATAAGTTTAAAAAATAAAACAAAACCAGAAATACATGCACTTACTTTAAGATGTTCTTCTTGGAAAGGGTGTTCAGGGAATTCTGGCAGTGGGACATTTTTGTTCTCTACTTCAGAAAATAACCTTACCACCAGATCAGTCAAGTCATCTAAAGATTCTATAAGAAAACAGATAAGGAAAACAGAACTTAATCTAATCATGATATATGACAAGTAGTGTTTAAGACCTTAGGATCACATACACATATATAAAATCATGTGGTACACTTTAAACTTACACAATGTTGTATATCAGTTATATCTCAATAAAGCTAAGGAAAAAACCTTAGGATTTCCTGATAAACCTCAGGACGGTTAAAAGAAAAACCCAGAATTTTTAAAAAACTGCTTTGGATAAAATTGAAGCACTTAGTTAAGTCCTATCAGTGCCTATATAACTTCTAAAGCTGTTCAGCAATATTGATAATGATTATACCTCACGTCTGCCTTTTTATAGTTTTAAGAAACTGTTAACACAAATGTTCTCTTGCAATAAATTTAGAAACAATAATTAGGTGCATTTGGAAACTGTTTTATCTATGATTCCCATACTAAACCATCAGCTAACAGATTGTGATATTCACTTTAAAAATAAACACAGCTCGGTCAGCATGGCTCAGTGGTTGAGCACCCACCCAAGAACCTGGAAGTCACCATTCAATTCCCAGGCAGGGCACACGCCTGGGCTTCGGGCTGGATCCCCAGTAGGGGGCGTGCAGGAGGCAGCCAATCAATGGTTCTCTCTCATCATTGATGTCTCTCTCTCTCTCTTTTCTCCCTTCCTCTCTCTAAAATCAATAAAAATGTATTTAAAAAATAAAATAAAATAGACACAGCCTACACTCATTGTTAAAAGTCAAATGTTAGAGTTTGCAAGTGATCAATTTTGTGCAGAAATAGTTTGAAATGGTGAAAAGAATTCTGAGTGGGGGAATCAGGGGACTTGAATTCTAACCCCGGCTTTACCAAGCAACCATGTCTACTGACTACTTGAACAAACTGGTTAACCACTCCAGGTTCTGTAAAACAAGAAAGTTGGGTGGGATGATCACAAGTCTCTTCTAAGGTCTAACATTAAATAATTCTTTATTATAATATTCCAAACTCACTCAAACACTTTTAATCATTGATAAAATTATGTGGCCACTTAAAGTTCTCTTATGTTATTGCCTACCTATATTTTTTTATAAAGAGCTATACTTGCAAAAATTTATAAAGTTATAAGATGTTCACTGCATACTGTTTATAACAACAAAAACTGAAGATGACCTAAACATTTATAAATCTGTGAATGTTATGAAATGACTCTACATTAGAATTTTATGCAGCCGTTAATGAGGAAGAGATGTGCATATGCTAACATAAAAATATCTCAAAGCTCTATTAAGTGAAAATTGCAGGCTATAAAACAATGCCATACGATATAATCTTGTTTCATTTTTTAACATACATACATATACGTAAGTATATTAACAAAATTCTACTTTTGGAAGTATAATAAGAAATGACTTAAGGTGACTATCTTTTTTTTTTTTGTAAATTAAGGTGACTATTTTTGAGAGAGGGTATAGTAGTCAGAGGACGGGGTAAGGAAGAACTTAATTTCCATTTTATGCCTTTCAGTGTCAGGTGAAATTTTTTCTATATATAGACATTACTATTATTCTAAAAAGGAAATAGTGAAAAAAGCTATCATTTTATATACAAGATAACCACTCACCTTGATTCTGTCTCCTCAAAAATAGGTTACTTATAAATGGTATAAACATCTATCACTTGTTACTGTCAGGAAGCATTTGGATCAAATGAGAAATTTCCCTTGATGTTCTATGACCCATTTTGAACTTTTTCATGAAACCTCTAGAGAGCACTTAATCACTATTTGAGAACTGCCCTTATATAGTCTGAAATTCTCTTCTAGGCCTATAAATGTGGGCACTTGCACTTTATTTACAAAACACACATTATTTTTACTTCGCTTTGACATGTACGAAGGACCCCCAAAATGTCCAGAGCCAAATAAAAGGCAAACCAGTGGCTGCCTGTTCTATGACAAGTGAATTCAGGAATGAAGCAGGTATATTTGGAGCAAGAGATGTCAGTGACATCTCTGATATAAAGAGACACAGATGGGACATGGAACATGGAACAAGGTGGACGGTGAAGTGCTGATGACGGCCAAGCCCTTTAGAGGAAGATTCTACCATGTGTGCCTTTCGAGTCTTAGTCTAAAAGCATAAATTCACAATATAGCCCTTTTAAGGTGAGGCAGCTGTAACAACACTGCAGCCTCTCTTCACCACTAAGCTGTGAGCTGCCAGGGATCAGGGAACCGAGTCTCATTCATCTGTACATCATTAGGAGTCGGTCTCCCAGTGTCTATACCTGATAGGTACCTATTTGCCAAGTGTCCAGGTAATTAGTGTGGCCACAGCTAGGGGGATGGCGCCGAGGGAGAACAAAGAAAAACTTGTTTTGTCCCTTTGTGACAAAGATCCTTCCATACAGTAACTCTTTCTTCCCTCCTCCTAGAAGGAGGAACGGATTATCCATTAATCCTCTAAGATCCTGCTTCCTCTTAACACTTCTGCACTGTAAGGACACCTGTCCCAGGCCCCTCATCAGGCCTACTGAGCTTAGCACAGGAGGTCAGTCACACTGGGAGAGGGAACTGAAACATCTCGCTTCTTTTAGACAGTATTCTGTCACCTCCACTACACCAAGAACACAGGGCAACGCTCATGTCTGATTCACCTGCTGTCATTAACCTGCCCAATAAGTGCTTATTGAAATCATGTGTTTTATCTCAATAGGACATAGACAAAAATACAGCTGAAGCATCTATTCCCAGGACCAGGCTCTAAATATCAATGATATCTAACACTCTAGACCTACCTACATTTAGAAAACACACAGAATTATAAACTATACATTTTTAAATCAGCCCTCACTTCTTGGACTCATTTTATATCCTGGTTCCTATTGCTTATTTTCTAACTACAAAAGTAACATCTGCCAATAGCAGACAACTTAGAAAAACAAAAGCAAAGAGAACAAAAGTCATCCATAATCCCATGGTTATGGGATGCTAAGTGTAGCCACCATTTATGAACCATTTGCTATGTGTCCAGCACTGTACTGAACGCTTTTTCTGCGTTATCACCATTAAGCCTCACAAGTATGAGGTACCACCTCCATTTTACAAATGCAAAACTGAAGGTCAAAGAATTGAAGTAGCTTTCTTAGCTCACAGACATACAACTGAACAGTTGGTATATTTGGAATTCAAACCCAGGCTTTCAGACTCTAAAGAATGAGTTCTTAACCACTATCCCACATTATGTGTTTTTCTACTTTCTCTTATGTCTCCTATTTATGTTTATTAGAATCTTTTTACATACACACATGGGATCACATAGCACGTGACGTTTTTATAGAGTGCTTTTGTTTTCTATTTTGTCCCCAAGCACCATCCCATGCACTGGGGACAAACAGTGAACAAGATTCTGGTATGGTCAGCAACAATGAACAAATATTTAGTATTTCAGGTGGTAATAAGTGTTATAAAGAAAAACAAAGCAGGTAGGACAGAAGATGGGAGGAGGAATACCATTTTCTACAAAATGCTCTATTATATTGCTATAACATCACTATTTTAGCCAATCTCCTATTTTAAACATTTAGATAGTTTTGCAATATTGACAAAAAAATCGTTGTACATCACCTGTTAGAGCAACTCTGATTATTTCCTCGGATTGTGCTTCTAAAAGTAAAAAGGTATTTTTCCCTCCCCATGTCCCCGCATTAACACAGACCAGGCAAAGGGCTGGGGCTGAGGTATATATGGGGTGGGTTTACTCTGCTTCCTCCTCTATACAGTCAGTGTAAGAACACAGCCTGTGGTAAGCACCAGGAGGCCAAAATATACTTTTTAAAGATAACGCATCTTGTTAAACTGTTCTCCAGAAAGTGTGGCATAATTGTATAAGTTGTAGACACTGCCACCAATACAAGAGTACCTCTTTTCCATGATGAGTATTACTTAAAACAAAAACAAAATTATGATAATTTAATAGGGGGAAACAACATATTACATTAGTTAATTTGCATTTTTTTTAAAAAAATCAAACCTTTGTGGTTTATATTCCGAAGTTTTCCCAGTTCATCATCATCTGTCTTTTAATATTGTTCCTAATATTTTGAGTTATCAGGTCAAATCTCTCAATCTTTTCCTTTATACTTCCTTTCCTCATTTTATATGATTAAAGCACCTATGATTAATTTATATTTTCTTCAGGTTTCCATTTAAAGTCACCTAAGGTTTTTTTCCTAAAAGGAAATCATTTTCAAAAGCCTCTGAGCAGATAAAAGGTAATGTTGGATACCCTTCTTCCAAATACTTTGAAAAAGCCAAAATGGAAAACTTTTATTATCCAATTCAGTGAAAAAATTTTAAGGATTCTTACCTCGACCTAAAACACAAATAGCCATTAAGTTGGATGAATAGTAAGTAGAATGGAATTTCAGTAGCTCTTGTCTTACATCAATGCCTTCTTGGTTTGGTCTGGTCTCTAGAGTATATTTGTTACCTGGAAGGGAGGAAAAACATTTCTCAGAGAAGGCAAACTATGTGTGCTTAAAATTTTGTAATTATTACAACACTGCTATAAGGTGAACTTAAAAAACAGAGTTCAAGCGTACACACATAATGATTAGTCAAATATGTCTGAATGTAAGCTGGATAAAGAAGACAGACAGTATAGTACAAACTAGAAACATTTTGAACTATAGAGAATTTTCCCTCAGGAACTTAAAATGCTTTATAAAAATTATACTTCTTAAAACCCCTATGAAATAGTAGGTACTATGAGCACTTAGAAGACAAAATGAGATCCACATGGCCTTCATTCACACTTACTTTAATTCCCTACATGCTCCGTAATTAATTTACCATAGTCACTAAGGGATCTTTTTGGAATTTGCCAAGTTACTTGTGGAGATAAATGTACTATTCTTGGCTGAAGCATTAAATCTGTGATGTAAATTCTCATGAATTTGATCTAGACTGGTAAAAATAGGATGCGATGCTATTTTTATGAGTCTCAAGTGATGTACCAGTAGGAGATCTCTTATGATATCAAATAACTAATCAAATTAGGATGAAATATGCATATCAAAACAAGTAGCCAAACTAATTACCACCTTTCTAATAAATATCTTGCAATTTAGAGACTGAGATGGAATTTCAACGATTGGTCTCTCTCTAAAAATGGCGTCTTAACTAGAACTATCCTAAGATCCTACCTAGTATATCTTTATATATCTATATCTATATCTATATATAGATATATAAATATATATCTATATATATTTGGTTTTATTGATTTTAGAGAGAGATGAAGGGAGAGGGAGAGAGAAAGACAGAAACATAGTCATCGATTGGCTGCCTCCTGCTGGGCAGGCCCGACTGGGGATCGAGCCCGCAACCCAGGCATGTGCCCTGACCGGGAATCGAACTGCGATCTCCTGGATCCTAGGTCGATGCTCAACCGCTGAGCCATGTAGGCCAGCCTACCTAGTATATCTTTTATTATTGTTCCTGCTTAAATGGGCTCCTGTCTTTCATCTGCAGACAGAAAACTATGCCAGAACACATTCTTGATGTAATGGCTTGAAGTTCTCTCATTTTACAGTGAAACTTGAGAATTGATGGTACTTCCCTTTTTCACTAAATGAAAAATTCTAAAAGCCTCTGTCCCGAGGGACTAGGCTTAGAGCTTCCTTAGTCATTTACACCACCAAACTCAGATTCCTACAATATTTGGACAAAGACCAACACACTGGGATACCCGAATCTGGAGAAATTAAGATTTGTTTTAACAGACTATATATGTGATATTGGACAGAAATCAGATTTTTAGTCTAAACGTGATCCGATTTGCCTATTCACAATCTAGCCAAAACTCTGGTTAAAAAAAAAAAAATCTCAACTCAAAGTTTACAAAGATCAAGATCATGGCCTCCACCTAGAACTCACCATTCTTTCAGGTTAACCAGCTCTAGCTCACTCTGCTTTGGTTTCAATGTCCCTGAACATCTTACCATTCTAATCTCTATTCCTCCTCTTTAGGTCCACTTTTAGTCTGATACAGTCCCATTTGTTTATTTTTGCTTTTGCTTCCCTTGCTGAAGGAGATGTATCCAAAAAGCTATTACTCAGACTTATGTCAAATAGTTTAATTCCTTTGTTTTCTTCTAGGAGTTTTATGGTTTCAGGCCTTACATTTAAGTCTGTAAACGCATTTTAAATTTATTTTTCTATACGCTTAAAAGAGCAGTCCAGTTACATTTTTTTGCATGTATCTGTCCATTTTTCCCAGTACCACTTGTTGAAGACACTATTGTTACTCCAGTGTACATTTTTACCTCCTCTGTCATAAATTAGTTGACCACATAAGCAAGGGTTTATTTCTGGACTCTATTCTGTTCCATTGATCTATGTGTCTGGTTTGGTGCCGGTATCATACTATTTTGAATATTATAGTTTTGTAGCATAGTTTGAGATGAGGAAGTGTGACATCTCCAACTTTGTTTTGCTTCCTCAAGATTGCTTTGGCTATTTGAGGTTTTGTGATTCCGTATAAATTTTAGAATTATTTGTTCTAGTTCTAAGAAGAACACTGATATTTTGAAAGGAATTGCTTTGAATCTGTAAATTTGTGTAGTATCATCACTTTCACAATATTAATCCTTCCAATCCATGAGCATGATATATCCTTCCATTTATTTGTATCCTCTTCAATTTCTTTCGTGAATGTCATAGTTTTCAGAGGAAAAGTCTTTTACCTCCTTGCTTAAGTTTATTCCTAGGTACTCCATTCATTTTGATGCAACTGTAAACAGGACTGTTTCCTTCATTTCTCCTTCTGATTGTTCATTACTAGTATATAGAAATGCGACAGACTTCTGTATATTAATTCTGTATCCTGCTACTTTACTGAATTCTTTTAAGTTTATGTTTGTGTGTGTGTGTGGATTCTTTAGGGTTTTCTATATGTAATATGTAATCTGCAAATAGTGATAGCTTTGGATGCCTTTTATTTCTTTTTCTGTTAGACGGCTGTGGCTAGGACTTCCAGTACTATGTTGAGTAACAGTGGTGAGAGTGGGCATTCTTGTCTTGCTCCTGCTCCTGATCTTAAATGAAAAGGTTTCAGCTTTTCACCATTAAGTATGATGTTAGCTGTGGACTTGTCATATATAGCCTTTATCAAGTTGAGGTGAGCTCCTTCTATACTCACTTTGATGAGTTTTTATCATAAATAGAATTTTGTCAAATGCTTTTTCTGCATCAATTGGAATAATCATATGATTTTGATCCTTGTATCTGTTGATGTGATAAATCACATTGTTTTGTGGATGTTGAACCACCGGTGCATCCCTCGTATAAATCCACTTGCTCGTGGTGTATAATCCTTTATTTTACTCTTGAATTTTGTTTGCTAGTATTTTGTTGAGAATTTTGGCATCTATGAAGAACACAGTTTTAGTATGCTTCTTTTCTTTTGGCAACTCTGGTAAATTATCTTGTGTTTAACGGGTGATCTGAAGATTTTCTTGAGTATGCAGACAAGTATATCATAAGGAAATAAAGTTTTCTTTTGCTTCCTTTCTACCTTTTACATATCACATTTCCCCCTTTACTTACTGCAATAATTAGTACCTATAGTACAACTGAACAAAAAAGTGATTAGAAGGTATTCTTGTTTTGTTTTTTACTTACAGTGGAAATTCTTTTGAAACTTCACCATTAATCATGATGTTTGCCACAGGTTTCTATCAGTGCAAGAGTTTTTGGTTGTTTTTATTCATGAATGAGTGCTGAGTTTTACCAAATATTTTTTCTAAGTCTACTGAAATGACTGCCTATGACTTTGATTTACTTAAACTGTGGACTGAAACCCATTTGATCTTAATGAAATAAGTTTAACGTATTGGCAGACCAGAATTTTTTAAAAAGAAATGATTTAACAGAGGGTACCAGACTTCATCCCAAGATGTGAGATAGATATTGTTTGGTAAAATTTTTGTTTTAGCCACTTACACAAACACACATGTCTGAGTTGCTAAGTAAAAATATCCTTCTTACCATGGGTTGTTTAAAAAAAGTTTGAAAGCCACTGATCTATATTATTCTTGAAGCATGAAAAAACACTGTAAAGGATGAACAGTGCAAGAATTTTCTTAAAAATAAATAACAATAAATCATAATCCCTTGATGGGCAAAATGGCCCACATTCACAGACACATCTGAAGTCACTCAAAAGTAAAATAAATAAATTAAGCATAAATTTCTGATAAGGACTCTTCTTTGAGGATCACTTTTACAAAATTTCCTGTATGTGTAACTTCTAGGGCTAGCTAGATCTTTCATCATATTTTCAAATGTATCTGACTTTAGAAATGACAGAACCTCTACTCCAAAAAGTTCAATGTTGGTTTATATTTCTAAAATCAGAAGGTAACTTAGCATCTGCACTACTTCCATCAAGTTTCTGTCCTGTTGAGTTGAGTCTGGCTTACACAACTCTTGGCTGTTTATATTACTTCATCCTTTGCTGACTAACTGCTTAGCCTTGTCAGTGGTTATAAAAACCAACCACTATGCCCTCAAACCCCACCCATATACATATGGTCATTCAATGTTTTCTTTGCCAATCACTCCTGAAACTTTCCTTTAGGACCTTTTATCTTTGCTTGTGAAGTAATATTACTCACTGGATTTATTTCTGGACAATTTATGGCTGCTTCCTGATTACACTGATTGTGATTTGTCACCAGTAAGGCTATTTAAAATAAGGCAACTCCCAAAAAGGAGCCTCAACTTGTTCTGCACAATAGCAGCATTGTTGGTATAAGTATCCAACCTACCAAAGAGACTACTTAAAGAACATGTAATAATTTTGAAAAAAATTTTAACTCACATTCCCTTCTTGATATCCCACATATGTCAGTCGATGTTCTCTACTAAAGGCACTTTTCAAACAAATTAGTTTTACACAGACATTTTAAGGACCACAGCATTCACCTTAGCAATGATACTGATACTGATTCGGTGCCAAGTATATAAATATAAAGAATACAATATCACTGGTTCTAACTGTGATTTTAAAAACAACTTCTAATTCTGTAAAGGTATGCTAATTGGCTGCTGCTGGGTATAATATTATGGTATCCAAGCTGAAAGAAAGCTTTCTCTATAGTCTTTTTAAAAAGTCCCCCAAGTTAAATTACATAATAAGCATAAATTTGAAAGTGCACTAAACAATCTATTAGTTATATGTAATTTTATAATCCCCAAAGCAGTATTTTTAAAATCATAGCAACCTATTACAATAATTACATCTGTTAAGTGGGAATGGCAAGAGTAGATGAGGAAAAGGGAGACTTTTTGGTTTTTACTTTAAATACTTTAGTACTGAATAAATATTTAAACACTTTTTAGTAAAAAACTGAATTTAAAAAGAGTACAATTATAAAATCAAGACTCTCCACATTAAGTTTCTTCTACACCCTATCATCCCCACCTCTAACCTTTCACTGTAGCACTCTGAGCGCAGAGGCTTGTGTGTCTTCTAGAGCATTCTCTCTGGCACAGGGCCATCCCCATAGCAGATGCTATGCTCTAGATGAGTAGAAGTGAGGGTGCTGGGAGCAGGAGGATTCAACAAGCCTTGAGGTGAGCATTAAAAATAGCACTTCTATTGACAAGTGAAGGGGATCAAAGTTTTGCCACCCTGATGTTGCCTGTTGGGATATTGATTTTAAGCTGTTTATTAAGAAACAAGGCTCAGAAAGAACCTTTGACCTTTCCCCTTCCTGCCTAAGAGATTTAGATGGAAAGACCTACTCCAGGAAGGGAATTTTAGGATATTCATTTTAGCCTAATTTGAATTAAGTGTGGTAAAAAGGAGGACTCCAGGCAGAAACCTGTTAGCTAGATACCCTGTGTCCCACTGTTTTTGCATTGCCTAGCAAGAATTTGCCTGCCTAGCAAGAATTTGCCTGGCATGTGTTCCCCTCTTTCTCAACTACCTATAAATCACCCATTCTCACTTCTCAAATCTAAGACCCCATTCCCCCAACCCCCTTTACTCCTCTGTACAAAATGTCATATATATCCAAAGTTGTCTCACTGTTTTTGAAATTTTCATGCTTACATGAATTCCCCATGCGCATGTATTAAAATTTTATTTTCTCCTGTTAATATCTGTTAATTTGATTATTAGCCCAGCTAGAAGAACTTAAAAGATGGGAAGAAAAGTATTATTTAGAAAGTAGACTTTAGAATAAAAAGATCCATTATCTTCTCCCTTTGAAATTCTGGTTAATGTCTATTCACAACTCTAACTGCTCTGCTTAACATTAGAGCCCTATTTGAATGGGATGGCCAGAGTAACCCTCTACAGGGCAAATAATCACTTAGGTCACTGTTACTACAATTCTGAGAATATCGTCCTGAGTATTACGTACAAAGTCCAATGCCAAGAACCTGACTCCTGTTTGACGTTCTTCTTTTGGAACTACTAGCGAAAATGATAGTCATCTGTTAAAGAGATTATAACTACTTTTTCCTTGTTGTTTCTAATCTCTGAATTCAATGCTATACCTTGCTACCCAACAAACTCACTTCATATTTGGTCACTGTTCTCAACAGCCTATCAATTTCATGAAGCCCTTATATGTAAGCTTCAGCCTCATCTTAGGTCATGAGTCACAAATATAGGTGCTTATACTGGGACCAGGAAGATACCTTAAGAGTGGGTATATGGTTTAAGAAATAAAAGGAAGGCCCGGCCAGGCATGGCTCAACAGTTGAGCATGGATCTAGGATCCAGGAGATCACGGTTCAATTCCTGGCCACGGCATATGCCCGGGTTGCAAGCTTGATCCCCAGTCAGGGGCGTGCAGGAGGCAGTCAATCAATGATGACTCTCTCATCATTGATATTTCTCTCTCTCTCTCTCTCTCCCTCCCCCTTCTTCTTTGAAATCAATAAAGATGTATTAAAAAAAAGAAATAAAAGGAAGTAACAATGATATAACAACCACTTCTAAGCTCCAGGCTGTAAGTTTATAAAAACAATATAGGTAAAAATGAGTTATGAAATCTCTCCTAAACTGTAAAATACAATACTACACAAAGAGGCCATGGGTTTAAATGAGGTCAAGGAGAACTTATGCATGAAATCTGCTGTTGACAAACCTGTCCCAAATTTGCTGAAGGGGTGTTTGGGATTCCCTGTAGCTTTTTCCAGCTGAAAGAGTCTCCAAGCATCGTTCATCACATTCTTCTCATGTTCTGAATCAACTGCATTCACCTCTCTGTCTTTGCAACTCTCGTCAAACAAGGGGCACAGAAAAAACTGTGCAAACCTAAGGGTGTGAAATATAATTTGAAAGCTGTCACTTTTTTTAAGTGGCCTTTAAAAAAAATGCTTGAAACTTAACAGATAGGAAATATTAATCCTACAGAATCAGAAAAAACTACCATTGCTACTAAGGAATATAAAATATGTTCTAAGTAACATAAGAAAAATATAATATTGAACCTATGTAAATTCAGAAGTCGATCTACCCCAGAGGTGTTAAATAATCAGTGAAAATATAAAATGATTACCTCCAGTAATGACACAGATTCCCATGTCTTTTTCCCACACCACCAAGCAGTTCTCCGACACCAGCTAGGTATCCCACAATTCAGCTCAATTATGACACTATCTGCCTACAGCTCAGATGCTCAGTCCTACAAGACTGCCTACCAGTCACCAATCACAAGTCCACATTGTCACCTAGGCTTCTGACCAACCCTCTGAACAACACATTGGAGGGATTCCACAACTTCCTCCTTGGATACAATTAATTTACCGGAGCAGCTCACAGGACTCACAGAAACATTTTACTTAGTAGATTACTGGTTTATTATAAAAGGATATAATTCAGGAACAGCCAGATAAGAGATGCATAGGGCAAAGTATGTGGGAAATGGTGAGGAGCTTCCGTCCCTATGAGCATGCCTCTCTCACCAAATCTCCATGTGGTCAAACCTAGGAGCTCTCCAAATTCTGTCCTTTGGGGTTTTTAGGGAGGCTCCATTACATAGGCAAGAATGATTAAATCATTGACCACTGGTGGCTGAACTTAATCTCCAGCCCCATTCCCCTCCTTGGAGATCTAGGGGTAAGACTAAATGTTCCAACTCTCTAATCACGTGGCTCCCATCCTCAGGTTACATAGGGGCTTCCCCAAAGTACTCATTAATATAACAAATGACACCTTTATTTCTCTCATCGCTTAGGAAAATGCAAGGGTTTTAGGAGTTATGAGTCAGGACCAGAAAAAAAAGACCAAATATATATTTCTTATTATAAATCACAACGTCACAACACCAAAAAGTCAAAGCACATTTACAGAGACAGCAACAATCTATTTCAGATTGGCAATTTGGCCTATCTATGAAGATCCTTGTTATGAATGGCCAATTCCCAAAAAAAGAAAAGGGAGGTGACAGTTCTTAGGCAAGTAAATCTTAAATTTACAGTTTTAGGTGCAATTTCACTAAGACTCAGACATTTTAGGACAATCTATGTGACCTAGTTTTAAAAGGCTCTATTTGAATTTTTCTCCTTATGGAAACAAACAAACAAACAAACCTACTTTAATTGGGGGGGGCAATGGAGTGAAAAACCTATGACCTAGTTTGACTAAGATGTAACTATGGGCTTCTATGAAATTTTGAGTATTTTAAATTTTTAATAAGCAGTGATTCCACAAATAACATGGCATGTAACCCTAACATAAGTAACTAATATGCTTTTCTTGAGGCTATTCTTTAATAGTAGTACCAAGTTTAACTAAGATATCTTTAGTTAAGAAATTAACTCTCCTATATCAGGTTGCAATTTAAATCATGATTTCATATAGTAATTCTTAAGAAACTTCAGCCTCCATCTTATAAAAACAAGATCCAGGATTCAGATGAAGCCAAGAGTAGAAGGTATGTCTGAATGAAGCTACTATTCAGTGGACCTAAGAGACTCCTGAGCTGTAACATCTCAGCAATTTTACCTCACACAGTCCAGCTGTTAAGGAGGCTGTTATCATTTGATATTTATTTTAAGCACATAGTGAATATAATACTATGATAAGTACTTTACACATACTAATCCAAAGAAAAATCCATCTATCTGTAGTCTATAATCAAAGATATATTGAGACAGAGCTATTTCTGGACATGCAACCTCTTTTACCTACCTCAATATATTCAGGCTGGAAAAAGTGTCTAATAGCTACATACCATAGCTGGATAGGCCCACATAAAGGGTCATGATTGTGACACAGTATAAGCCTTTTTTTTTAAAAAAAGATGCTCTTATACAAATGTTTTTTTCACTCTGAGCTAAGTGACAGACATCTCCATCATACAGAGATCTATTATATGAACATCTGCAGTAGCATTTGTAAAGCAGGGGATTAAATTCAGTGTATGATCCCAGGGAACTCATTTTAATGTTAGTGTTCTGGGAATACATATAAAAGATGATTATACCTCAAAGCTGCTGCCTAAAGATTGAAACACAAGCTAGAATAAGGAACAGGCTACTTTGACCCAGCCATGTATCCTGAACCCATGCCTTTACCTTGTTGATATTCCTTGTGCTAAGGAATAAACTCAAACTATTAGGTTGCTTAAAAAAATAGAACTATTATTAATATAAGTCAACAAAGTTGACAATTACTATAACTGCAAAGTCAAACTCATTACAGACCCACTGAAAAGCTTCAGATTACAACTTGATAATACAGAAAACTATAAAAACTTGCCAAGAAAAAAATTACACTTTGAATAATGAATCGAATCACTGATATAACAAAAAATTTTAAATTGTTAGCTGTATAGAAACTTGACCAAGAATTTAAATCGGCCTAAGGGAGTTTGCTATAGAAAATACTTTCACAAAATGTCCCCACAGCTGAAACTGTAGGTAAAATCAGTCTGTATCTACTAAGTATTCTTGAGAGCAGAGGAACTAAAGGAGAATCGAGTATTTAAGCTCTAGCATTCTGGAATAGGAATATGTTTGAAAAGACATCCAGGGCACTCCTACAGTTTCGTTTTCATCACCTGCTTCACAATAATACCTGTTAGAATGGGAAGGACTGTGAGAATTTTATAAGTCAATAAAGCATTTTGTAGGCCTGAAGGCTGGTTTAAAGTCATACCATTATTTTTCCTCTACCATAAGTAAATATATAAGATCACTTATTATTTTTCTTTTTTTACAAAACCCGAGGTTGGGGGGACGGCGATACTGATTAAAATACCTTTTGTTAAGCTATAAAGCTGTGAGGATATCTTTATAAAAATAATTGTTACTATTACTAGAATTAATGTGGTAAATGCACAAAGTTGGATAATTCATAGAGCATTCAGCATTACCTGTCTAGGGCACCTTCTAGGTGTTCATGGGAAACATCAAAATAGTAATTGGTATGTTCTCCACTAGTAAAAGCATTCGAACTTCCTGCATGCTCGCTGAGAAACTGGCTGTATTCATTTTCTTTAGGGTATTTCTTTGTTCCCAAAAATAGCATATGCTCACAAAAATGACTTAAGCCAGCAATATTTGGAGGATCTGACAATGAACCTGAAAGAGTAGAGAAAACATATATATTATAAATCATTTTTTATGTTGAACGATATCAAGTACAGATAAGTTACAAATGATTTGAAACTTCTGTTAGCATGAAAACTCCAATCATACAATCAGAGAAATTTAAGCATAGGCTGCTCTAAAATAATATTGTTTAGTTCTAGATCCATCTTTTGACATTAATCAGTTGGTGACCTTGGGCAGATTGTAACCTCTCTAGACATTAGTTTCCTCACACATCACACTGGAAGGAAGGAGTTGAATTCACTATTGTTTTGTGGGGTTTTTTTGCAGGAGACAACATAGCAGAGTGCTAAGAGCACTGGTTTGGGGGTCAGCAGCTCTACTAGCTGTGAAACTCTGGGCACAATACTTTACCCATCTTGCCTCAGTCACTTTTCTACATATACCTAACTTAAGAAAGTTGTGTGAATAAAAATTAGATATTTGCAAAGCACATTGCGTTGCGCTCGGCAATAATTATTTGTTCAACATAGGATGGTTATTACTTTATTTCCTCAATTTTAAAATGCCACTGAGTTAAACAAAAGTTTTTCAGAGAGGAATAAAAAGAAAATATGCCTTGCTAAATGTACATATAGATAAGAAGCAACTTGAGTAAAGCAGCATTAAATGTGGAAGAAATGTGCACACAAGAATCTAGGAAATCTATTTTCTAGTGTACCCAAAGTGTACAAAAGTGAAAGCATTAGAACTGTTACAGTAAAGGATGGGAATGAATTTCCTTGCTACTAGGCCACCTCAGCAAGGTACCTAACAAGATGCTCTTGGTAAATGTAAAATTATTGACTTAGATTAACTGTAGATTACCAAGGGCTGTACAGGGCTACTGTACAAAGTAAGATACATTAAACTGGCACCTGTTAGGTCTTTATTTGCACAAATATGGAAAGTTCAAATAAATGTCAGCATTAGGTCAACAAAACTGAACAAAGCTTAATTCACCATTTTAAATTGTACCTATGTGTACATCAAGTGCTGCTGATGACTTATCCGTGGTGGGATCACTGATGAGAAGTACTTTGATGCCATTGGCCAGCTCTAGCCCACGGTATTCTCGCTTGTCTTCGGGAGATTTGATAATATGATTTCCTAGTTGCTTGATAGC
Source organism: Miniopterus natalensis (assembly GCF_054644295.1). Lineage (NCBI taxonomy): Eukaryota > Metazoa > Chordata > Mammalia > Chiroptera > Miniopteridae > Miniopterus > Miniopterus natalensis. The sequence continues at coordinate 37,577,730 of NC_142094.1, forward strand.
TGGATTATTCATTTTGCTGTAGGTCGTTCTGTGGAAACTTAAAAGAAAAAAATTAATTGTTAGATTGTGGCTGTTTATTTTTTTTTTAAGAACGAAAAGTAGCACCAAACAAACCAGATAGTGCACCACCAGATTAAAAAATATATATCTGGAGGAAACTTTTTTTAAAATATGTTTTTATTGATTTCAGAGAGAGGAAGGGAGAGAGAGAGAAACATCTATAATGAGAGAGTCACTGATTGGCTGCCTCCTGCCCTACTAGGGATCAGCCTGCAACCCAGGCATGTGCCGTGACAGGGAATGGAACAGTGACCTCCTGGTTCATGGGTCGATGTTCAACCACTGAGCAAACCCAGCCAGGCTGGAGGAAACTTTTTACAGCTTATCTACAGGATATAATCATTCCACTCCTCCCTCTTACCCATCATTCTTTTAGAGAAATGTTAACAGTATTGCTTCTGTAGAGCCATATTTGGGACAGCACATGATGGGGATTTGAGACTGGATAGGTTGGGCCATGAGTTGGTCAATGTGCTGACCTAGAATAGTTTTCAATTACCAATAACTGCTTTCCCACATATTTCAGAGGCATCTGCTAGAGTAAGTGTGCTGAGAGGTACAAGAATTATTGCAAGGTCATCGAAAACATTGCTCAATCTGATGACATTCAAAGACAGGGCAGATCTAGAACTCATCAGTCTGGTATGCACATGCTCAGAACATAGGGAACAGCATCCAATGAGGAAAAATCCTGTGAAGTCCTAACACAAAATAAGAGACTTGGGCTGTCTTATGAGTCATGGCAGCAAAAGTAGGAACATGAAAACAAAGTTGGAAGGACCCCAAGTAATTTTTGTAGTCTGGTTCAAAGGTGAATGCCAGAGCAAGAACAAGTCCAGTGATCTTAAGAGAAATGTTAAATTGTCTTACAAAGGACTTCCTTCCCTTCCTCTGATAGTCCTCTCCTTTCTTCTCTAAGAAAGCTAGAGTTGCGGTGATGGAAAGAACTATCAGCACAGAGTCCTGAAGTACTATTGAAAGCTATGCAGGGATTATTAGTGCAGCAAAGGGATTTTCCAGAGCATGAGGTATGTATGTTTTTGAGACTAAGAGTATATGCTATTTTTGTCTATGTTGGGAACTGCTTAAGAGATAAAAACTGAGCCTGCTACTATTAGTAGGTGAATATACTAATCAAGTAAAGCCAAAAACATATCCGAAACTATAGAGGAAAAACGACCCTGTGCTACCACATTTGTTTCTTACCTGGAAGACAAAAGAAGTGGATCTGACTGCTCCTTAAATCTGACAGACATCCAGATTTAAAAGTAAATCAGAGGGAACTTAGATAGACATATGATTATATCAGATAAAAGCTTTATTTTTTGTGTTAAATCTCTAGAGATTAATGGAGGGAAACTTCCAGTTTGCTTTTATCAGAAAAGCTTCCTCTCTAAAATAATCTGTAACTAGTCTTCTAAGTAAGAATTGATCAACCAAAGAGGTTTGCTCCTATTAAGATTGTCCCTGATATCTTCTTTTGAAGAGAATATTTGGAAAATTAAAGATCAGTAGTATAGGTCATACTAAATATATTAATACTGGTTTTTAAAAACCACATAGTACTTTATAGAGATAGTGCTAATAGTTCTGCCATATTTATAGTAAAAATTTATTGAAAAACAATATAATACTAACATTTTTGGGATATAAGGCCACTGTTGGAACATTCAAAAGCAATTTGGAAGTGAAAAGACATTAGTAACAACTCCCTTCTACTTCATTAGCCATAGACCACTTTAAGACCAATGTCAAAGACAGATGAAAATATCTGAGTGCAAAGTCTTAGAAAATGGTGTTTTGTAGTTGAAAAAAAAAATCTCAGGGTAACAGAAAATGGTCTATCTAAGCCTCCAAAGACAGGCGCAATAATAATAATGCTGGTTAAGGTATTTCCCCAAGGGCAATGTGTTTGGACTGCAGCAAATGCCTTGTTAATAGCTGTTTTCAAAAACCTTAACTTGGGTTCAATATAAATTACTATTTTAAAAAAGTGAGTTCCAACCTAGCAGCAACATTAAGATTAAATAAGCCACGAGGCAGCCTCCATTAAGATCCTCTAGCCAGAAGGGCAGCACTGCAAGGCGACAATAAGAAAACTCTGTGCACCAGAGATGCCTAAGTCCCCTGCAAGACTATCAGGGGAAGGGAGAGGGCTGGGGTGCTAGTGATGAATTCCACTAAGTGGGAGTAAAAACTAAAGGTATTTTGGTTCCACTGCCATTGTTTACACCCAAAGCCCTCTACTGTGCATGCTCAGCTAGTTTGACTTAGGGGAACCAAAATGGTGGGGCTCTAAAACTTCTATCCAACCCCCATCTGCAGCAAGGAGAGCAACTACAGATCACTTAGGTAGGGCAAATTGTCTTATTCTGTGGGAGGTGAAAAATTCATTATAATTAAGATAATCACCCTCAACTATAGGCTGCATTCGGTACTTTTTTCAGGGTTCAATCTCTTTTGTCCAGATTTTCATTTTCTTATAGGAAAAAATATGATCAGAGGCATTATATAACTCATTTTGGACACTGAAGCTATGGCTTATTAATATTTAGTGTGGCTAAGAATAAAGAGATAGAATTATTCTATAAGTCAAACATAAAAATTAGTCCAACTATTTTTAAACATTTGTATATGAGATCAGGGACAACTATAAATTTCTAAGCTGGCAATGCTCCCAAATCAAATATGAATTCTTGAGAAAGCAAAAGCCAAAAGGAATAATAGCAACATTTTCAAACAAGATCCTGCCCAGCAATCCATATTCAACAGGCGCGGGCTGGCTTACCTATAGCATATCTATCAACACACCCTGCAACAATGATTCTCACCTTCTGCAGAACTGAAGGAAGTGATCTGGAACTCCTCCTGTTGATGAATTCATCAACAGCTTGCCTGTCTCTGTATTTATACTCATGAGATCACATGTCTATCCATCTCAGCTCATTAGCATAGAGCCTTCAAAACTAATTTTATTTATTGCAAATGTTCTCCAATATGCACCCAACAAAGAGTGAGCAAGCAAGTATTCTGACTTTTAAATGACAAGCTAGTGCTAAATCAAATGCTTTCCCAGGCATTTATTTGATATTTTTAACTTGTCAAAGTCAAAATCTTAGAAGCAATAAAATTACTTTCAATTTCAGGGACATTATCACACATTGGAAACTTCATCATAAGGCACAGAATTGTCAGTGTTCAGCATTCTGATAAACTGGGAGAGATATTTAGTAATTACAGCATATTTTGTAATTTTGCTTAGAATTTAAAACACAGAAGGTAGAAGCTGGAAGAGCCATTAGATGTTATCTAGTTCTTTGCAGTTCATGGACTAGCAGCTCCCCACAGCTTGTTAAAAATGTAAAATATCCGAAACCACCAGAGACCAACTGAGCCAGAATCTGCATTTTAACAAGATCCCCAGATAGGCTAGCCCCCTATCCAATTTATAAGGAAACTGACACTCAGGGACCTTAAATCACTTGTCCAAGATCATACAGCAAAATGCTACAATTAGAACTCAGTTCTTAACTGCGCCCACCCCAGCGCCCCCATATCCAAACAAACTAAGGAGGCCTATGAAAATTCAGACACCACACCATGCATGCTAGCTTCAAAGATAAGTATGCCAGAGCCCTAGCTCTGAAGAAACCCAGGCTAATGACAAGATATGAAAACAAGTCATCTTTTAACTGTGTGACACAGGTGTCCCCAGGGTACTATGGGAGTAATGAAAGGGGGCAACAACTTTGCAGAAGGGGAGAAAGGAGAGAGGGTAGGTGAATAGAAGCATGCCAAATAAAAGGAAGGGAGAGCTGAGCAAAGGACTGGTGGTGAGAAAAAGACATGAGGCATAAAGCGGAAATACAAGAGCTTGGTGTAAACAGAACTACAATCAGATCATCCACTGAGAGGTCATAGACTTTTATCTGGACATATAAAGGCCTAAACTGCAGGTTTGCAAAAAACAAATTCCCAAATAGGTCATTTCCAAATTCAAATTCCCAAATAGGTCATTTCCAAATTTGCATACCAAGAAGAAATTTTTCTGCAAATAATCTTTCATTCAGATTACATTTATTTATTTGTTATTTTATCCTCGCCAGAGGATGTTTTTTCCATTGCTTTTCAGAGAGCAGAAGGGAGACGTGTCGATTGGCTGCCTCCCGAACCCGCCCGGATCAGGGCTGGGATTGAGCCTGCAACCAAGGCACACGCCCTTGGGCTGGAACTGAACCCGGGGCCCTTCAGTACGAGGGCCGATGCTCTAACCACTGAGCCAAACTGGCCAAGGTGGGATGACCTTTTACAGTCTTTTTTCCCCTCCTAGCTCTTTAAATATTTCAGTGTATTGAAAAGACTGAGGAACCTTACTTTGCCTTTTGTTCCCTACCTACCCCCATAGTCCCAAGGCATATATTAAAGTTAGACCTGATCCATTTATAATTTCTAAATGAATGACCTATAAACCCAAACAGGTATATGAATGATCACGTAATAGTCAACTATGTATCAGCCTCCCTGCTGTGGAATCCACCCACCTGCTCCCAGCCACAGGCGGAAACTGAGCCTGCCCTGTGGCACTCCAGAACCAGGAGGAGGCTCCCGGAGAAATGCCTGGGCTCAGAAGCACACCACAAACAATCCTTCCCCACAGGAAGCAGCGGGAAGAGACTCTGAAGGCAGTGGTGGTATGAGCCCGAGGATGCCTCACTATAAGGCTACATATTCCCAAATACTATTTACATCACTTGGCTTAAAAAATAATATGTCTCAGGGAACCACCTACCTACGGCTCTTCAGTTACAGGGACCAGTACACGTCACCTCATACACAAGTTAGATCATAAAGGTGGGTATAAACTACAATCCTGGCAATTAAATCCTATTTTCCCACAATGAGATGCTTTGCCTTTGTTTCAGTCAAAATGCCAGCTGTGCCCGGGCCCAGCATGGCTCAACGGTGCAGTTCGATTCCCGGTCAGGGCACATGCCCGGGTTGCAGGCTCGATCCCCAGTCAGGGGCGTGCAGGAGGCAGTAGATCAGACTCTCTCATCATTGATACTTCTCTCTCCCCCTTCTTCTCTCTGAAATCAATAAAGATATGTTTAAAAAAAAATACTTTCTTAAAAAGAAAAAATAATGTCAGCTGTTCTAACTCTGTGCCTTCTGGAAGGGTATTTACAAAGAATGAATAAATAAATAAGCCTTTAAACGAATAAGGACTGTTGCAATTTAAAGGAAGTCTACAGCAGTATCATTTTAGAGATACGTGCTTTTGTAAATTTTATTCTCGTCTTAGTGCACATATAAGCTGTCCCAAAATATATGTACACACTTTAACAGCTGATTCTATTACATTTTGAAAATGAAATGTATTTTAATGAACACTGCCTTTATAATTATTCAAAGTGTGTATACATTTTTTTGGGACACCTTTATATCAATGGCTGTTTATCCAATAATGATAAGCTTATGTGGGGAAAGAAGATATTTTACTCTACCCTTCTAGGTTCTTTTGGGTGGTCAAATAATTAAATCAACATGAGGCAGATTAACAATAGAAAATAACTAAATTTAATTACATATGTATCTATCTACGGGAACCCCACATACATGAGAGTCAGAGACCCCGTATACATAAAAGGTTCAGAGACAGAAAGGTAAAAATGGTATGCATGGCATTCCGAGCTAAGGATAAAGGTACGGTGCCTTGGGGCTGCGAGGGGAAGGTCATTTGCAGAATAAGAGCAAATGTTCAGTTATTACAAGTGTGCCCTATAGATAGGTCATAAAGTTATTTTTGGTGATAACTCTTGTTATGGGCAAGGCCCAACAGAAATTCTTTAAGGGAGAGGTAAAAATTTCTCTTGAGCCCACACCACTCTCAATTGCCTTCAGCTCAAAATAATCCACATTCTAAAGTAGCACATCTTGGCAGGACTGTCCTAAGGCTTTATGAAGGTTTAAACACAATTAATCACAGAAGGTTTCTTATAGCTTATTTGAGAACCAAGGGTATTTCACAAGTATCCTTCCTCCACAGGTAGGCTTTGGGCTGTTAGAAAATGTGAGAAAGATGCCACTGTACAAAACTAATCCTAACAATCACTCCATTTTTAAAGTGTCATAGGCTTTATGAACTGCTAATTTGATCTTTCCATTTTCCTTAACTCCAGATGAGGAAACAAAAGCTCAGTGATTAAGTGATTTGCCCAAGGGCATTCATATACTTGATTTGTGGCAAAGCCAGAGAGACCTATAGCGGAAAGAGGAAGCATGGGAAGGGGAAGAGCAGAAGGTGGTGCTTAAGGAAATCGTAAATGGTTTTCTTCCTCAGCTCCCAGTTGCCACCCCCACAGCCCTTCTCTGAACCTATTCTCCTCCCTAACAATCCCAAATAACAAAAACAAGGAAATATAATTTTAAACAGGTCAAAATAACTGCTGCAAGGAAAGTTTTCTGTTTTCCTCTTCTTTTGCCCATATAAAACAGAGATGGGTAGTAGGAGCCTGAAAGAATTCTTCTAATCTGCCAAAGGGGTCCCTGGGCTGAGAGCCATATTATCTCACTATACTTTGCTAATAAAAAATAAAAAGGAAAATGTATAGGAGGATTAAATGTACAGCAGGTTTAAAGAGAGAGAAGAGTGTATAGAATTGTGTCTTGCATAAAAAGGAATATGAAAATAATTACTACAATAGATATGGTAGGGTTATGGGTAATTTATTTTTTAGATGCATACACTAAACCATAGGAACAGAAAAAGGAAAAAGAAATCATGTAATAATCTTGGTAGATGCAGAAAAAGTACTTAACTAAATTCAACAATTATTCATGTCTTTTAAAAAAGTCAGCAAACTAAAAATAAAAGGGAGAATATTCCTTCATCCTCACATACAGGATGCCACTATCATCTCTTCTATTCAACACTGTATTGGCAATTCTGACCAGTCCAATAATGCAAGAAAAAGAAAACACATATAGATGAGACAGGAAAGGGGGTGGGGGAACTAACATTATTCATGGGTGACATGATTGTGTACATAAAAAATCCCAAGAATCTACTGACAACTTCCATTTCAGAGTAGTATATTATAGGTCATGGCAACCTGATTCAGGTTTAATAACTAGAAAAGGCCACAATAAATTACAAAAATCACATTTTTAAAGATGTTGCAGAGTTGTAGAAGCAATAAGGACTGGAGGAACTGGAATTCCAGAGGGGGTGAGCCTTGAGATAAGCTGATGACCATCACATGTTTTCTTCTCTGGGTGTATTGGGCAATTCTGGGTGTGGCCTGAAGATCTTGCTTGGCCCACACAGACAAGAGAAGAGAAACAAGCAAGGCTTACGTAGGTGCAAGAGTGTGGTGTGAGAGATTAAAGCCCCAAGATGCCCCAAATTCACAGCTTATTTTTACCACAGGAGTTTGTCTGAGATACCACTACATACCTACCAGAATGGCTAAAATGAAAAAGTTGGAAAATACTAGGTGATAGAGAAGTTTCGGGAAAACTCAAACTCTCATACACTGCTGGAGGGATTACAAATTAGTACAATCATCAAAAACTGGCAGTACATACTAAAGTATATATGAAACTGACAATATGACCTAACAATTCATGTATTAGATATACACCCAAAATAAATGGATGTTTACAGTAATACCATTCCTAATAGCTAAAACTGGAAATAATCAAATATCCATCAACTGTGAAAAGAAACTGTGACATAGTCACACAATGGAATAGTATACAACAATGAAAATAATCTAGAACAAAGCACAAAAATAAGGATGCCTCTCACTAAAAAGGTTGAATGAAAGAAGCTAGATAAAAAAGAATAAATGCGGTATCCTTCCATAGATATAAAGTGCAAGGACAAGTAAAATCAAGCTATGCCTTTATGTCAGGATAGTGGTTACCTTTGAGGGTAGGGGGATAGTGACTAGACTAGAAGGAAGCATGAGGGAGGCTTCTGGGATACTGGTCATATGCTGGCTATACAGGTATGTTCCGTTTGTGGAAATTCATCAAGCTGAACACTTACTGATATATTTTAATTAAAAGTTTTAAAAATATCATAAAACATAGTAAAATAAAAGGGGAGAGGTACATGAATTACTCAAGACTATAAATATCATCCACCAAAAGTCATCCTAGAAACAGTACCACTTGGATAATGAAAAGTACCTATCCATATCAAACAGGTGCTAAACAGAAGGCTCACTAAGAAATAATAGTCCAATTAACATGATAATTATCTAAACCGTCTCAGGTGTGTCCTGAGACAATTACTTCTATTGATGTCACCCTGGCTACAAGAATTAGGAAGCCCATTTAAGTACAGCATGAGTCAACTTAACTTAGTCAATAATAAAGTATGTTAAATATTTTAATAAAGCTTTTACTCATTATGTTAAGATTTGAAAACTAGCTTTTAGTTAGTAATTACTTACTTAGGCTCCAGTTAAGATTTAAAAATAAAACTTGATATTCCCAGCAACCAATTAAAAGTGACAAGCAATAAATGTAATCCAAATAAAAGCAAAATGATTAAACTTTAAATAAATTCTCTCCTCAACAATTTTTCTACATTAATATCAAACAACAATTAATCCAGGATTTGAATTAGATAGGTTCTTTATTTTAAAACAAAACAATAATAATAATAATATATAAAGCAAACATTTCTTCAAACTCTGAATTAATTTTACATATGGGTTATCTTAGCTCCTTCATAGAAGCTCCATGATCCCAGAACAGCAGGATAGCTCAAAGATCCCTGTCATGGTCTCTAAAGATTAATTTAAATCACAGGGTAGGAAGAGTTACCAACCTGTAACTAATTCTCTCAAGACAGCCAAGGAAAGCAAACCACAAACACCCATATTCTGTATTCTGTGTGTATCCACTTGAGGGCTCAGTGCCATCCATATGTACACTCTGGTTCTGACAGAAGAATTATGCCCTCTTCAGCTAATGCTCCTGGTTCAGGAAGCTTGACCTGCACTTTGCCTTAATATGCTTCTCCATGCCAGTACTGATCCACTGACCCTTCTAGCCAGTGTTCAGTAATTATATACCTCCACCTTTACCAAATTACCTCTTTGCTGCTTAGATCCTAGATACTATTGGACTCTTCTGGTCAAACTGGGCTTTTGGGCCTCACCTAATTTTGCCAATCAAGAGTCATATGAAGTGTTCATATTGGTTCATTAAATTGACAGAGGCACCTAAAGTTGCATTAGACTTGGGCAGCCTTTATAGCATTTCTCCTGGTACAGAGTAGGCAACCATAAATGGTAAGGTAACCTTATATTATAACCATCATCATAATTATAGTCCTAGGGGGGTGAGATGCAAATAGATAACCTTAATAACCACCATATTATTACTAGCATGCTTAACATATACTCATGCAAATTCCAATTGCATAATGTCATCTCCAGAGGTTAAAAACATTCACTGGACAGGCTAGTAATAGGATGGCACTTTATAAGATTACCAGAAAACCAGGTAAATAATTATCCCTTTGTAACTGCTATAGGTGAGCTACTGTTTTACAGTCTGTGGTTCTCAATAGGTGACAGTTTTGCTCCCCAAAGGGACATGTGGCAATGTGTCACAACTGAACTGTCAAAACTAAAGGGTGCAACTGGCAGCTAGTGAGCAGAGAATAGGTATGCTACTCAGCATCCTGCATTGCACAGACTAGCCCCTACCACAAAGAATTATACAGCCCAAAATGTCAATAGTGCCAAGAATGAAAGACCCTAGTTTATAGTTCTGACTTTATTATCCAAAAATAATGAATTAGAATCACTACAACCAACTCAATCCCCTTAAAATAACACCATGAGATACCTTCATCAAAATACACAAAGCTATCTGCATTAAAATCCCATCTATCTATCATCTGTCTGTCTGTCTGTCTGTCTAGCTAGCTAGCTGTCTAGCTGTCTATCTATCACCTATCAAAATCTAAACTAAAAAAGGCTTAAATGAAATTAAGGTTAAAACTGATAATGAAGGGGAAAGAGAGAGATGTGCAAAAACCCTGTCCTTGAGTGAGAAATCTAGTGCACTAGTAAAGGGAGCTGCCTCAGAAAGGAGCACAGCCAGGTCACTGGGACAGATCCTTATTGATCGCAGTCAGTATCTTGCATAGCACAAACTCTTTATGGGAATTATACCTTCAATGCACCCCTTAAATAGATCCCATTATCCCCATTTTTCCTGCATGGGGAAATTAAACCTCATAAAAGTAATTTGGGACCAACCAGCATGGCTCAGCGGTTGAGCACTGACCTATAATCCAGGAGATCTCAGTTCCATTCCTGGTCAGGGCACATGCCTGGGTTGCAGACCCAAACCCCAGTGTGGGGCATGCAGGAAGCAGCTGATCAATGACTCTCTAATCATTGATGTTTCTCTCTCTTCCTTCCTCTCTTTGAAATCAATATGTGTATATATATATGTGTGTGTGTGTGTATTTTTTTTAAAGTTATTTGGTTAGGGCCACATAGGCATTAAATAAGAGAACTAGGATTTAAATCCAAGTCTTCAGACACCAAAGCAACATGCTCTTCATCATTCCACCAAGTTAAAAAGTTTATTTTATGTACAGAAACTAAATCTTTGGAAGGATCCTCACAGAAATGCTGAGTATGATTACCTATGGATAATAGATATTAGGTGATCTTTATTCTTTGTACTTTTCAGAATAGTACAGAATCTTTGAAAAGAAAAAACTTAATGGACTTGAATGGACTAGGCTCTGCTTACTAAGTTTATAAGCCCAAAGTGAACTTTTATTACTTTTATTATTTTGTTGTTATTAACTTGGATCAGCTACATCAGAATATAACAGGGCTAATTAAATAAAGAAAAATCTGGACTTCGTTTCCATTCACTGTTGTTGCTGACAACTTGGTTCCCTTAAGAAACAACAACTGGGGCAATTTCCAAAAGATTTTTTTAAACAGTTTGTGATGTGAGGTGAAAGCTTTAAGAAGACAGTAGAAGAAAACCCATAGCCTAATTCCAGAACCTACTTCCTCACTCATGTGCTGACCTAATGTGGTTTGGTTCAATGTTGCTGTCAATTTTGGGCTTCATTTCATTTCTACACATAGGATAAGAACTTCAGGTTGTTTAGAAAGTAGCCTAGATTTTGACTCCCCCCCCCTCCTTAACCACGGATGTCATTCTGTTTCTTTTATTTAGACAGAGAATTTGATTTAAGAAAACTCACCCCTCAAGCCCCAATTAGCCAACTAGCAGGCTGCCTACAACTCTGAAATTATATCTGTGCTCTTGCGTCCAGAAATAAATACATAACACATTCTTCTCGTCTTCATAGCAGTGATAGTACTGTTATTGCTATTAGTCCACATTTAATGAACATTGAACCATATGATGGAGACATACACATTACATAGATTTCCTCATTTAATACTCACTACCAACCTGTGAGATAGATACTATTTTGTCCCTATTTTGTTGATGAGGAAACAGGCTTAAAGAGGGAAGGAACGAGTACCAGGTCACACAGGAATAAAGGGCAGAGTCCAGGCATTGTGGCTCCATTATAATATCGTAGAACAACCAGTGCAGACAAACCTACCGTGCAGCCAATCATATAAAAGTATAGCACATACAATATACATAGTTCATGATATGCAATAATAATAAACGACTGTTATTGGTTTAAGCATATCATCATTTTAGAGTGTAATTTTTGTACTTATTTTTAAAAAAAGTTTGCTGTAAACAATATGTTGTGTTCTGCCAGCAGCAGCCTCAGGCATCTTGTGTTTACTGGTCTCTTGATTGCATCATTTTCTCTTGTGCTTGATTTAATCTTGTATTGTTTTGTACAGTAACATGCTGTACAGGCTTGTAGCCTCGGAGCAATAGGATCTATCATATAGCCTACATGTGCAGTAAGCTATATCATCTAGGTTTGTGTAAGTGCACTCTATGATATTCATATGACAACGAAATCGCCTAATGATGCATTTCTCAGAATATAACCCTGCTGCTAAATGGCACATGACTGTAAATGTAAAAAAATAAAACTATACAAGTACTGGGAGAAAATATGGTGGAATTCCTCTTTAACCTTGTAGAGGGAAAGGCTTTCTAACTTTGACCTTAAAAATCCAGGGGTATGGATTCAGATCTAAACTAAAGACTTAAGAGCTAAAACTGTAAAACTCTTAAAAGATAACATAGAGTAAAAGTTTAATGACACTGAATCTGGTGAGGATTTTTCAGATATGACACCAAAAGCGCAGGAAACAAAAGAAAAAATTTATTTGACTACATCAAAACTTTTAAAGTTCTGTGCATCAAAGGACAATCAACAGAATGAAAAGGCAACCTGTGGAATGGAAGGAAATATTTGCAAATCAGATAGCTGTTAAGTATTAGTATCTAGAATATATAAAGAACTTCTACAATGCAACAACAAAAAAACAAACAACCTGATTTAAAAATGTGCAAAAGAGCCCAGCCAGCGTGGCTCAGCGGTTGAGCACTGACCTATGATCCAGGAGATCGTGGTTCGATTCCAGTCAGGGTACATGCCTGGGTTGCAGGTTCATCTCCATTAGGGGACATGCAGGAGGCAGCCACTCAATGACTCTCTCTCATCATTGGTGTTTCTATCTCTCTCCCTTCCTCTCTCTGAAATCAATAAAGACATATTTAAAAAAAAAAAAAAAAAAAAAAGGAAGGAAATTCTGACATATACTACAAAAGGGATGAACCTTTAAGACATTATGCTAAGTGAAATAAGTGAATCATAAAAGGCCAAGACTGTACCATTCCACTTACATGTGGTATCTAGAGCAGTCAAATTCAGAGACAGACATTAGAATGGTAGTTATCAGGGGTACAGAGTTTCAGTCTGGGAAATGAAAGAGTTCTGGAGAACTTTTTCATACAAGAATATAATGTATTTAGTACCACTGAACTGTACACTTAAAAATGGTTAAAATGGGTCCTAGCTGAGTAGCTCAGTTGGTTAGAGTGTCGTCCCAATACACCAAGGCTGTGAGTCCGATCCCCGGTCAGGGCACATACAAGTATTAACCAATAAATGCATCAATGGGCAGAACAACAAATCAATGTATCCCCCTAAAAATCAATCAATAAGATCTTTTTAAACGATAAATTTTAATGTATGTCTATTTCACTACAATAAAAATAAACAATTAAAATGAATCAAAATAGAATAAAAACACTAACAAATGAACCTAACTGTATTATAAATGAACATAAACTGAAAGGGGTGGGAAAGAAATGAACTAGTGTAGAAAACTGTATTTTGACAGGATACAATAAGGCTAAAGAAAAAAAGAACTGTACATAAATGTTATGATCTAGTTATTAAAAGTATTTCTTACAGAGGTATGAAACCACTTTATATGTACACTAGAATTGATCAAGTGAAGGTAATCAAATCCAGTATACAGAAGTTAAAGTAAGGAAAGAGAAAAAAACTAAAAGAAACTTTGTAATACTAAACTGGAATTAGAGGTATCAATACAAACTCATGATTTTAAATATATATACAGATACAGAAATATAAACATGTGTATTTGTGAGAGTAGCTAAATTGTCCACTAGAAGCAATGACACCCCAGGAACAGTGAGTGGATCTAGTGTCCAGATCTTGCTCCCTAAACATCATTTTCCAATAAAAGGAACCAAGTGATTGATTCCAGGCTGGGGGGTAGGGGAGACCAAGGTAAGCCTAAAATGTCTTATTGCACCAGGAATAAAGAAATTCTCTAAAAACAATGGAGGCTTATTGAAAGTACACAGGATTCAAGGAGTTCCCAGTGAACAAAGCTAGAACAATCAGAGCAACAAAAAAATGAAATTTTAAACCACAGAATAAAATAAGTATCTGTGAGTCCATAGTGATATAAGTAAGTAAATAAATGAAGGAGAAAAACAGTTCTACCTCACAAAATTTCAGTTAACAAATAAAGAAGGAAAAGGGAAATAATCACCCTAAAGCAGAACGATAAATGTTGCAGACAAGATCTACTGGTAGATGCTAAAATGTCTGACATACAAAAGGATCTGCATAGTTCCAAAGTTTCTCCCCAAGATATTATCAATTACAAAGTTAAAGATACTAATCTCTTGTTCTTGATAATTACATTGTGATTATGTATAGAGGAAGTATATTATTTTTGTAACTTTTCTATAAGTCTAAAATTAATCAAAATAAAAAGTACTTAAAAAATTAAAAATACACCTGCACCCTGACCCTCTGCCCTACCAAAAAAAAACAACAAACAGTTAATGCAGAGGGATTTCCACACTACATTAGAGAAAATGTTAGAGCCAGGATTCTATGCTACTAGAAGGTCAAAGGTAAAAACAAAAACCAAAAAAACCAAAATATTTATCAAAGGCTTTCCTAAGAATATGGGCACATGCTTTTTTAGTTTTTCTTTTTCCCTCATCCCAGGCCCATCAAGCAAAAGTTCTCAGTTCTGGGCATTTAAAGTACTTGTTTTATTTTTATTTCATATTTATTCATACAATTAAGAAAAAATGATCTGTTAGTTGTAGTTTTTTAAGTATAAGGAAGTACAAATTGCCTAAATTCCACCATCTAAAGATGTACATATTCTTAATGGTTACCTATCTCCTTTTCCTTCACTTTCTGTAGACAACAAAGTTAAGCCTTGTACTTGGCTTTATTTACAAACTTTAGGGTATTTAAAATAAAGGCTAATGCAAGTTTTAAAATATCCCCATTCCTGAGTAGGGTGAGTAGAGCAGTCTTGCCCCTTTGAGGCCCAGCACAGTAGTTGAAGCCCAAGCAAGGTAAGGAGGCATATTTTTGAGGGAACAGTCCCAAATGGGGTGTCAAAGCTCAAACAGAATAAAAAAACCAACCTCTCATGGGGCCTGACATGGAGTGACAGTGCTCATTACGTACCTCAAAGGGAAGGGGATGGCAGCAGTGATGAGATATTGGTTACAAATAAGAGCATGGATTAAATATGTGTATTTATTAAGGATAATGAGAACCAGGGTCTTCACTATCAGGGCTAGAAATTACAAACATGGAAAAGAAAAAACTAAAATGAACCTTGTAGTTTTAGATTGGAACTGGTTTCCAATCTAATGGTTTAGACTCATGGTTTCCAATATAGAAGGCAGATAAATATATAGAGATGTAAACGTGTGTCTGTGTGTACAGAATATTCACACATATATACGTATATACATATTACACACACATAGAGAATATCTATTTAATTGTATACATGTATTTTTAGCTCTGGGAGCAGCAATTCTCCTCCCAAACAGCAACGAGTAGACCTAGCACTAACAACTTGATTTCTGAATTTTAGTCTCTGCTAAAAGGAAGCAGGGCTCCTTGGAGACATGGTTGGTTCCAGGACTGGGGCAGGGGAAGTACAAAATGAATCTGGAACATCTTGTGCCAAAAAATAAGAAAGTACTAAAAGAACGATGGCTATCTAATGGATACAGGAGCCAGCTTAAAGGGCCCCCACTGCTCATATCTGGAACCATTTGAACATCAGATTAAATAATTATAGTAATGGATTAAAACCTTTTAAATAAAACAGTACACCACAAGTCCACACTGTTATAAATAAATGAGTAAATTGAAAGTTTTATGAAGAACATTATATTTACATAGTTGTAAAGTATCTCCCCTGAAAATACTTATAACAAAGGGAAAAGAGTAATTTTACAGTGGAGAAGGCTGGTAGGACCTATCTTACAGTAATCAAAGTAAATGTAATCAATAAAGGACAAGTCAACACTACATGCTGCTGGTAGGATGCAATGAGAAAGTAGACGGCGACCCTGAAGAGAGTGGGAAAGACCAGGGCTCTGGGAGCTGAGAAGCCATGGCCTACCACAGCTTCCTGGTGGAGCCCATCAGCTGCCAAGCCTGGCACACAGATCACCATCTGCCCCAACAACCATGAGGTGCAAGTCTGTGAGAAGAGCGGAGTCAAGTGGGTCAAGGTGCAAGAGCTCAAGGAGCACAATGGGGAGGTTACAGGCATTAACTAGGCCCCTGAGAGTAACCGCATTGTGACCTGCGGCACAGGCCCCAATGCATACGTGTGGACACTGGAGGGCCGTACGAGAAATCCAACACTCGTCATCCTGCGGATCAACCAGGCTGCTCGCTGTGTGCGCTGGGCCCCCAACGAGAACAAGTTCGCTGTGGGCAGTGGCTCCACCTGCTATTTTGAGCAGGAAAATGACTGGTGGGTGTGCAAGCACATCAAGAAGCCCATTCACTCCACTGTCCTCAGCCTGGACTGGCACCCCAACAACGTGTTCCTGGCCGCAGGCTTCTGTAACTTCAAGTGCCAGATCTTCTCAGTCTACATAAAGGAAGTGGAGGAGTGACCAGCACCCACCCCATGGGGCTCCAAGATGGCCTTCGGGGAGCTGATGTTTGAATCTAGCAGTAGCTGCAGCTGGGCGCACGGTGTCTGCTTTTCAGCCAGTGGCAGCTGTGTGGCCTGGGTCAGCCACGACAGCACAGTGTGGCTGCTGGATGCTGACAAGATGGTCGTGATTCTGGCCTCTGAAATCCTGCCACTGCTGGACGCGACCTTCATCACAGAAAATAGTCTGGTGGCTGTGGGCCACGATTGCTTCCTGGTGCTTTTTACTTACGAGGGCGCCGAGGGGACGCTGAGCTTCGGTGGACGGCTGGACATGCCCCAGCAAAGCTCGCAGTGCAGTTTGACAGCCCACGAGTGCTTCCAGAACCTCGACAAGAAGGCGAGCTCCAAGGGCGGCGTGGTTGGCGGGACGGGTCTAGACTCGCTGCACAAGAGCAGCGTCAGCCAGATCCCTGTGCTCAGTGGGCCAAGGGCAAGTGCCCGCAGTTCTGCACCACCGGCAAGCACCGTGGCATGAGCATCTGGGATGTGAAGAGCTAGGAATCAGCCTTGAAGGGCCTCAAGATCAAATGACCTGCGAGGAGGATGTTGGCCTCATCCCAGCTGTTGGGGGAGGGGGGAGGGAAGCTAAGGTTCGCTCTGCTGAATGTTTCTAGGGTACCAGTTTGGGTCCCCACAGGGGACAGAGAGGGGGTAGGAAGCTTTTCTTACCTATTTGAAGGAACACGTGCCTGTTTCTTAAACAAATACTTTCAGTTATTGTGAAAAATGTTCCCAAAAGACTCTGCTGGTCATGAACTGCTTCAAAACGTGGAGGTAATAAAAATACAATTGTAGACATGAAAAAAGAAAAGAAAATGTAGACGGCATCACTTTTGTGATATTCCTGCCAAAGCTGAGCATTTAATAGAGAATAATAAGAAAAACCCAAATTAGGGACATTCTGCAAAGTGACTGGTCTGCAAATTTCAAGAGTCAAGGCTTTGACTATGGGACTGTTCTCTAGCGTGAGAATAAAGAGACAGCAACTAAAGACAACACTAATTCTGAACTGAATCCTTTCATTCAAGTCCCCTTTAGTAAAGGATGTAACTGGGCAACTAGTGAAATCTGAACGGGGTCTGAGGTTTAAACGGTAGTAATGCCACAATGTTAACGTTCTGATTTTAATAGTTGTATTATGGACATAAAGAAGAATGTCCTTGTTACAGGAAATCACACTAAAGAAATACAGGGTGACAGGGCATGGAATTGGCACCTTACTGTCATATGCTTCAAGAAAAAAGTCTGTGTACCTGCAAGTTTTCAGTATGAGACATACTATTTCAAAAATACCTCTCTCCATACCCATTCATGATTAAAACATTCAACAAACTAGAAATATGAGGGAGCTTCTTCGACCTGATAAAGGACAGCTATGAAAAAGCCATAGCTACCATTGTAATTAATGGTGAAAGAATGAATGTTTTTACCCCCAGATCAAGAACAAGAAAAGGATGTCAACCCTCCACTTCTATTCAGCTTTAAAGCTGATCTGGCCCCGCACCCACAATCACACAGCCAAACTAACTGTAAAACCAAGACTAGAATCCAGTTGAATTGAGCCTTTTTACGCGGAGCTCTTTTCCACCACTGTCCTACCTCTTATGTCCCACCCCTTTTCAAACAAACGTGGTTCCACAAGCAACTCAGAACTGCAAAAAATGTTGGAAAATACACTCCAACTTCTAATTTCTTTATAATAAGAAACACACATAAATACTAGTTACTGGCTACACTGACATCTAAAGTATGAAAATGCAAATTGTGAGCAAAAATTGAATTGTGTTTATGACTAGGGCTCCCTACTTCCAGAAGCCCATGTCCCTGGGCAAATTTATCCAACAAATACCTAACTCCTATATGTGCCAGACATTGTGCTAGGCTCCAGGAATACCACTATAGGGGACCCTTGCTCCTTCAGAGCTTCTGGCCCCCAATATAACTCTACATACCCTAAAATAAAGTAGCCTATAAAGCTGGACAAAAGATTATCATATTAATTCAGTTGGAACCCGTACTCCCTACTGACCCTTTTCTACATGGAGAAAAATGGCAGAACTTAGAATTACAAGGATCCTTTCTTCAAGTGGGAATTGAACCGGTGACCCTTCACTGTGCAGGTTGATGCTCAACCAACTGAGCCACACCGGCCAGGGCATCCCCACCATGCTTTTGCTCAAGCCCGCTCTTCCCCAGCTGCTATCTAAATGTTCCAAATTCAGTATCTCATTTTTTCTAACTCACTCTGTAGGGTCCCATGAAATTTAGCTTCTGTCTCCTCCCCTTTATTTGCAGGTTACCAACAAAATAGTCTTTGATCTTTTCCCAAGGCCACACTCTCCTCAAAACCTCTTTGGCTGGACACTTCTGATAATTCCTGCTTCGGATATCATCTTCTGCCTCTCTAATCTCCAATCTCTCCAACTCTGTTTCCTCTTTATTTCTAAATGTCAGCATTCCTCGGGGTTTAACTTGGGCCGTCTACACATATATTTATTTATTTATTTATTTATTTATTTAAGATATATATATTTATCTTTATTGATTTCAAAGAGAGGAAGGGAGAGAGAGATAGAAACATCAATGATGAGAGAGTCACTGACTGGCTGCCTCCTGTACACCCCCACTGGGGATCGAGCCCGCAACCTGGGCGTATGCCCTGACCGGGAATCGAACCGGCAACTTTTCAGTGCATGGGACAACACCCAACCAATTCAGCTACAACAGCCAGGGCCTGATCCTAACCTTTTAATTGAACTCTTCCCTGAGCTACCAATCTACATTGGATCATCATTTTGGTTTGCTTTCTGGTGTTTAAGGACTGCTCAGTCTTGTCTGCTCCCCTAAGGAGCCCTGAGTCATCCAACTTCCTGATGGTTAACAGCCAGTTCTGAAGTGCTTACAAGATTGTGCCACTGTGTCCCACCACTGCATGTGACCAACCTGTTCTCCTTCCATCTAAAATATTCTCTCTCTGCCCAGCCAGCGTGGCTCAGTGGTTGAACGTCGACCTATGAACCAGGAGGTCACAGCTGGATTCCCGGTCAGGGCACAGCTGGATTCCCGGTCAGGGCACATGCCCAGGTTTCAGGCTTGATCCCCGGTGGAAGGGTGGGGAGGCGATCAGTGACTCTCATCATTGATGTTCTATCTCTCTCTCCCTCTCCCTCCCTCTGAAATCAATAAAAACATTAAAAAAAAATATTAGAATATTCTCTTTTCCCCTTCTGTTCATCCAAATATGTATTTTTTTCAAATACATTTGCTCCAATCCTATGTTCTCTGTGCAACTTTCACTGAACTCCCTGGTAGAAGAGCATTTTGAGCTGAGGGAAAACAGTGCAAATAATCTGAGCAAGAGTGAGTTGGTCAAGGAGACCAGGGTGACAGGAGTGGGATGAGAGTAGTTATTTTGGAATTAAGATCAGAGAGGTGGTGAGAGGCCAGATCCCATAGAGCCTTCTTGGCCATTATAAGCACTTTGTCTTTTTATCTGAGCAAAATGGAGTGAAACAAATGGATGTTTCTCTCTCACATGTGCTCTCCCTCCCTTCCTCTCTCTCTAAAATCAATCAATAAAAAAATTTTTTTAAAATAAATTTGAGCAAACTGGGGATCAACTGCAAAATTTTAAGCATTCCCTAACAAAGATCTATGACTTAGATTTCAAAAAGATCATGCTGCCAGAGGTGACAAGAACAGGCTATATGTAGAGAGGCAAGAGCAGAAGCAAGAAAACTGAGAGACTATTATAAAAGGGTGTAATTAGAACCAGGATGGTGGCAGTGAGAAGTGGTCTGGATCTAGATGTATATGCTGACTGGATGAAGGATATGAGAACAAGAAAGGAGTTAAGGATGACTCCAAATTATTAGCCTAAATAAGCAGAAGAACAGATATGTCATTATCTGGGATGAGAAGACGACTGTGGGAGGAGCAGGTTTTGAGGGAGACTGTCTGGATATAGGTTTGGAGTATGATGAGTTCAAGATCTATACTGGACATCAAAGGGAAAATGTTGAATAGGAAGATTATTACCTAAGTCTGAAGTTCAGGAAAAAGGTTCTTGCTAGAAATATACATTTGGGAATTGTCATAACATAGATCAGGCCAGTTTCATAAAACTTCTGGGATGATGGGCATGTTCTATATGTGCACTGTTCCATATAGTAGCCACCAGCCACATAAGACTTGAAATGTAACTAGGGTGACTGAAAAACTGAATTGTTAATTTTAGTTAATTCACATTTAAATAAGCATATGTGGCTCATGACTACATGTTTAACAAAGCATAGTATTTAAAGCAATATGTTTGGATGAGAACCCTAAATGAGTGAGTGCTGGTAGAGATGTTCAAAGATTGGGCACCAGGGCACACCAACAGCATGGGTTATTTGTGATAGGAAAAAAGAAACAACCCAAATCTCCAGCAACAACAGAACAGAAAAATAGTTAGTGGCATATACACATAAGACTGCCAATCTGCAGTGAACGCATACATCTATGTGAATGAATCTCAAAAACAATGTTAAATGAAAAAAGTAACTTGGAGAAAAAAATGATAAATTTCAAACACAGACAAAACTAAGCAATATATTGCTTAAGAATATATTCAGATTGATAAAGCTATAAAGAAAATCAAGGGAATTATTATCCAAATGTAGGATAACATCACCTCTCCAGGGGTGGGAGAAGGTCGCAATTGGGCGGTGAGCACAGAGGGCTTCAAAGTTACTGGCAATGTTCTATTTCCTAAACTAGATGGTGGGTACACAGGTGTTCATTTTGTTATTCTCCTTTGTTCTATATACTCTCCATGAATAATATTAAGTAACTAATATTATATATAACATATATATATGAGGCAGTATAAAATTACATTTCAAATGGATATTTCAAAATCTCTTTAAATCATTAAGTTCAGAAAAAGGATAGATAACTGTTTGGCTTGTATAAGGTCTGAAAAGGACAGATTTAGTCATATAAAGAAAAGAGGAGAGAACATCTAAAACTGGGGTTGAACAGGTCATGTATGAGAGACAGTAAATTAGTGAGTTTGACTGGAGAAGAAGAAAGTTAGGTTGAAAAGTTAGGCTAGGGTCAGCTCCTGAGGTGCTTAAATACTGGGTCAAGGAGTTTGGACTGGATCTAGAAATAGTGCAGAACCATCAGTGGTGTCTAAGCGAGACAATGGTATGGGGAAAGTGGTACATTAGTAGGATTAATATGATGATTAGGATTAATTAGTAGGAAGACAAAAGGCTGGAAAAATCAGTTATAAACTTGTAGATGTGAAATGTCAGAGAAAATGATCATGGTCTGAACTAGGATGGTGATGGAAAATCACGTTTACCCCAAGAAACTAGGATGAAAGAATCAAGAGAGCTTGGTCTCAAAAACAGGCAGAGAGTGGAAAAAGAGATTCAAAGATTACACCAATTTTCAAGCTAAACTAAGAAACTGATAACACTGGCATAAGCAAAACTAGAGAAATCAATAGAAAGTTGGTCTTGAAGGAGGACCATTCATTCAATAAACATATCAGCAGAGTGTGATATCTTCCCCTCAGGGAGCAGCTTATGAGTCCCACTTTTTTTAAAATATATACTTTTAATAGGAAAAGAGAAACTATTCAGTTCTTTGGTGGGGAATAAAAGCTTTTATAGCTTTCACTCTATGAGAATTTTATAAGTCCCACTTTTTTTTTAAACATTTAAAAATATATATCTTTATTGATTTCAGAGAGAGGGAAGGAGAGGGAGAGAGACAGAAACATCAATGATGAGAGTCATTGATCTGCTGCCTCCTGCATGCCCCCGAATGGGGATCAAGTCCGCAACCCGGGCATATGTCCTGACCAGGAATTGAACTGCAATCTCCTGGATCCTAGGTAGATGCTCAACTGTTGAGCCATGCCAGCCAGGCTATAAGTCTGACTTTTAAAAGGAGAAAGAGTAGTGTGATAAAAATACTAAGTTTCAAAATAAATGGGAAGAAGCAACACAACACGAAAGTGGAGATGTTCAGTGAAAAGTCAGAGGCGAAGGAATGGACTACTCACTGTTGGACTGAAAGCTCTTAGGGGACGTAACGTATCCCTGACTACTTCTGCACCCTCCACAGTGCTGAGCGCAGGGAGTGACCACTACAGAACACACTCAAACAATGGCTGAAGGAACAGCAGAGAAGAATGAGAGGGGACAGGCTGAAGGCAAGCCGGTTAGGAATACCCTACCCAAGCCTCCAGATCCCAAAGTACCTGCAGGACCTACCCCTATGAAAGGAGAGTGCTTTAGCCTTGTCATCCCAGCAGACAGGTAGGCTGACCCTCTGGGCACCCATTTAGGAGATCTAAAATACCAACAGAAAAACAGCAAGAAAACCAATTCTTATGAAAACATAGACTGAACTTCTGCTCCCCACACTACTCCACAGTGAGACTGTCCCCAACCCTTTAAGGCAGACAGAATATAACTTTTTATAATGTGTGGACTGCACTAGTGATGCTAATTAAAGATACTTAAAGATATCCTGTCCTTTTAGACTATTAAAAAACATTTTTTTGGTTAAAGGTATTTTAAAAGCCCGAACACTTAATAGATAGTTCCACCTGGCATACCACTGTTTCCTAAGCCTGGAGAGGAGAGAAATGCAAAGGAGAGCTGCCTGCAAAGTGGGATGACTGATGCCCAAGTGTTTCAAGTGGTTGCCAGGGACTAAGCTATTACCTCCAGGTTCCCCGATAATTCAGATAATTCCACACGGCCCAAACATATCCTATTTGGTTGAACAGAGGATGATGAGGCTGCTTTTCAGATGAACTGATCTTATACAAATGCTTTTGAGATCATCTCTTTCTTAAGAGGTAAGAACAGGAAATGATTGCCATAACAGAGCTCAGGCTCTAGCAACAGACAGACATGGTTTAAATCTCAGCTCTTCCAATAGACAGCTATATAACCATCTCTGTTAATACATCCCTTTGACCATGTAAGGTTGATTACTTCCATTAAGATATGAATATATGGTAGCTTCAGATGTTAGTACTTTCCTTCCTAAAACTACACCCTCATCCTTTTGATTGGACCTGTATTTTCCTTAATAGCCTCAGCCACTAATTTTTAGTGTAGAGTGTTCTAGATGGTTAACCTCATTCATTATGCTTTGAATCTCCTGAATTCCCCTCTCTGAAAACAATTTTACCTTGAAGCTCTGGTTATTCAGCTGATGCCCTGGACTTCACCAATGAAAGTAAAGAGCAGCGGGAGAAAACTACAGAGAAAAACCTTATTGTAGGCACAACATACAAACCTTTTAGTTGTATAAAACTTAAAATTGATGCTTTCTTTGAAATCACAAATTCTGTACACTGGAGACAATATGAAGCTAAACATAGCCTATTAGCAACAAATTAAGAACAAAAGTTTGTTCTGACCTGAAAAGAGGCCCAGGGACGTACCCTGCCTATGTTTATCACCCCCAATTCTCTAAATTCAGGGATCTTTTAGCGTGTTGTAGCGGATACTGCAGGAGGAAAAACAAGTTCCACAGATCCTTGATTTGCATTCAACCTACTGTCATGCTAGTTCAGGCAGTAAAGACTAAGAACCAACTGGTTTCTCTGCCTCAGGTCTCTCCACTCCCTTACATCCTTCCAGCATAGGGCCACCAAACTAATTTCCTAAACTACCAGTCTCATTAGATCACTCCCCACCTCAAAAACATTTAATGGCTCCCTACCTCCTATTCACTGGAGAAAGCCCAGGCTAGCACTATCCTAATTTTTATAATACAGGACTTGTTTCCTCCTAATTCCCCCAGGGAAATTCTCTAAGGCTGCAACTAGACTAATCTGTTCACTGTCCCCCCAACAAACAGACTAATCTGCACACCTGGGCTGGGATTACAACCACCCCTGCCCACCCTTCACCCCTTCTGCCTTTCCTTCAAAGGCCAGCCCAGATCCCCTCCTCTATCTCTGCCGCGAACTGTGCTTCTAAAGCACACACTGTCCATCTTCTGACTGTCTTCAAACATCCTTCTTAGCTGGCTATACTCTCGTGGCCGCTCAATCTGCTCCATCCAGGACAAAGTTCCTTGGAGGCAGACCACATGCTTACACAGAGGGTCTATCACAGTGCCCTGCACTTGGCAGGTCCTAGATATTATTAAAACCAGAGGAAAGGTGCAAATGATGTAGGTTCAAATGAGGTAGGGCAAGACAATACCGCCCATCTTTCCCAATTCCTCTTAATTCACAGTAAAGGGTACTCGGCGTTCGCTACAAGGCTGACAATTTCTAGTATACACAGAGCAACGAAGCGCAGCGAGCACGCCGCTGGAGGGCAAAAAGCCTGCGTCCCAATCTTGGTTTTTGCCACAATCTCTGCAACTGTGCCGGGAAATCACACAATCTTTCTGCACATCGGTGGGCTCAGGTGCAAAATAAGGGCTCTGCTGGGATGGCTCCCAAGGTATCCTTTCCCAAATTCCCCGGGACAGGAAACCCAGCACTCGCCCGCCTACCCGCTAAAGCGGAGGCATGCAAACTTTTAGGGTTCCCGACGCAGGCATTTTCCACAGAGTCGTGAAAACTAACTCCCCATAGGAAAAAGGGCTGAGCGCCAAGCGGTCTCCCTGGACCCCAAGGCAAGGGGCAGTCCGCTCAGGTTCCCGGCCCCTCAAAGGCAGACTCCCCCGAGAGTGGCGCGGCGCGGATCCCGGGAGCCGGCCGGGGTGACTCCGTCCGCGCCGCTGCCGGCGCCCCGCGCCCCCACACTTATGACACACGCCGCGTGTCCCCGGGTCACGGCCCCCATCGGCCCTCACCGGCCCGAGGGGCGCCGTCGTCTCCCAGCAAGGCCCCTCGCTCCCGCCCGGCGAGCCGCCCTTCTGGGCCCTGGAGCGGCCCGAACGCGGCTGTCTGGGCCCCAGGCCCGCGGGACCCACAGAGTGAGGGGCGGCGGCGGCGACCACGGCGGCGCTTTAAGTGCTGAATCACCACTTTGCAACCCGAGCTCCAAACCACCGTGACCCGCGGGCCCCGAGGGCCCGGCGCTGTGCCCCGCTTACCCACAGAGGCGCTCCGGGGGCGACAGGCGGGCGCCGAGGGCCGAGCGGAAGGTGCTGGGCGAAGCGGGGTGCAGCAGCCACGCCAGCAGGTACCGCATACCCCAGCGCAGCCGCCGGGACCACAGGAACGATCGCTTCCTTCTAGCGCCGAGAGCCGGCCTGGCCCAGTGCGCATGCTCAGTCCGCCGCGCCGCGCCGCCTCTCGGGAGCCAGCGGGCCGCGGCCGCTCCGGGTTTTGCCTGGCGCCCGACTGGGCGGGGACGGCGGGGACGGCGAGCGTGCCAGGTCTGAGAGTGCGGGAGGGATGGAGTCCGCCCCGGGCTCCCCGGCTTTCGCAAGCGGGGAGGGTCCCGGGTGAATCGCAGCAGCCCACGAGGGCAGCGATGTGTAGCTGGCTGTGTGCATGCGGGGTAGGGGCTCACAAACGCGGTGAGGGCACAAGGGGCGGGTCGGTGCAGGCGGTCCCGTTGGCTGTCACCCGGCCGTGCAGGTGTGGAACCCGGTCCGCCCGCAGGCTGCCCGCACGCCGTGGAATCCGCGCCTCCGAAAGGCCCGCGGGCTCCCCCTAGAGCGCGTTCGGGAGGTGGCCCCGGGGTAGGGGCTTTGTGGCGGGGTTGGCCGCGGGGACTCTGCGGGAAGTTTCCACCCTGGGGTGGCCGCGGGGACCCTGCGGGAAGTTTCCACCCTGGGAAAGCTGGGTGCCCTTCAAGGAGCAAGATGGATGTGGGACAGGCCGCGCCCAAACAAGGCTTCTGTGCACTTTTAAATCTGGCGTAGAAACTTACTCTACTCCTACTAGGTAAAAAAACAACCCACATGTACGTGTAGTATGTTAGCGTAAGAAACAGTCAAACCTGTGAAGAATTTTTGTGAGTTTATTTGAGGCACACTGTTGACAAATTCCGGGAAGCAGAATCTCCAGGGATTGAGATAATGCTCAGGAGAATGGCCGTTTTGCACCTTGTTTTATGCATTACAATCAAAGGAGAACACCTCAGTGGGCTACATGAAATCCATTGGTGATAGATTAGGGAGGCGGGAGAAAGTAAGGGGGGGGGAACACAAGGACACACATCTCTGGCAAGAGATAAAAAGTAAAATGATATACAAATACTATTTTACATAGGTGGGTACAGGGTAGTTAACGGTCAACAGCATGATAACGATTCAACAATTAATATGATAACAATAACAAAGAGATTTATGGTCCCCGCCCTGATTTGTTGGTTGTATCCTGAGGGGTCTGGGAAAAGAGGAGTTACCTTGACTTTCCAGAGGAATGCAAAAGACAATAGACAGGCTTAGATAAGGTAAAGAGCAACCTTTCCTCAGGGAAGATACTGGCCTAGGACTGGACTACGCACCATAAACTGCTTTTAGTTTAAAAAGTTTTCATTTCAGACCATCCTTTGTGCTTACTTTAGGTCTCCGAGTTTGCAAACCTGCCATTCAGGCCTTCCCCTTTTCCTCCACAAGTACTATTACTATGGTCAGTGTACTTCAGCCGTTATGTATAAGACAATACTTTTTTCCCTGATGGCTTTATGGTATTTCGCATCCAAGAACAACCTAATTAATAACTGTATGGACTTGACTTTGTATTCCATTATTTTACCAGGGCCTTTAAGGAAGAGTGCCACTGGGGATGGTGACTCCCCAGCTTATGTGCTTTTAGGTTCCTGATGTGACAGACGGAAGATTGCAGCCCAGAACAGTGCTCAGAATCCTTCTATTGCTACAAATGGGAATTAGGAGGATTCCTTTAGTCAAGTGCATGCTTCATCAAAGAGGTAGAGGGAGTCTTTTTTATGAAAGGGTTTCAGATAAAGGCAAACCTTGGATGGATGAAAACCGAGGTCCTGGAGATGAGGAAGCCTCCTAGTGAAGTGCAAGGTAAAATTCCACTACAGTACATTCTAGCCCCAACCCACGTGTATTAGTTTCCTGTGGCTGCCATAACAAATTACCACAAGCATAGTGTCTTAAAAAACAGAAATTTATTGTCTCACAGTCGAGGCCAGAAGGCCCAAATCAAGATGCTGGCAGGGCCAGACTCCCTACAGGATCTTAGGAGAGAATCCCTTCTTTGCCTCTTCCAGCTTCTGGTAGATGCCAGCTTCCTTCACTTGTGGCCACATCACTCCCTGCCTCCATCTTCATATTGCCTTCTCTTCTGCATGTTTTTTTTCCTTCTGTCTTTTATAAGGACATTTGTTGTTGGATTTAGGTCACAACCAGGTAATCCAGAATGATCTCATCTCATCCTTAATTATATATGCAAAGAACTGTTTTCCAAATAATGCAACACAGGCTCTTGGGATTAGGGTGTGGACATATCTTTTGGGAGGGCCACCATTGAATCCACTACCCCACCTTTCCAGCCTCTACTTCCTCCCTCTATAACTCCAGTTCACACAGCTGTCACAATTAATTGATGAGTATAACAAGTAAATCCTAACTTGTCAGTGATCTAGCAACTTTTAAGCCCTGTTGAAATGGCATTGCCTTTACAAAAGTTTTCCTTATTTCCATTTCTCACATACCCCATTAGAAGTAACCACTCTGAATAATCAGAGCTGCCAGAGTAGTTTGCCACTCAGAAGGCACTTTTTGGATCTTAACCTTCCATACTTTTGAGAAACAGGAGATCAGCCTGGCCAGTGTGGTTCAGTGGCTGAATGTCAACCCATAAACCAGGAGGTCACAGTTTGATTCCCAGTGAGGGCACATTGGGCTCAATCACCAGTAGGGGGCATGCAGGAGGCAGCTGATCAATGACTCTCTCATCATTGATATTTCTATCTCTCTGTCTATCATCAAATACCTAGCCAGTGCTGTTACTTTTCTGATTGCCTCATGTTTCTTTTCCACAATGGGTTTGTTCAAGTCAGGATTCAGGCAAGAATCAAACATTTAATTTGGTTAATATGTCTCTATCTTTTATTGTTTTGCATCTTTTTTAAAAAAAAAATGTTTTTATTGATTTCATAGCACTATGGTAATAAAATGCCTAAAAGCAACATGAATTTTTAAGAATGTTTATAGATAAGTGATTTATTAATTATAAATTGTTTAAAGTTTTCCTTTATGACTCATACTTGCCAGTCCTTAAAAGTTAGTTTGAGGTACTTTATGAACAGTATTTTAAATATTAATGTAAAAGTCTATAATTAATATTTTCCACAGTTAAGGCTACTCTTGATGTGTCCATTCAACAAATATGGGCCCAGGCCTTGTTTTAGATGTTGAGGCTACACCAAAGAAAAGAACAACCAGCCTTGTATATTTGTGGGGTTTACACTACAGAGGGAGAGAGAGAGAGAGAAAGTAAATTAATACTTATATAGAGTAATTACATAATGTGATTAAAATAATATTAGGGTAACCAGAGTGGGTTTCCCTGCGTCATTACTACTGCTCCTCTGGGTAGGAGAAGGTGGCAAAGATCTCACAATTTCTATTAAGGGGGCTTATGTATGTCCTGAGCTGTTGACAACAGGAGTGTGTATATTGGACAGTTTAGGTGGAAGCTCAGAGCATAGGGTTGAATATTTGAGCTACATAGGCAGTTATTAATGGAGAGCCCGTCTCATGGGCTAACTCCTAAGATTCCCCTCCCTCAACCTTTTTTTTTTCTTTTCTTCAAATGGTCTCCGACCTCCATCACCTTCTTTCTTCTACATGACTTTCTCTTCATCCAGTGTCCCAGCCAGGAGTTTCTCAACTAAAGTTCAAAAGTTGTGGAGGCCCCGTCATCTGCTTCTCCTTGTGTCACTATCTTGCTCTGGGCTCTTCTCAGGGCCTTCCCTTAAGAGTTTGGTTTGAAAAGTACAGATGCTGAATATTTTTTTCTCTTTGCATCCCTGCTGTAAGAATATAGCCCCCCTGGACGCCTTTGGTCTCTAGGAAAGGTCTTGAGGTGTGGAAAAGAAAGAAAAACATGGGGAGTAAAATTTCAACCTCTTCTTTTGCTGTGTGGAAAAAATAAATAAGTGGGATTTTGTGAGAGTGTTTGGGGGCTACTTCAGATAGAGTGGTTGGGGAAAGTCTCTCTGAGGAAGTGACATTTGAGCTGTGACTTGAAAATTAAGAGGGAACCAGTTAGAGCAGGTGAGGGAAAGACTCCACAGACAGTGGAAACATCCATCACCAAGGTCTGGGACAGGAGAGATTCTGGCATGATCTGGGATCTGACAGAAGGCTAGAGAACATCTTTCCTTTTCTCTTCCAACTAATCTTTGCTACAGAGACTCTACTATTAACACAGTAAAAACAATAACCAAAATTTGTATTTGAGGCTATACCAGAGAAAAGAGCAACCAGATTTGTATTCTTAAGCATTTTGGTGGTTTTTTTTTTTTTTACAGGTTTATGAATAGTTCATGAACTGTGTTTTTCCTCAGTTTATAAGCACATGCAGACATGCTTATTGTTTGTTGTCTTTGGCATTCATACCTGCAGACAGACAGACAGAGAACATAACATGATCTGGCAACTATGAACATAGATAGGTAAAGCTGAGTACTCAACTATTAACTAAAGAATTGCATAGATGTTGTTCAAGAGCCTTAAAAGATCCTACAAATAAAAATGTTTATGAAGAATTTTTTAGGTCATTAGAGAATGTTTAAATTATGTTAAATGAAAATTCAGGATGTAAAACTACATATTTAATAATGATTTCAATTATTAAAAATATCATATAGCCCTGGCAGGGTAGCTCAGTTGTTTAGAGCATTGTCCTGATATACCAAGGTAGTGGGTTTGATCTCTGGTCAGGGTACGTATAAGAATAAACCAATGATTGCATAAATAAGTGCAACAACAAATCGATGTTTTTTTCCCTTTCTCCTCTCCTTTCTCAAATCAGTAAGTAAAATTTGAAAGGAGAGAGGAAAATGCTAGATGACACAGTCAATGATGTTGCATTGGTAGAATCCAGATTAGCCATTCTTAGAGTATTAAAAATAATTTCTAATCATGGACAGACTTTTGAGAGAGAAGTGTTGATGAGCTTGATTAGTTTGAGCTCTATAGGGGCAGTGTAAAATAACATGTCAGAGACAGCTACCTGCCTAGTTAACAACATTTTTACAAATGTCCATAAGACCCTGGTCATCTCCATTAAATTTAGTCTTGAAGCCAGTGACTGTAATTTTGCCTGACTCTTCACTGGCTGGCCCATAGTACACACTCAATAAGGGTAAGATAAAGTGGGCACAGGTGCACTGAGAACATGAAAAAATTAGGTAAGGGAGATAGCAGTTAACACCCTGGGGTTTGAAATTAGAATTTTGAGTTTCTTTCAGTCACTTATTAGCTGTATCACTACAGACTATATACTTACTTGGCCTGTTTATTGATAAAATAGTGGGAAATAATAGTTCCTACTTTAGAGAGTTGTCCTGGATTAAATGAGATGATGCACAGAGAGCCTTTCATAGAGTCTGACTATGTAGCCCTAGATAAATGTAGCTATAACTATTACCAAATGAAGACTCTTGAATTTCTTTCATCAACCCTAATGGCTGTTAATGTAAATATTGTTTAGTTATTTTTAAAATGTTTTTATTGATTTTAGAGAGAGAGGAAGAGAGAGGGAGAGAGAGAAAAACAAAACATCAATGTGAGAGAGATACATGGATTGGTTGTGTCCTGTATGCACTCTGACAGGGGATTGAACCCAAAACCTGAGCATGTGTCTTGACCGGGAATCAAACCAGCGGCCTTTCGGTGCACAGGACGATGCTCATCCAACTGAGCCATACTGGCCAGGGCTGTTCGGATAGTTATTAATGAGAAAGAAAAGGAGAAGAAATTAATATTTTTGGACTACTATGTGCCAGTTACTTTATACATGTTATTTTAATCCTCACAATAATAGTAATCATTATTTCCCATTTTACAGATAAGGAAACCAATGTTGAGAGAGGTTTAGTAATTTCTTTCGGGTTCTCATATATTTATTTAGTGACTACTTTGTGTAAGGCTCTGTTCAAGGCACCAGGAAAACAACACTGAACAAGATAGTCAGGTCCCTGAAAAAATTTACTTTCTAGCAAGGTAGACAATGTAATTACATATTGTAGTGTTATAAGGAAAATAAACAGGTCATGAGGCAAAATTATAGAAGAAATATGTTTTAGATAGGGTGGTTAGAAAAGACCTTTTTAAAGAGAAAAAGACCTTGTTAAAGAAAATACCTTTTTATTTTTTTAAATATATCTTTATTAATTTCAGAGAGAGGAAAGGAGAGGGAGACAGAGAGAAACGTCAATGATGAGTCACTGATGGAGCCCGCAACCTGGGCATGTGCCCCGACCGGGAATCAAACCCGATCGCCTGGATCCCAGGTCGATGCTCAACCGCTTAGCCACGCCAGGCCAGGCAAAGAAAGTACTTTTTTAAAGAGCTGAGATCTGAAGGATGGGAATGGGCGGGTAAGCCATGCGAAGAGGCGAACTAGAGAGTTTTAGGCAAAGGGCACAGCAAATATAAAGGTCTCGCTGCAGGAAAGAGCTTAGAAGCTCTGGAGCATGGTCGTGAGCTATGTGGATAGCCGCCAGAGTTGACATTAGTATAGGCAAAGGCTAATGAGGGCCTTACAGGACATGGTTAGCAGTTTGGATTTTTAAAAAATATGTCTGTTGATTTTTTAGAGAGAGAAGGGAGAGGGATAGAGAGGTAGAAACATCAATGCCAGAGAAACACCACCAATCGGCTGCCTCCTGCACGCCCCCTACTGGGGATGGAACCCAACTTGGGCATGTGCCGGTACCAGGAATCCAACCCTGACCTGGTTCTGGGTCAAAGCTCAACCACTGGGGCAGGAGTTTGGATTGTATTTTAAGCACAATGAGAAGCTACTGTTAAAAAGTAGATGAAGAGCATGATGTTTTTGTTTGTTTGTTTGTTTGTTTGTTTGTTTTTAAAAGATCCTTCCCTTTGCTGAGTGAATGCAGTGGGGAGAGGGGAAAAGAGCACAGAGAGGGAGACCTATTAAGGAGGTTAAGAGCAGTCGTTCAGGAAAGCGATAAAAGATTTGAACTAGAGTGGTGGGCAGATGTAATAAAATCAACAGGATTGCACTGGATATGTAGGACAAAGGTCTGGTTAGCGCCAGTTGTCGAGATGGGAAAGGTGAGGGCGGAGGTAAGGAGAATAAAGAATTCCGCTTTGGATAGTTGTGTTTTTGAGATGCCAGTGAGCCTTCTAAGAGGAGCTATTCGTAGACATCTGACTCTGCAGAATCTCATTGACCAGCGATCAAGGCTTTAGATGTAGATGAATCTTGGGGGAACGTGAGGCCCTGAGAGCTTTCCACTCCATCTGGCCGTTAACTTAAGAAACTAAAATGATATCTAGGTTCCTGTGTGCTAAGGGTGGCCCAGAAGAGCAGCTTCCAGAGCGGACTATGGCGAAGACCCACAATTCTGTATTTCCAGGACTGGGACCCACACCTAAAGACGTGAATCGCCCCAAACTCGCCAAGGCACCCCTCGTACGCATGCGGAAAGCCAGAGGTCACGGGCGCGGGCGCCGCCCAGCGAGCGCGGCCTGCTGGGATTTGTAGGCTGACTGCGGCCGAGGTTCGCGCAGCCTCCCGGAGACGCTCACTGCGCGCCGCGCCGGGTGCGCGGACGGGAGCGCTCCCTGGTCCTGCATCAGGCGCTGCAAAACCGTTACCTGAAAGCGCGCGTCTGACCTTCCTCTCACGCTCGGAATCATTTAGCAATGGCGATGACTTCTCATCAGTTAAAGGATAAATTCAGAGTCCTAAAAATGGTATTCAAAAATGACTTTCATCACGAGTTGGTACCCGTGGTAGCCTTTTCTCTTAACACTTCTTAACTATTTTTCAATACTATACTGGACGCTGCCTCCGACACAGGGGCTCGCTTTGGACCTCTCCTCTGTGCTTCCATAGTACTCTCTTACAATTCTTTACCAATAATTATAATCATGGCCAGTCTTTCTGAGCACTTACGACTACATGTTCTAATCTAAGTTATTTTCCCCGTGTTAGCTCATGAATCCTCACATAGCCCTCGGAAACGGTTGCCATTATTTTCGTTTTACAGCGGAGGAAATTTTGTTTTAGAGACGTTATGTAACTTGAGTAAGGTCGCGTTGAAGTATCACACTGTTTACTCCCGTGCGTCTCCCATTGGACCACGAGTTCCAGCCCGGCGCGGACGTACCAGCTTTTTGCTTTCCCGCGGGCTACACCCCGAGGGCGGGGCTCCGGTGACGACACCGCGTCCCATGGCGCCTTGCGCGCCGGCGCTGCAATTGGCCGGGCGACTGGGCTCCTTTTTCAAATTGAGGCGCCCAGTCGTTGTTCCGTTTTCTGGGCGTCCGGCGGAGGCGAGGCTGCCGATTCGACGGTTCCGGCTGGTGCGGGCCTGACGCCGGGGCCGGTCGGAGGCCGTAGTGGACAGCGGGGACGCGGAGCTGCTTCCGTCGGTTCACCCCGCCGAGCCGGGACCCGGCTGGGGAGGTGGGCGTCCCAGCCCGCGCCAGGACCAGGCCTTGCTTTTTCGGAGGGTTCCGTCATGGCGTCCCAGCCGAATTCCTCCACGAAGAAAAAAGAGGATAAGGGGAAGAACATCCAGGTGGTGGTGAGATGCAGGTAGGGCGAGCCTGGTGGGGTTCGGGGCGCCGGCTTTGCCGCTCGGCTCCCTCCTACGCGGTGGGAGGAGAGGAATTTTGTTTGTAATTTCTTGGGGAACCAAACCTTTCCGTCTCACAGTCTCACTCATTCCGTTGAAGAAAATGACACCACGTTGCTGTGAGAAGTAAATTAGTGTCTTTTTCAGAAGAAAGGATATATGGGAGCGCAAAAATTTTTTTCCTTCCACCGAAGTAGGCTAATAAGTTAACGTGAGACTGATGAGCAGGAGAGAACGTCCTCGATTTATTCTGGAAGTGCATGCAGGGGCGCCCTGAGAGTGGGAGACCCCAGGGTGCATTGGGCATTTAGGTTTAACAAGCCATTTGGGACAAAGGAGAAGGAGGCAGCAGTCTGGGGTTTCAAAGGGAAAGAGGCAATTTACAGGTAGAGGGAAAAGCGTATTCTTGCTGGACCTCCCAGAAACAGTGGTACACAGAAGGAAGTTCAACAAAAAGGCTTTGCTAGATTTCTGCCCGCTATATTTAGTTGTTATATTTCGGCGCTAAGGCGATGCTCCCTTCCTTTAAGCAGGTTTTTGTATCTGAATTCCTTTAGGTAGGTAAGGGGGACACTCAAAGGTTTTTCCTGAGTCATTTATTTCTGAATAACCAGCCTAAAGTCAAAATCCCGAAATGCGGATTTTGGGGTTGCAAACTTTGTTCCCCCTCTGATAGTTGTGTCAGAGGTTATAATTTAAACTGATGGATTCAGAAGAAGAATTCGATCGCTGTTCTTTAGTGAAAAGTGCGTGCTTTTTTAAAAAAAGTAATGACAAAGTTTAGGTGTTACTTTCATACGCCACTCCTTGCAGTTTGTTTCAGCACCTAGATTGGGATTACCATCCTGTCCATCACTTCTAGAATCGTAACCAATCACCTGTTTATTCTCGATGCAATTATTTTCTTAATGCTACTAAACAAGTAAATCACTGTATTTAAATTTTCAAAATTGTTACAAATATATTTTTTAAAAATCAAGTTACAGAGTGAGTTTGTTTGTAAAAGATCAAGGAGACTATTTAAGCCAGGATAGCCATCTGTCTGGTTGTGCTGCATCTTGGTTTCTCCTAGAACAAAGGACACAGAGTTCTCCAGGTGGGTGGATGGAGGTGTTCAACTCTCCCCCGATTGATTTCCAAATAACTTCCCAGTTTTAAAATTAGCTAGTGTAGGAAGAACATACTTGTACAGAGTTGTACAAACTCTTTGTACAAATTAGAGTGTGATTTATTCAAATAGCTTTTTAGAGGCCCTCCACAGTTTATTGATGAATGTGTGTTTTGCATGTCTCAGTTACTGTTGTTTTAAAAACTTGCAGCAAATTTCTGTAAATCCAAAAGTATTCTAAAATTAAAATGTTATTTTAAAAACGTGTCAGTGAGCTTTCTTAGGTTATTGTTCAGTCAGTTTTGGTGACTTAATTGTAGCTATCAAAGGCAATAGCTAGCTTTTTAAACTAGGTGCCAGAGGAAATTTAGTGGTAACCTTATATCTAGCTAATTACCAGTTGCATTCTAGGGCTTCTGTTAATAGTTGCTTGTTTTAAAGGTTTTTAAAAAATTAACAGCCTGTTTTACAAATGCAAATTTTTAGGTTATTTTGATTGGTTAATAAAGACAGGCAATATTACATTTCTGTGTGGTTTTATTTTCTTTATTTTCTGTTACAAAATATGTCAAGCCTATAAAAAGTTATAAAAAAAACAGCCCTAGCCAGTTTTGCTCAGTGGTTAGAGTGTCCCGCAGACTGAAGGGTCCCAGGTTCTATTCCAGCCAAGGGCACATATCTCGGTTGTAGGCTTTGTCGGGGCTCCTGAGGGAGGCAATGTGTCTCTCTCACATTGATGTTTCTCTCTCTCTTTCTCCCACCCACTCTCTCTGAAAAGAAATGGGGAAAAAAGTTATAAGAAACAATGTAACAGACATCTGAATACAGCCGGAGCCCCAATGTATTCCTCCCCAATTCCCAGCCTTCTTCCTCTACCCCAAGAGTTAAACATTACCCTGAACTTCAAATTTATTATCCCCATAAATTTCAAGCTTTAGCTTAGAGGGGATTTCTTTTACTTCATCACTAATGAAAAGTGCTTAGGTTGTGTAGTATAAAGAGATGTTTTCTCAGATTAGCCTGGCTTTTCTGTTTTTGCTTTTTTCCAAGTAGCCTTCCTAGTGCAAATGTGTCCTCTATCTTTAGTAAATAAACAAATGGCCCTCAGGATGGTCAAACCTTTTCTGTAAAGGGCCCAGATAGTAAATATTTTAGGCTTTTTAGGCCACATATCGTCTTTGTCACATATTCTCTATAATTTTTTTTTCAGTTTTAAATTTTTAATTCAGTTTATTGTAGCCTAAGAGGTCAGCAAGATTTCAAGAGAGGAGAGATGACTTCATTACTTGATTACATTGAATATACCCTTTAAGATGTTCTTTACTTGTACAATAACTATATGAAATGAAGTTTTTATTCTACCTATAGATAATTCAAGATAAAGGTATAACTTCTGGAGTTGAGGAACTGATGGTATGGAGAGAAATTTTTTTTTTTTAAATATATCTTTATTGATTTCAGAGAGAGGGAGAGAGAGAGAGAAACATCAACGGTGACGGAGTTGTCATTGGTCAGCTGCCTCCTGCATGCCGCCGACTGGGGATCGAGCTTGCACACCAGTTATGTGCCCTAACCAGGAATCCAACTGTGATCTCCTGGATTCTAGGTTGATGCTCAACCACTGAGCCACGCCCAGCTGGGCTGGAGAGAAATTTTAATAAGGAAATGTGTGTAATACAAAGATACACACATATATAAAACACCCTCTCCCATTTGTATACTCTACAGGTTGGCACAGATCCACCCTATTAAGAACATAATATAAAGGTTTTAGGATTTAAGTTATTTTTGGCATTTTAATCTAAACAATTGCTTAGGCAATTTAGGTCTTAACATATCTGAATTATTCATATATTTTAAAGTATATAATTGTAGTTTTAAAAAGGTCCAGATCAACTTTCCTTAAACAGTAACCCAGTATGGCACCAGTTACCAAATGGAAAAAAAATGTTGTGATTCTGTATTAAGTCAGTAAAGGATACTTTAGAGAAAGGACAACTTGGAAAATAAACACTTCAGAGTTCATTATTCCAAGTTAAGAACATTTTAGTTACAAGCAGTGGTTACAAATAAGCTGAAGGTAAATCTCTTTGAGGAGCTGCTTATACTTTATTTTATTGAGAAGAGACTGTTCCACTATTCTATATTATGATGCAAGGGTTTTTTAAATCCTTGAAAGGTTTTTTTGTAGTTGTAGTCTATCAACAAAGCGGCACTCCTGTCATGCTCCTCACAGTAGGACATGAGGTCCCTGGTGCTGCTGAAACCTTGATTCTTTTGTCGGAGGCTTTTAGTCATAACTGCTGCACAATTCTTGCCTGGGCTGTATTGTGGTTGCTTGCTGTTGTTTTGCTGGACATCTTTTACCCCAAATCAGGAAGACATTGTGTGGCCAGATGTTTGAGGTTTTAAGTAGTGGAATGAATCCGCCAGTATACTGTTGCTGGCACCGCCACCATTGAACACCCAGTATCTGATTTTTTTTTTTTAAACAACCCTTTAAAATTGTAAAACTTATTCTTTGGCAAGTCAGGGGACAGATTTGGCCCATGGGTTGAAGGTTATTATAAACCCCTGCATGATCTAGCTGATTCCCTAACCCCCCCCCCCCCCCCAAGTTTTAAAAATACATCTACCGTGCTCTACCTTGGTGCCTTTGCAATTTCTCTCTGCCTGGAGTTTTTTTTTTGTTTTTGTTTTTAAGGTTTTTTTGTTGTTAGAGAGGAAGGGAGAGAGAGAAAAAACACACTGATGTGAGAATCCCTGGGAGAGGAGGAACATCCATCAGCTGCCCCCTACCGGGGATCAAACCAGCAGCCTTTCAGTGCATGGGAGGATGTCCAACCAACTGAGCCACACCAGCCAGGGCTAGAAAGCTTTTCCCACCAAAATAGTTACATTGCTAACACTCTTGCTTTTTATATTTTGCTTAAATATAACCTTTATCAGAGAAACCTTCCCTGACCACTCTAAAATAACAATAGCAACCACTTATTTTCCCCATTCATCACTTTCTATCTCCTGGACTGCTTCATTTATTTTCATTTCAGATTTGTCAGCACCTAATATATTTACTTGATTGTCATCTTTTCCTGATCCCCCAACACACACTAGGATAAAAGCTCCCTGAGAATAGGAACTTGGATGTTTGGGGGTTTTCTTTTTTTTCTTTTCTGAAACTTGGTTATGATCACTGGTATGTCCCAAGTGCCTAGAAAAGTATCACATAAGTACTTGATGAATGCTTATGGGATGAATTAATAAATTTAGCATTTCACAGGACATGACTTTTTTTTCCCCTTTTTTAAAAAAATTTTTGCCCCACCAGCGTTGCTCAGAGGCTGAGCATCAACCTATGATCCAGGAGATCACGGTTCGATTCCCAGTCAGGGCACATGCCCAGCTTGTGGGCTCAATCCCCAGCAGAGGGCCTGCAGGAGGCAGCCGATCATTGACTCTCTCATCATTGGTGTTTCTCTCTCTCTCCCCTCCTCTCTCTTCCTCTTTCTGAAATCAATAAAGATACGTATTAAAAATAATAATAATAAAAAAGTTCAATTACAGTTGATTTAATACCAGTTTTAGGTGTACAGCATAGTGGTTAGACATTTATTTAATTATTTCCATTCCTTACTCGAGGATATTTTTTCCATTGCTTTTTTCAGAGAGAGTAGAATGGAAGAGAGAGAGAGAGAGAGAGAGAGACATCCATGTGAGAGAGACACATCTATTGGTTGCCTCCTGTACATGCCCCTACAGCCTGGGCCGGGGATGCAGCCTACAACCGAGGTAGGTGCCCTTGGCCCGAATAGAACCCAGGACCCTTCAGTCCGCAGGCCAACACAGTGATTAGACGTTTATATAACTTATGAAGTATCCCCCTCATAAGTCTAGTACCCATACGTAGTTATTACAATATTACTGACTGTGTTCTCTATTCTAAACTCTACATTCTTATGACTATATAATAACTGCCTATTTGAACATATCTTCACCTGAGGATATGTTCATTGATTTTTAGAGAGGAGAGAGAGAAACATCAATGTGAGAGAGAAACACTGATTGGATGCCACCTAGCCAGGGTGGTTGTTTGAATTTTAATATAACACTAGTGAGGCCAAGAAATTGATAGGTTTGTTAGTGTCACCTGCAGAAACCTTGCAATTTCTAATCAGAATAGGAAAATAGTGGCTTGGCAGTACTCTTTTTCTGTAATACAAATAGTCCCTAAAGCTCCTCTCTGGGAGTTTTGATAACTTTTAGGAATGTGTGATCTGTGTAAATTTCTACTACTCTGCCCTGACAACCTGAATGGTATTCATTTGGTAACTTAATCACACATCCAGGCAAGTGATTAGTTTAGGATTGCTAAGAATAGGAGACTAATTGGAAAAGCTTTAAGCACATGAGAGTTCATTCTACTTCATACTCTTGGCCTGCTTCAGTATAAGTTGGTTTTGACTTAGTTTTGTTGAAGTTCTAATAATGCATGCTGTGCATTATGTGTGTTGTTTAGGTTTCAGTACATCTGGCAAATGATAGCATTACCAAATATTATCTGGGAGTTGCTGAGTTAAATTTACCGGGATCACAAATTTGGTCTTCAGTCAAAAATACACTGGTGGGGCATATCAGTATATTAAGGTATCCTTCTTAAAATATGGAGTGGGGCATGTCAGTATACTGAGGTATCCTTCTTAAAATAAATAGCAACTTGGCGGTGCTGGTGTTGCTCAGTGGTAGCATCACCCCAGCAACCAAGAGGCTCTAGTCCAGGTCAGGGCACATGCCCGGATTGCAGTTCCATCCCCAGTAGGGGGCGTGCAGGAGACAGCAATCGATGATGTTTCTCTCACATGGATGTTTCTATCTCTCTATCCCTCTCTAAAAATCAGTAAAAACATATTTTAAAAAAATTAGTAACTTGGTGTGTCTAGTGATGAGGCGAAAGATAATTTCCTATTTGGCATGTACTTCAATAATATGATACTCATTGGGAAAAATGAACTCAGGCCAAGAGTACATCTCTCCCTTTGGACCAGATGTGTGTTAAGTATTATATATAAATATCTTATGGATTCTACTCTGTGGACTATGAGTTTTTTCTTTTTGTTTGTTTTTAGCTTTTCCATTATT
This sequence comes from Miniopterus natalensis, assembly GCF_054644295.1. NCBI lineage: Eukaryota > Metazoa > Chordata > Mammalia > Chiroptera > Miniopteridae > Miniopterus > Miniopterus natalensis. The sequence goes on from NC_142094.1 coordinate 37,618,256, forward strand.
CCCCTTAGGGTGACATTTATTAAGCAGTGTAGTTTAACATATCTGAGTGCGTACTGGGTGCTAAGCATAGTAGCAGGCACTGGGAAAATAGTAAACTAAACAGAATTTCTTTCTCTACATTGCTGGTTGGTTGGTACTATAATGGTTGGCAAAATTACTAGCCCCCCCTTTTCAAATGAGAAAACAATCACAAAGTGCTACCTTGCCCACACATCCCAGTTCTCACTGTACTGAAATGCCTAAGGAGGAACTTAGCTTAGAAGATTACTTCCTCAGGAATTCTTTGCCATCATCACCCATGCCTCCTCCACCCTGCCCTGTCCCAGTCAGGACCACGTTAAATCTTTGCTGTATGTTCCTACCAGTACCCTTTACATACCCTTTCTAAATATCACCTCTCTTATAACCGTTTGTTTTATGTCAGTGTTCTCCACCTGACCTCACAGTGCTGTGAGGACAAACAGTTATCTCGTGTAAAGCGCCTGGAACAGTGAGTACCTGGCACATAGTAAGGACTCTGCGTATTAGTCATTTTTGTATCTATTTTTTATTTTGTTCCCATATCCACTGGCAGGTTCGTATTTTGAAAACAAATTTGGCATGTTCCTTCTACTACATCATAACCTAACTTCATCAGATTCCAAGAATAGTGGAAATAGAATTCTGAAAACTAAGTTTGGCATCTTTTAGAAATTAATTCTCTTAGCATCTACTCCACGAAACTGTCAGAATTGTAATGTTTTACGTATCTTTGAAAATTAAAATAACTAATTTTATTTCTGGGAATTGAAACCCTTAAAATTCTGTCTGCTTTAGCAGTATCATTTAGTCCCTGTCACCAACAGTGTAGTCAAAATGTCACATTGTTCTTGTCTAAGGTATTAATGAAAATGTCATCAGTAACATGATAACTAAGAGTTCTTGAATAACATTATGCATTTCTTTTTATAGACCATTTAATTTGGCAGAGCGGAAAGCTAGCGCCCATTCTGTAGTAGAATGTGATCATGTACGAAAAGAAGTTAGTGTACGAACTGGAGGATTGGCCGACAAGAGCTCAAGGAAAACATACACTTTTGATATGGTACTTCTTAAAATGCTGCTACTTCTCTGTTAGGCACTAATGTAAAGTTATCCTAGTGTACATATTTTCTCTAGGTTCTAGTGTACAATGACAAATTTTTGTTGACTTTGAGTTGTCAATGGTTTCTAGTGGGCTGAATGAATTAATATATTAAAAATAAAATTTAAGTGGGTAATTTAAAATTTTGTTCTTGAAGAAATGCTTTGATTTTTTTTTTAACTTTGATTGTTGACACTTACAGATGGCCCCTCGCCCACCTCTAGCTTTATTTATTTATTTATTATTTTGATAGGTTTTTGGAGCATCTACTAAACAAATAGATGTTTATCGAAGTGTCGTTTGTCCAATTCTGGATGAAGTTATTATGGGCTATAATTGCACTATTTTTGCGTAAGTGAAACATTATTTTTCAAATTGATGTAAAGGTTGAGGTGCATGTGTTTGTTTTTTATTTAACATTTTTGTTAATCTTGACAGATATGGCCAAACTGGCACTGGAAAAACCTTCACAATGGAAGGTGAAAGGTCACCAAATGAAGAGTATACTTGGGAGGAGGTATTTGTTGCTTATAACCGACTTCTGTCTCTACAGTGGCTAAAATATAACTGAATAAGATTTGGTTGAAGGACTTTGTCTTGAAATAGAGAAGAACACCCATGTTAAACAGGAATTTAGGATTAACTACTACTATAGTAAAATTAAGGTATATGGTATGGCTTCTGTTCAAGAAACATATAGTCTCATAGGGAGAGTCTGGGCCAAGACATATGGTACAGTTAAGTGATAAAAGAGGGATCTGTTTGAGGCAGAATATTGTGGATAAGTGGAATGGGAGGGCTTGAAGGTGAAAGCTTTGCAACAGGGGAATGAATCTCATAAAGTTAGCATAGCAAGGGGCCAGTATGGTACCTTATTAATGGTCACCTTGAGTGTTCAAGAAATTAAGGTCACTTCATTGTTGAATATTACAGAAGACAAATAGTACATTTCACAGAGATTTCCACCAAATGTTTCAATGAATTTAATCACTAAGTCAGTTTTCAAATTATTAACCTTTAGGGAAATCCTTTTTTTCTAGAGGTTACATAGCTGAGGCATTAACTTTATTCATGGATAATAAAGTTATGGAATTTTAACTGTAGGAGTTATGGAATAGGCTTAAGGCACAGTTTGAAAATTTAGGGATTCACAACAATTATATTAAGGATACTTACACATTTGAGAAACAATCCTGTTTATGTCAGAGTTAGGGAATATACTTTTAATGGGCCGTTTTTCTGATTAAAATGGTGGTGCTAGGTACTCATGAGAAAAGTTGGAAAGAATTATTGAACTTGACTTTATAAGATTGGTTCACTTGGTTTTTGTGTAATGCTCAGGCATAAAGCGTATGCCAGGCATGGCAGAATAGTGGAAGCTATGAAGAATAATTACTTGTAAATGACTTGGTTTTTCTAACATTAGGTTAGTTTTTTGTTTTTTTTAAATTTGTATTGACACAATTACATTTAAATATACTATAATGGAGGCTCTTGTTGTATGTTTTAATTGCCATAGTAAATGCCATTCTTTATTTTAATCCTTATTAATATTATTTCAGGATCCTTTGGCTGGTATAATTCCACGTACTCTTCATCAAATTTTTGAGAAACTTACTGCTAATGGTACTGAGTTTTCAGTCAAAGTGTCTCTGTTGGAAATCTATAATGAAGAACTTTTTGATCTCCTTAATCCGTCTTCTGATGTTTCTGAGAGACTACAGATGTTTGATGATCCCCGTAACAAGGTAACTGAGTCTTTGAGAAGGAAGTACCTGCAAATTTTAATGTGTGATGTTTTGAGGTTGTGTGTGTGTGTGTGTGTGTACCAATCTAATGGGTGCTTTTTTTTGATACTTGGTTAGAGAGGAGTGATAATCAAAGGTTTAGAAGAAATTACAGTACACAACAAGGATGAAGTTTATCAAATTTTGGAGAAGGGAGCAGCAAAAAGGACAACTGCAGCAACATTAATGAATGCATACTCTAGGTAAGAAAGCCATTGTCTCCCTCATGCTCCATTTTCTTTTTAAGAAGAATTACGAACTTGCGGGAAGTCAGTTTGGGGTGGGTCCAACTATGTGAATCACATACCTAGATTTTATGCTAGATTGCATACCTTAGTAATGGTTTGAGATTTATAGGGAAGCACCACTATTGGAGGAATGATGAAAGGAGAGCAAGGACAAGTTGAACTAGAGCAGAAGTATTAAACTATTTTTAAGTAGATATCTTTTTTCCCCAAATGAAATTGTACATGAGAGCCCAGATTAAAATATGGCTCCTATACTTGATTTGGTGATGGAATTCTCAGAGGCCTATCTCCATTCTGCAGGCTTGTAGATTAATTTTATATAGAATTTGGAGGAATGAATTTAAGTACAATTTCTTTTCTCAAAAAACTTTTCTCTGAAATATAAAATTCCTATGATTTTTGTCCCTGGCCACTGTGGCTCAGTTGGTTGAGTCTCATCCCGTGCATGGTAAGGTGGCTGGTTTGATTCCTGGTAGGGCACATACCTAGTTTTCAAGTTTGATCCCCGGTAGGGGCACGTGCGGAAGTTGGCCAATCTCTCTCTCCCCCCTCCCCTCCCACTCTCCTTCCCCTTAAAAAGGAAGGAATCAATAAAAACATTTTAAAATTCCTATTATTTTGTAAATTTGTATAATTTAGGTCTCCTTTTTTAAAACGTAGACTGGAGTAAAGATCTCTTTTTATGCATGTATGGGATAAGAAGAAAGACATAATTAAAATTTTCAATACCAGAGTTGACATCTATGCTTAATTGCAATAATTGCACAATCTTAGATTAGGAATGGGTACATAATGGTAGAAAAACATGAAATGTATATTATGATATAGATTTATTGTTTATTTTTATATTTTCCCTTGTGCTTATGCCCTTTTTGGTATTTGTAAATAAGTTTTGTAAAAATGGTTTTTATTATAAAATTTTTCAAGTAATATGAAAGGCACAAATAAGAAAATTACCATATTCCCCACTATCAATGATATTAACAAGCAACGATGTTTACCAAATGTCATTGATACAGAAAGGAAAGATGTCTTTGGGTGTCTTATACAGTCATGAGCCACATAACAATGGTTGTTGACGTACCATATATATGACAGTGGTCCCATAAAATTATAGTGAGCTGAAAAATTGCTGTTACCTAGTGATGTCACAGCTGTCAAAAATGTAGAGTGAAAGCATTACTTGCCTGTTTCTGGTAATGCTGGTGTAAACAAACCTACTGTGTTTCCAGTTGCATAAAAGTATTAGCACATGCAATTATGGTAGTAGACTATACCATTTAGGTTTGTGTAAGTACACTCTGTGATGTTCAAATAACAATGAATTGCTTAATGATGGGTTTCTCAGAACATATCCCTGTCTTAGGCTGTGCATAACTATAATTTTTATATCCCTCAGATAAAAGCCAAATGTCACTATGTAGCATAAATACACTTTGGAACACTTTATAATCTGACAGTGATTATCTTGTAGTGTTTTGGTAATCATTGGTATTTACTATTTCTGCTGTTCAGGAAAGGAGTTACCTATTTTTTTTTTTTTAATGTGTCTTTTATTGATTTCAGAGAGGAAAGGCTAAAGAGAGAAACATCAATGGTGAGAGAGTCATTGATTGGCTGCCTCCTGCACGCCCTCCACTGGGGATTGATCCCGCGACCGGGGCATGTGCCCTGACCAGGAATTGAACCTCGATCTCCTGGATCCTAGGTCAATGCTCAACTGCTGAGCCACATTGGCCAGGCAGGAGTTACCTATTTCTGATGACATTTTCAAAGCAGAGCAGTGTAACAGTTGACAGTATGTGGGAGTAATCTGATGACTTGCCTGGTGCTGTTTGGATTTGTTATTGACATTTTAGATGGTTCTCATGAATAGGAAGATTGATTTGTAAGCCTTCCCCTCTGGTACACCAGGCAACTGTCCCAACCCTACCCTATATCCAGCTTTTAGAGGTGTCTGAGGATTCTAGTTCCTAAGTCTTTTAGGGTGTTTTTAGGTAGCTTCTTATTGTATTCTACAGGTAGTAGGTACAAGAAAGCAAAAACCTAATTGTTTTATCTACCTTCTGTCTTCCAAAATCTTATTGATATTTCCTGTCAGATCTTTTTTTTTTTTTTTTAAATATATCTTTATTGATTTCAGAGAGAGGAAAGGAGAGGGAGAGAGAGAGATAGAAACATCAATGATGAGCGAGTCATTGATCCACTGCAGCCCGCAACCCGGGCATTCCTGTTAGATCTTTTTAAAAATTTTTGTTTATTGATTTTTAGAGAGAGAAACATCAGTTTGTTGTTTCACTTATTTATGCATTTATTGGTTGATTCTTGTATGTGCCCTGACAGGGATCAAACCTCCAACCTAGATGTTTCGGGACAGTGCTCTGATCAACTGAGCTACTCAGCCAGGACAGATGCTATCTTTTTTTTTTTAATCCTCACCCGAGTATATTTTTTCATTGTTTTTCAGAGAGAGTGAAAGAGGGAGAGAGAGAGGGGGCAGAAACATCAATGTGAGAGAGACACATCGATTGGTTGCCTCCTGCACGCTCTCTGACCACGTGACTGGGGCCGAGGATCCAGCCTGCAACTGAGGATTGTGCCCTTGGCCAGAATCAAACACGGAACCTTTCAGTCCTTGGGCTGATGCTCTAACCGCTGAGCCAGACCGGCTAGAACAGATACTGTCTTTACTCTTGTGGATTTAGATCTTTCTTGGCTGTTTTCTATACTTTATAGAAAGCAAATAATATAATTTGATCTTATTTTCTAGTCGTTCCCACTCAGTTTTCTCTGTTACAATACATATGAAAGAAACTACAATTGATGGAGAGGAGCTTGTTAAAATTGGAAAGTTGAACTTGGTAAGCATCTACCTTAATACCACTGTTTCAGTCTTTTTGTTTTTTTACCCCAGTTTTATTGAGGTATAATTGACAAAATTATATATTTAAAGTGTACAACGTGGTGATTTGATATACATATACTTTTTAAATTTTAATTTCATTTATTTATTTTTAAATATATCTTTATTGATTTCAGAGAGAGGCAGGGAGAGGGGGAGAGAGAGGTGAAACATCAATGATGAGAGTCATTGATCAAGCCCATAACCTGTGTATGTGCCCTGACCGGGAATCGAACTGCGATCTCCTGGATCCTACCTAGGTCGATGCTCAACCGCTGATCCACGCCCGGCCGGGCATATACATATACTTTTTTAAAAATTGATTTTAGAGAGAGGATGGGAGAAAGACGTCAATGGAAGAGAGAAACATGGTTAGGCTGCCTCCTATCGGGGATTGAACCTGAAACCTGAGTATGTGCCCTGACCCGGAATTGAACCCACCACCTTTTGGTGTACGGGACAGTGCTCACATCAGCCAGGGTGATAAACATATACTTTGTAAAATGATTACTACCATCAGATTAACACATCTATTACCTCACATAATTACTATTATTTGGTGAGAAAACTTAAGATCCGCTCTCATAGCAAATTTCAGTATAGTATTATTAACTACTAGTGTATATCAGATCCCCAGAACTTACTCGCCTTATTACCAAAGTCTTTTACCCTTTGGCCAGCATCTCCTTATCTCCCCCATCTCTCTGCTCCTTATAACCATCATTCTACTCTCTGTTTTTAGGCATTCAACCCCCCGTACCCCCCCCTCAGATTCCACATATAAGTGAGATCATACAGTATTTGTCTTTTTGTCTTTCTCTGTCTGGCCTATTTCACTTAGCATAATGTCCTCTAGGTTCATCTATGTTGTTGTAAGTGGTAGAATTTTCTTTCTCATAGCTGAATTATATTTCATTGTTGTGTATATATCACATCTTTATCTATTCATCCATTGACAGACACTTAGGTTGTTTCCACGCTAGGCTTTTTGAATAATGCAATGGACAGGAGAGTGCAGATATCTGAGATACTAATTTCATTTGCTTCAGATATATATCCAGAAGTGGGATTCATAGTTCTATTCTATTTTATTCTTGATCCCCTCGTGGAGCAGCCTGAAGTTTTGTACTTCTAGACAATATTTTTGTAGTCACTGGGTTATTTGCTTTGTAGTGGGTTGTTAATTATGGAAAAATTATTTTGCTGGCTATTTAGTATATTATACATTATATGAGAATGAAAGTCTTTGAGTCTAAATCCAATAGACTGACAACCTGTTTTTTTTTAAATTCAAGGTTGATCTTGCAGGAAGTGAAAACATTGGCCGTTCTGGAGCAGTTGACAAGAGAGCTCGGGAAGCTGGAAATATCAACCAATCCCTGTTGACTTTGGGAAGGGTTATTACTGCTCTTGTAGAAAGAACACCCCATGTTCCTTACCGAGAATCTAAACTAACCAGAATCCTCCAGGATTCTCTTGGAGGACGTACAAGAACATCTATAATTGCAACAATTTCTCCTGCATCTCTCAATCTTGAGGTAAACCCTGTGAAAAGGATCTGAAAGCGTAGTAGCTGTAATTCTTAGTGAGCTATCACCTTTCTCCCTCTCTCTCTTCTTTCTCTCTCTTCTTTCTCTCTCTCTTCTTTCTCTCTCCTTTCTCTCTCTCTTTCTCTCTCTCTCTCTCCCTTCCTTCCCTCCCTCCCTCCCTCCCTCCCTCCCTCCCTCCCTCCCTCCCTCCCCCCTCCCCTCCCCTCCCCTCCTCCCCTCCCCTCCCCTCCCCTCCCCTCCCCTCCCCTCCCCTCCCCTCCCCTCCCCTCCCCTCCCCTCCCCTCCCCTCCCCTCCCCTCCCCTCCCCTCCCCTCCCCTCCCCTCCCCTCTCTTTCTCTCTCTTCTCTCTCTCTTTCTCTCTCTTTCTTTCTCTCCCTTTCTCTCCCTTTCTCTCTCTTTCTCTCTTTCTTTCTCTCTTTCTTTCTCTTTCTTCTCTCTCTCTCTTTCTATTTATTTGAGAGACAGAGAGGGAGAGGGGGCTGGGGAGGGAGAGAAAGAAACATCAATGTGATGGAGAAACATTGATCAGTTGCTTCCCATACACACCCTGACTGGATGTCGAACCTACAACCTAGGTATCTGCCCTGACTGGGGAATCAAACCCACAACCTTTTTGGTGTTCGGGACGATACTCCAACCAACTGAGCCACCTGGCTGGGGTGCTATCACATTATTTTAAAAGTTCTTTAATTGGCTTAATTCTGTACTATAATAAAAAGAATCTGGACATTGCATATGGACACATTTAGGAGGATACCACTGAAAAAGATGTCTTTCTCCTTCCTGGTAGAGTTTTTAATCTTAAAAAGCCAGTTGCTTATTGGCTTTTCCCCCCACATAGTCTTCAAAGAAAATTGCTGAGGACATTAGCATTATATGGTTACATGGAGTATAGAGATTTAATTGAGGTCAGGAGTGAGTTAAGGGAATGTTAGTGTTCTAGAAACTGGTTAGAGAGCAGTGAAGATGGATTTGGGTGTGTGGAAACAAGTGGGAAAACCAAAAGAGGCAGCAAAGATGGTACAATTGACTCTTATTTTATTGTAATAATCATCTACTTTAAATGGAATTAGAAAAGTTATAAGGTCTGTATCCCAAAAATATTTTTCTTGAGATATAATTCACATACCACAGAGCTGTGCAACCATCACCAGATTAGTTATAACCGTAAATTATTACTTATGAGTTGTTATATAGTATATTTTAGATAACAGAACTATATTATCATATTATCTTTAGTAATTGGCCTTTTCATCACAGGAAACTCTGAGTACATTGGAATATGCTCACAGAGCAAAGAACATACTGAATAAGCCTGAAGTCAACCAGAAACTAACCAAAAAAGCCCTTATTAAGGTAATTGTGAATTTTTTTGGAGTAATGTAATCTTTTTTGTTAAAAGATTTGTTAAATTGCCTGTGGTAAGGCTTCTCATCTAATGATATAAACTGAATACCTTGTATGTTAAAATATTTTTTCAAATGTTAATGTTTATTTCCAAGCTCTATTAAATCAGCAAAATTTGAAAATATTTACATTTACAAAATTTATTTATTACAGCTTGAGGTTACAATTACCATTATGTATAGTTACCGTACATTAGGGTATAATTACTGTAACATTCACCCATTGTAAGCCTACAATTTAATGATTTTGGTTCATTAAGATTCCATGTATTAGTGCAATCATATAGTGTTTGTCTGTCTCTAATTTATTTCACTTAGCATAATGCTCTCCAGGTCCACCCATGCTGTCAAAAAGGGTAAGATTTCTTTCCTTTTTACGGCAGAGTAGTATTCCATTGTGTAAATGCACCACAGCTTTTTTTTTTTAAATATATCTTTACTGATTTCAGTGAGAGGAAGGAAGAGGGGGGGGGGAGAGAGAGAGAGAGAAACATCAATGATGAGAGTCGTCATTGAACAGCTGCGTCCTGCATGCCTCCGACTGGGGATTGAGCCTGCAATCCGGGCATGGGATCCTGACTGGGAATCAAACCATGATCTTCTGGATCCTAGGTCAGTGCTCAACCTCTGAGCCACACCTGGCTGGGCAGACCACAGCTTTTTTTATCCACTCGTCTACTGATGGGACACATGGGCTTCTTCCAAATTTTGACTATTGTAAATAACACTGCAAAGAACATAGGGGTGCATATGTTTTTTCAAATTAGTGTTTTGGGTTTCTTCAGATAAACTCCCAGAAGTGGAATCACTGGGTCATAAGACAGTTCCATTTTTAAATTTTTGAGGTAACTCCATATGGCTTTCCACAGTGGCTGCACCAATCTGCATTCCCACCAACAGTGCATGAGGGTTCTCTTTTTTCCACATTCTTGCCAATACTTGTTTGTTGATTTATTGATAATAGCCATTCTGACAGGTGTGAGGTGATACCTTATATTGGCCATTTGCATGTCCTCTTTGGAGAAGTGTCTATTCACATCCTTTGCTCATTTTCTAATTGTATTATTTGTTTGTTTGGTGTTGAGTTTTATAAGTTATCAATAAATTTTGGATGTTAACCCCTTATCAGATGTATCATTGGTGAATATGTTCTCCCATTCAGTGGGTTGTATTTTCATTTTGTTGATAGTTTCCTTTGCTGTGCAAAAACTTTTTAGTTTGATGTAGTCCCATTTGTTTATTTTTTTCTTTTGTTTCCCTTGCCTAAGAAGATATATTAGAAAAAATATTGCTACCAGAAATGTCTTAGATTTTACTGCCTATGTTTTCTTCTAGGACTTTCATAGTTTCAAGTCTTAACATTAAGTCTTTAATCCATTTTGAATTTATTCTTGTGTATGGGGTAAGAAGATTGTCTAGTTTCATTTTTTTGTATGTACCTGTCTAATTTTCCCCAAACCATTATTGAATAGACTACTCCATTGTATGTTTTTGCCTCCTTTGTCAAATATTAGTTGACCATAAAGGCATGAGTTTATTTCTGGGCTCTCTGTTTCGTTCCATTGATCTATATGTCTGTTTTTATGCCACTACCATGCTGTTTTGATTACTGTGGCCTTGTAGTATAGTTTGATATCAGGTAGCATGATTCCTCCAATTTTGTTCTTCTTAAATTTGCTGAGGCTATTCGGGATCTTTTGTGGTTCCATATGCATTTTTAGAATATTGTTCTAATTCTGTGAAATTTACCATTGGTATTTTTTTTTTTTTTTTTAAATATATCTTTATTGATTTCAGAGGGAGGAAAGGAGAGGGAGAGAGAGATAGAAACATCAATGATGAGAGAGTCATTGATTGAGCCCACAATCCGGGCATGTGCCCTGACCGGGAATCGAACCCCGATAGCCTGGATCCTAGGTTGACGCTCAACCGCTGAGCCACGCCTGGCCGGGCATCTTCTTCTTTTTTTTTTTTTTTAATATGTCTTTATTGATTTCAGAGAGAGGAAAGGAGAAGGAGAGAGAGAGAAATATCAGTGATGAGAGAGTCATTGATCGGCTGCCTCCTGCACGCCCCTGACTAGGGATCGAGCCCACAACCCAGGCATGTGCCCTGACTGGGAATTGAACCCCAATCACCTGGATCCTAGGTTGATGCTCAACCTCTGAGCCATGTCCAGTCGGGCTACCATTGGTATCTTGATAGAAATTGTGTTGAATGTTTTGTTTTAATGGTATTAATCCTTCTTATCCATGAGCACAGTATATGCTTCCACTTATTTGTATCTTCATTTTCATTCTTCAGTGTCTTATAATTTTTTGAATACAGGTCTTTTAACTCTTTGGTTACATTTATTTTTAGGTATTTTTTTAAATAATTGTGAATGGGATTGTTTTTTTAGTTTCCCTTTTACATAGTTCATTATTGGTATATGAAAATGCAACTGACTTCTGGATATTTATTTTGTACCCTGCTACTTTACTGAATTCATTTTTCAGTTCTGATTGATTTTTGTTGGAATCTTTAGGGTTCTCTATATATAGTATCATCCATCTACAAATAATGACAGTTTTACTTGTTTTCCAATTTGGATGCCTTTTATTTCTTCTTCTTGTCTAATTGCTTGTGGCTAGGGCATCCAGTCCTATGGTGAAAGCAGACATCCCTATTTGTTTCTAATCTTAAGGGAAACACATGTAGTTTTTGCCCATTGAATATTATGCTGACTGTGGGTTTGTCATATATGGCTTTTGTTATGTTGAAGTATGTTCCCTCTATTCCCACTTTGCTGAGAATTTTTTATCATAAATGTGTGCTGGATTTTATCAAATGCTTTTTTCTGCATTTGCTGATACGATTGTATGGTTTTTATCCTTCATTTTGTTTATGTGGTGTATCACATGAATTGATTTGCAGATACTGTACCAACTTTGCATTCCCAGAATAAATCACACTTGATCATGATGTATAAGTTTTTTAATGTATTGCTGGATCTGGCTTGCTAATATTTTGTTGAGTGTTTTAGCATCTATGTTCATCAGGGATATTGGCCTATAATTTTTTTTCTTTGTACTGTCTTTATCTGGTTTTGGAATTAGGATAATGCTATTCTCATAAGATGAGTTTGGGAGTCTTCCCTCGTCTCAAATTTTTTGGAATAGTTTGAGAAGCATAGGTATTCTTTGAATGTTTGGTAACATTTCCCTTGAAGCCATCTGGTCCAGGACTTTTGTTGGTTGTTTTTTGATTATTGCTTCAATTTCACTAGTTGTAATCTATCTGCCCAGATTCTATGATTTTTCCTGATTCAGTTTTTGATGATTGTATATTTCTAGGAATTTATCCATTTCTTCCAGATTGTCCAATTTGTTGGCATATAGTTGTTCATAATATTTTCTTACAATTCTTTGTATTTCTTTGTATTTGGTTTCAGTTGTTACTTTTCTTCTTTCATTTCTGATTTTATTTGAGTTCCCTTTTTCTTGATGAGTCTGGTTAAAGATTTGTCACTCTTGTTTATCTTTTCAAAGAACCAACTCTTGGTTTCATTGATCTGTTATATTGTTTTTTAAGCCTCTATTTCATTGATTTCTGTTCTGATCTTTATCATTTCCTTCCTTATATTAACTTTGGGCTTTGTTGTTCTTTTTCTGGTTCCTTTAAGTGTAAAATAAGATTGTTTATTTGAGATTTTTCTTGTTTCTTGTAATAGGCATGTAATGCTATGAATTTCCCTCAGGACTGCTTTTGCTGTGTCTTATGGATTTTGGGTTATTTTCTCATTTTCATTGGTTTCACAGTATCTTTTGATTTCTTCCTTGATCTCATTGTTAACCCATTCATTGTTTAGTAACCTGCTATTTAGCCTCAATGTGTTTGTGTGTTTTTCAGTTAGGAAAGATGCTTGATATAATTTCAATCTTCTGAAGTTTATTGAGACTTCTTTTGTGTCCTAACATTTGGTCTATCCTAGAAAGTATTCCATGTGCACTTGGAAAGAATGTATATTCTGCTGCTTTGGGGTGAAATGCTCTGAAGGTATCAATTAAATCCATCTGATTTAGTATGTCATTTAATGCCACTGTTTCCTTGTTGATTTTCTGTTTGGAAGATCTATCCATTGATGTCAGTGGGGTGTTAAAATCCCCTACTATGACTGTGTTACTGTCAATCTCTGCCTTTATGTCCATCAAGATTTGCTTTACATATTTAGATGCTCCTATGTTGGGTACATAAATGTTTACAAGGATTCTATCCTCTTTTTGCATTGCCTCTTTTATCAATACATAGTGTCCTTTGTCTCTTACTATAGCCTTTGTTTTAAAATCTATTTTGTCAGATATAAGTATTGCTACCCCAGCTTTTTTCCCCTTTATATTTGCATAAAATGTCTTTTTCCATCCCTTTACTTTTCATGTTTTTCTTTTGTTCTTCGGTGGGTCTCTTGTAGACAGCATATATATATTGGTCTTGTTTACAATTTAATGATTTTGAGTACCTTTATAGAGTTGTGCAACATCACCACAATCTAGTTTTAGAAAATTCCTATCACTCTGTAAAGTTTCCTTTGCTATTAGTCAACCACTGATCTGCTTTCTGTTTATATATAGATTTCTCTTTTCTGGACATTTCCTATAAATGGAATCATACAATGTTTAGTGTTTTCCATCTGACTTCTTTCCCTTGGCATAACATTTGGGCTTCATCTATGTTGTAGCATGTATCAACAGACTATTTGTTTATATTGCTAAATAATATTCCATTATATGATTAATATCACATTTTGTCTATTCTGGTTGATGGACATTTGGATTATTTCCAGTAATGCTACTATGAACATTTTCATCTAAGTCTTTGTGTTGATGTGTTTTTATTTCTCTTGGGTAGATATCTACTGGTTTAATTTCTGGGTTGCATAATAAGTTTATGTTTAGCTCTTTAAGAAACTTTTTCAAAGTGGTTGTACCACTTTTATTTTTTAAAATTTTTATTTTTCCACTTAGTAACTACTTTTTATTTAGTTTTAATATATTTTTTGAAATTTATCTTAATTGTTGAAAGTATTAACAGATGCCCTCCATTTTCCCTCCGCTGCCCCCCTCTACCCAGCTCCCACCCCACCCCAGGCCTTTACCACACTGTTGTCTGTGTCCATGGGTTATGCATCTATGTATATAATTTTTTTGATTAATCTCTTCTTGCCCCCAGTGGTTGTACCACTTTAAATTTTTATTGATGGTATTGAGAGTGCAATTTCTCTACATCCTCTCCAATGCTTGTAAACAGTCTTATCTTTTTTTAAAAATGTGTTTTTACTGATTTTAGAGAGGAAGAGGAAGGGAGAGATAGAAACATCAATGAGAAAGAACCGTTGATGCCTCCTGCACGCCTCCTACTGGGGATCGGGCCTGCAACCTGGGCATGTGCCCTGACTAGGAATCGAACCTCGATCTTTTGGATCCTAGGTTGATGCTCAACCCCTGAACCATGCCGGCCAGACTCCATTGATTTTTTTTTTTTTTTTTTTTAGAGAGAGAGTGGAAGGGAGGGAAGGAAAGAGAGAATGAAAGAGGGAGGGAGAGGAAGAGAGAAACATTTGATGTGAGAGAGACAGATTGATGGGTTGTCTCCCTCATGCACCCTGACCGGGGCAGGGATCAAACCTGCAACCCAGGTACGTGCCCTTGACCAGAAATTGAACACGAGACATTTTGGTGTGCAGGTCGACACAAACCACTGAGCAACACCAGCCGGGGCTATTTGACAGTTTTGAGAATAAATGCATTAGTTTTCTAGCTCTTTTTTCTTTTGTCCTCACCCAAGGATGGCTTTTTATTGATTTTTATTTTTAGAGAGAGAAACATCAATCAGTTGCCTCTCATACATGCCCTGACCGGGGGGGGGGGGGGTATTGAACCAGCAAGCTAGGTATGTGCTTTGGAATCAAACCCACAACCTTCTGGTGTCCTGGATGATACTCCAACAAATTGAGCCACCTGGCCAGGGTGGTTTTCTACCTTTCTTAATGTCATTATAAACTCATGGACTTAAAAATATTTGTGTTAACCCATTGTAGTTTTTATCCTGACTGATATTCAAATTGTTACTCCTTTGATAGGTGGTGACCTCTGCAAATGAGTTATTGAGTCCTTTTCTTTAGCCTAAGTTTTTTTAGCTCCCTATTTTGTTTGACAAAATGTTACAGGCTCATCTTGAATGTTTCATGCCCCAATCCTAGAGTCAGACACTTCTCTAATGAATTCTGGGTTTTTTTTAGTGTGAAATGCTATTTGGAGACCAACCTGGGTACTGGAGGTTGGGTTTGTTTTTTTAAGTCGTGTATTTTTATAATGAGTACATTAAAGGATCTTTGAAAGCTGTTGCAAGACTTTATTCTGTACAGATTAATATTGAAAAGTATGGTTATGACTTTTTATCAAACATTTTTATGTTTTAAAACACATAAAAGGGCTAACTTTATTTTTTATATTCTCTCTAAACTGAATTTTAAAAAAGTTCTAAATTGACACCTACAACGTTCTTCTTGTGTAGGAATATACAGAAGAGATAGAGCGTCTGAAACGAGATCTTGCTGCAGCCCGTGAAAAAAATGGAGTGTATCTTTCTGAAGAGAATTTTAGGTAAGCCCTTAGCTATGGAAATTAATTTCCAAGAATAAGTATTTTCTGATAACAGGCTGTTGGAAGTAAAATTTACTTATTTGACAGTAAATAGAATCTTTATTTGTAGTTCTTTTTACAAATGCCTTTTTTCTCTTTTGACATTAATAGGTACTTATCAAACAGTTTAAAAATTTTTTTATAACTTTATTTTTTTAGAATTTTTAAAATTGATTTCAGAGAGAGGAAGGGAGAGGGAGAAAGACTTGATATAAGAAAAGCATTTCAAACTTCCCATTCTACATAAAAGACCCATTTCCAATAAAGAACTAATACAGTTAATCAAGACTGTTAGAACTAATTCTCTTCTTACACCTCAGTTGTAGCTTTTCTGTTTGTTTGTTGTTGTTTTAAATATATCTTTATTAATTTCAGGGAGAGGAAGGAAGAGGGGGAGAGAGAGAGATCGAAACATCAATGATGAGAGAATCATTGATCGGCTGCCTCCTGCACATCCCCCACTGGGGATCGAGCCCGCAACCTGGGCATGTGCCCTGACTGGGAATCGAACTGTGATCTGGATCCTAGGTCGATGCTCAACTGCTGAGTTACGCCCGGCCAGGCTAGCTTTTCTGTTAATCAATATCTCTCGCTAATAATTTGAGGAAATTTGCACTCACAAAAAGAATCTCTGTCATTTAGCACAGTGTGGAATAGGAAATTGATGGTAGTTATGAAGGATCTGAAAGATAGAAGAATACAAAAGACAATACTCACTTCTGACACTTGCTAGTGCTCAAGAAATCAGAGGCCCATTAAAGTGGACCAGAATTATCTGGTCCAAAATATCAGGAGTGCTGAGGCCGAGGAACTTGAGTTAGAGACTGATCCTTTGCTCTCTGAGGATTTTTGTGGTGGTGGGATAGTGGCACATGTGTTGAGGTATATTTCGGTATGATAGGCGGTGAGAGGTGTAATTGCTCTGTCTACATACTTTAATTCTGTTGTCCAGCTCTGTGTCTTATTTATGTTCCATATTCCTGATTACAGACACTTAGGTTGTATTCCCCTCACCTTTATTTTATGTGAGTTATATTCCTCTGTTAGCTTTGTTGCTTTTCAAATTTTATATACACACATTTTTTTCACCTTATAGGTAGGGATTCTCAGTTTCAAAATGGAGATAACAGGAAAAACAATTATTAAGGACAAAGAATACATTTGCTTTTTGTAATTTGTATTTATTGCTTATTGATACCTAGGCATCCTTATCATGATAGTGACAGATGGTAAAGCTGATGTGTAACTGCCACAATTGTGTTAGAATAAACTGTATAGGAATTAGGAAAAAATACTTATAGTTAAATTCATATTAAACTTTATTTTAGAGCTATGAATGGAAAACTAACTGTTCAAGAAGACCAGATTGTAGAATTGATTGAAAAAATTGGTGCCCTTGAGGAGGAGCTAAGTAGGGTAAGCATTCCAAACAATATTGAATGGTATGTAAAAAGCAAATATTTAAAGAAAACTTTAGAATGTGAGGGACCTGATATTTTTTCTTTAAGATTTCTTTCTTGTTGATCCATATACTGAAAGTAAGTTGTACCATAATTTTATCATCATTCGTAATGAAGAAACTATTTTTAAAATTTATTTATTTATTTATTTATTTATTTATTTATTTATTTATTTATTTATTTATTTTCGAGAGAGGAAGAGGGGAGAGAGAGACAGAGAGAAATTGATTTGTTGTTCTACTTATGTGTGCATTCATTGGTTGCTTCCTGTATGTGCCCTGACTAGAATCGAACCTGCAACCTTGGCGTATCAGGACGACGATCTAACCAACTGAGCTATCCAGCCATAACAGAAACTATTTTGACACTTACATTAATGCAACATTGCAAGAAATTAACTGAATTATGCAATTTAAAAATATATATATATTGATTTCAGAGAGAGGAAGGGAGAAGGAGAGAAACATGAATGATGAGAGAGTCATTGATCGGCTGCCTCCTGCACGCCCCTGACTGGGGATCGAGCTTGCAACCTGGGCATGTGCCCTGACTGGGAATCGAACCATGATCTAGATCCTAGGTCGATGCTCAACCACTGAGCCACACTTAGCTGGGCCGAATTATGCAATTTTATTGTTTAAGCTAAATGGAGAATACAGAGACATTTTCATTAATGTGTTTATCAGATGAGGGAATGTGACTTTGGGAATAAACAGATGTTGAATAACTAAAATGTAAAGACCTGATCTTTCTGTGCCACCCTCACACTGGCAGTGTTGGATAAATCCTAAAGAATTAATACCACTACACTAAACCTGTTGTTTGTTTTTAGTTAACTTATAGGAAGAAACCAGATACCATGTAAAATGTGCTAACCTACCTGGTAACTTACAACTTGTTACAGTTTTACATGGAAGTAATTTGTTTAGCTCTTCTAATACTATATTATGGACCAGCCAGGTGTCTCACCAACCAGTTCAGCATTTTTAATTCTTAAAGATGTTTAATGTGTTATATTTAGGTTACGGAATTGTTCATGGACAATAAAAATGAACTTGACCAGTGTAAATCTGACCTGCAAAATAAGTCACAGGAGCTTAAAACCACTCAAAAACATTTACAAGAAACTAAATTACAGCTTGTTAAAGAAGAGTATGTCACATCAGTTTTGGAAAGTACTGAGGAGAAACTTCATGATGCTGCCAGCAAGGTTTGTCCTTTGTTTTGATTGTACTTGGATTAGAGAAATTAGAGAATGGATAGAAGTAACTTACTTTGCTGTATGTAGCATTAGTTATAAAATTCTATTTATTTGTCTCAAATGACATTTCTGTTGATTTAAAAAATGTTATTTTACTATTTCACCTACATTTTCCTCACTGGAGATGCTAACTTAAAAAAAAGCTTCCAGAAGTTTTGGAAGTAGAGCGTAACTTTAATATACTTTGTGGACATTTAAAATAATGATGTAATACTTTTTCCTGTGGTAATGATTGAAAGTAATCAGTCATCAAGAATTTAGTATCTTCTAATGATGGAAGATACTGAAAGTATTTAATTTTTTATTAGGTGTACTTGTGAGGAAATAGGAGCACACAGTAATCAAAAAACTTGTGGGGGCATGTAATTACTATAATTGGCAAAATCAGTTTTCCTTGCCTAGATTCTGGATAGGGGAGGGAAATAAACATTCCTAGATAAATTAGCATGAGTTTAAAATTTTCTTCTGATACAATATATAAAACTTGCAAGTTCTCATTGGAGAAATACTTATGTAGCACAGATATTTTCTTAGCTTTTGTCATATCCATCTTGTCAACATTTATTTTTTAAAATCATAGTTGCTTAACACAGTTGAAGAAACTACAAAAGATGTATCTGGTCTCCATTCCAAACTGGATCGTAAGAAGGCAGTTGATCAGCACAATGCAGAAGCTCAGGATATTTTTGGCAAAAATCTGAATAGTCTGTTTAATAGTATGAAAAAATTAATAAAAGATGGCAGCTCAAAACAGAAGACCATGCTGGAAGTTCACAAGACCTTGTTTGGTAAGTTCAAGCTTTTCTAATTATTCTAGTTTTTGTGTGTTTAGTGTGAGACTAATTTTGAAACTGATAGTTTAATATCATAAACTAGTTCCCTCCAGTGCATACACTATCTGTTCAGTCTAGGGATTAATGCTTTCACTGCGTTTGAATTAAAACAAATCTTACTGGGTCTTCCCACGCCCCCCCTCCGTTTTCTAGAAAATAACTTACATTTATTGAACAGTAACTAAGTGTATAAACTTTAGAAGTCCCTTTAACCCTCACCCTTTTCCATTCTCCATAGATAGTACTGTTAAAGTTCTTGAGTTTCCTTCTAGAAATTTTCTGTATATAAACATTTTCTTTTTTTCCTTCTTTTGAGAATGTATATCTTTAATGTTTGTTGTATTGTCAGAATGTATGTATTATTTTAACCAAACCATTGTTGTTATCTTCATTTAGGGAAGAAAGACACCTCTTAAGTATTAGTTTATTATGAAAGTATTACTCTCATTATAGAAAATTTGGGAGAAGCAGAAATGTAAAAATTGTTTTAAATCACCTAGAGTCTAGTCATTCTAAGCCAACTGCTATAAATTTTATTGATTTCTAGTTTCTCCTTTCTTCTATAATCCCCTTTACCTGCTGTAATCCTGAATATTACTTTTAGTTAGAGATTAATTTTAGAATATTTGAATTCTTGGTTTACTGTGAGTTATAGGTATGGACGTGATATACCTACAGAAATGTCAAGTGCTTACAGAATACTGTAGAACAAATATAATTTATATTTAAAATATTTCCTTGCTTATATAGTGAGACAATTATGTTAAGCTTATTTGTTATGACAGACTTCCACAACAGGGATGTGATATTGCCACCTCTTGTAGGTGGTTCTAACTGTATTTAAATATGTTTATGTTATAAAGTTTACTTTTTTTTTTGTATAGGTAACCTGATATCTTCCAGTGTTTCTGCATTGGATACCATTTCTACAACAGCACTTGGATCTCTCACATCTATTCCAGAAAATGTGTCTACACATGTTTCTCAGATTTCTAATATGATATTAAAAGAACAGTCACTAGCAGAAGAAAGTAAAACTGTACTTCAGACATTGATTGTTAGTAAATATTTTAAAGTATTTTTGAAGGGTTACATTTGTTAAGTCTTTAAAACAATGTTAACTGTTATTTCATCTTAGCTTTACTACACACAGTGATAAACATAACACTTTAAGAGAGTAGGTTTATATTTTAAAGACAAATATCTCCACTGCTTTCCCCTCCCCTCCCCTCCCCTCCCCTCCCCTCCCCTCCCCTCCCCCTCCCCTCCCCTCCCCTCCCCTCCCCTCCCCTCCCCTCCCCTCCCCTCCCCTCCCCTCCCCTCCCCTTTTCTCTTTTCTTTTCTTTTCTTTTCTTTTCTTTTCTTTTCTTTTCTTTTCTTTTCTTTTCTTTTCTTTTCTTTTCTTTTCTTTTCTTTTCTTCTTTTCTTTTCTTTTCTTTTCTTTTCTTTTCTTTTCTTTTCTTTTCTTTTCTTTTCTTTTCTTTAATATATCTTTATTGATTTCAGAGAGAGGAAGGGAGAGGGGGAGAGAGAGATAGAAACATCAATGATGAGAGAGTCATTGATCAAGCCCGCAACCGGGCATGTGCCCTGACCGGGAATCAAACCCCGAGCGCCTAGATTCCAGGTCAACGCTCAACCGCTGAGCCACGCCCGGCCAGGCTCCACTGCTTTTCTTTCCCAGAAAGATTAATTTCCAAATGCATATAACTAACCTTTGAAACTTTTTTCACTTATATCTTGCAACATTAAGAGCAGGAGTTATAAGCCTTCTAGTAACTAAGAAAGGTAGGTCATCTCCAGATGAATTCAAGGGACCCATGACTTACCGGCTGGCTCAGAAATAGGTAAATGATTCTTTCTTTGCCAAGGGTCCTGAAATGGTCCTACTGATGTTATACTGACTCAACCAGAAGGAGCTATTAAGTGGTTAATTTTAAAACTACAGTAATACAAAGAACTTATATGCATATATGCATAACCCAAGGAAACAGACAGTAGTGTAGCGAGGGTCTGGGGAGGGGGCTGGGGTGAGGTGGAATGGGTCAATGGGGAGAAAAAGAGACAACTGTAATATTTTGAACAATTAAAAAAACCCACTACAGTAATATAGCAACATGTGCAAGAAAAATAATTTAGACTATAGAATTCTAGAAACACATAAAACTGTTTGTGAGGTCAAGTCTGTGATCAAGCTTTTCTGGGCCATAACTGTAAGGTTCTTTTTCATAGTTCTATAGAAGTCATTCATCTGCACTTAATAGTACCTCCTCCATACCTGATTTGTATATACTCTATTTGTAATTGTATGATTTATTTAGGAAGTTTTTGGCCGTATCACTTTGTTTTCTTTGTGCACGCTCTCTGCCTCTCTTTTTTGAGTTAATATTTGTTGAACATTTTCCAAGTAGATACTACAAATGTTAGCTGGCACTCTGTCTAGAATCAGTGTTTATATGACATTATTTGATAGATTTCTTTCATCACCCAAATTTGATAGAATTAAAAGATGCAGTCAGTACTAACCTTTTAGAAATTGATTCATTCAATAATCTGTGCTTATTAAAAATGTCTTCTGCCCGGCTGGGCGTAGCTCAGTGGTTGAGCGTCGACCTAGGATCCAGGCTGTCAGGGTTCGGTTCCCGGTCAGGGCACATGGCCGGGTTGCAGGCTAGGCAGCCGATCAGTGACTCTCTCATCATTGATGTTTCTATCGCTCTCTCTCCCTCTCCTTTCCTTTCTCTGAAATCATTAAAGAGATTTTTTTTAAAAAAAGTCTTCCTACCAAGTTATATGCCAAGTTAAAAGCATTGCTTGAGTCAGAGATGACTGCTGTTCCCACAGAATGAGTTGAAATTGGAATGATAGTACTTTCCCAATGAATACCGGTAGTCTTTTCTTAAGTATTTACTAATAATTTCTGTTATAGTTTCTCACTCTTGCCCTAGTGAAAGGAGCTTAGGTCAGAATTCTTTTTTCTTTAAAAAAAAATTCTCAATCCACACTACATTTTCAACTTCCCATAGACCTTGACAAGAACAAGAACCTGACAAATTCTTCTGATACAGTAGGATATAAGTCACGAGGTCTTCTAAGTTAAATACCTCCAGCCCAAAGCCTACTTTTGAAGGCTATTTGATTTCAGCCTTGATGATTAGTAACCTAAACTTACTTGAAATTTGTTGTGTTAAAATGTACTTGTAGGCTTTTTTAAATTTCCTTTGTTTGCAATACTGAAATTTTATCAAATGAGTGTCATTTTCCCCTCTTCTGAGTTCTTCTGACTTTTGTTGCATTAGACTGTTAGAAATCTGTTGTACAGTAAGTGATCATTTTCTTGATTACTATAGGCAGGATTCAGTGACTTATGCAGAATATAAACTCCAGTAACAAATAGGCTGTAAAAAATAGAAAATGGATACTTAAACTTTTAATATGTATGTGTTTAATTAACAAAGTATTTTAGATATTTAACCAGTCAGGTTTATGGAAGTGAAAATACTAATTTTTAAAGATGTGTTTGTTTTTATTTTTAAAACCAGAATGTACTTAAGAGTGACCTTCTGAGTTCACTGGAAACAATTTTATCTCCCACTGTGTTGGCTATACTGAAAATCAATAGTCAACTAAAGCATATTTTCAAGACTTCACTGACAGTGGCTAATAAGGTAACAAATATTATCTCCAAATCGAATTGTTGTTTAAGAAAAAAACTATCTGAAGCCACACCTGGAGATTTGTCTACATGCAAAACCCATGAGTTCTGAGAAGGAATGTAGAACAGGGAAGAGATAAGATGCTGTCTGCCATTGATGTAGTTAGCAGATCATGGCTAAGAAAAATGAGAGGGAATGATAAAGATAAATGTTTAAGTTTGCAGAGTTACATATACTGTGCTATCATATGATGGATGAGGAAGATAATATACCTACATGTGTGTACATATATGCCTAATTTACATAAAATGGCTCTGGAAGTGTTTAAAAATGGTAGCAATCATTTCAGGTGGGAGTGGGACTGGGGTTCTAGACGCTGGAGAGAAAAATGGGACTTTGCGTACTGTTTTTTACCTTTTCTATTTTGTATGTGTTAAAAAAAAATAAAAACAAACATACTTTTTTTTAATTTAAAAAAAATTTTTTTTCTTCAAAGATAGAAGACCAGAGAAAGGAAATGGATGACTTTCTCAGTACATTGTGTGACAATCTACATGAACTACAAGAAAATACGATTTCTTCCTTGGCTGAATCACAGAAGCTATGTGACAGTTTAACAGAAGACCTAAAGACAATGAAGAAAATCCATTCACAGGTATCTTATTTAGGTGATTTTGGGAGTGTAAAAAGAAAATTTTATGATCTTTAACTTGATAATCCCTGGTATACAATCTGAATGCTATATAACTAATTTAGAAACCTGAAAATACCAAAGCCACCATTGCTTATAACAGTAATTAATGTAAAATAATTGAGAACACTTTTCTTGATCAGTTAATATTTGACGATTTGCTACATGTGGAACCCTATGCTAAAGCACAATAAGACAAACAAGACAGTCCTTTCCTCACACCACAATGAATGGTGATGCTGGAAAAACATACCTTTGGGGGTACAATTAGGAGAAAATGGTTATGGGACTTTGAATGAACATGTGTCTACATTGTAACTTGATAAATTACTTTTTTATGGTAACATGGATACTCTCATATACTATTTCCTGCTTTCCTCTTACTATTTCTGTCTCATTGATGTAAGACATTTAAATTGTAGTAAATTAATGCAGTTCTTAATTTTTAATAATTGATTATAAATGTAATTCATGACTTATCTTCCTCCATGTAAACTATTCCTTAGTATATGAGCCTTTAAACCAAAACCAAACCTTCAAATCAAGAAAGTCATAATCTAGCCCTAGCCTGTTTGGATCAGTGGTTAGAGCGCTGGCCCGCTGACTGAAGGGTCTCAGGTTCAGTTCCAACCAAGAGCACATACCTTGGTTGCAGGCTCTATCCCCTGCCCTGGTTGGGGTTCATGGGGGAGGCAACCAGTCAATGTATTTCTCTCACATTGATGTTTCTCTCTCTCTCCCTTCCACTCTCTCTGAAAAACAATAGAAAAAATATCCTTGAGTGAGGATTTAAAAAAAATCATAATCTATAAATATTGCACTTATGGAAAAAAATTCCTGGTATTCTTAAGGCTTTAGTAATGAATGTCTAAAGTTTTATTAAGTGAGGCTATACTACAGGACAGAACTCTTTGGTCAATAAGACTGTTGACATAATTTAGTGGTAGTAAAGATTCTTTTTCGGTGGGAGGAAGTGAGGAGGGGGAATTCATATCCATGTCACCAAAAATGAGAAGAACAACATATTCAAGATTTTTAGGTAAGAAATAAAGCAACTTTAAAATAAGATTATTCATTTTCCTAATTGATGCTAATGAAACGTATCAGAGAAAGGATTAATATCAGAAATGAGTAAAAATCATAGTTAACATTTATTGAGCAACTTATGTGTTTAATTTCTCCCACCAGTATAGATATAGACTTTATTCCTAGCCCAGTTTTCTAATGAGGAAACAAAAGAGGCCTCGCAAGCATCTAACTGTATTGAGATCATCTTACAGTGATGGTGGTGATTATATTGCCTGAAAGGCATTTATTTTTGAGTGGTTTTTTGTTATATTTCTTTAATATATTCCTGCAATATGAAACTGCAGCAGTTTCTTATACCTCCATATAGGACATTTATCTTAAATCTGCCTAGAACTTTTTAGGTATATATTCTTTTTTTAAATATATCTTTACTGATTTCAGAGAGAGGAGAGGAGGGGGGCAGAGAGATAGAAACATCAATGATGAGAGTCATTGATTGGCTGCTTCCTGCATGCCCCTGACTGGGGATCGAGCCCGCAACCCGGGTATGTGCCCTGTCCGGGAATCAAACTGTGATCTCCTGGATCGTAGGTCGATGCTCAACCACTGAGCCACGCCCGGCCGGGTTTTAGGTATATATTCTAAGGTAGATCAGCTTTTTCTAAAATAGCTGTTTTGAGATGTTTAAAATAGGTAGTCAAATATTTAAAAACAAACAAAATACCTATGACTTGAAAAGTATTTTAGCATGGATGGTTTGATTTCCCTGGCTTTAAGGAAGCAAGTTTAGTAAGTGAGCACTAACAAAACAATTATGTAAAACTCTGAACACCTGTTTACATGTAGGTTGATCTGATAATACCTGCATTTCCCTCTACTCTGAGACTAGTAAAAGTACTGACAGACTTTATTCATAATCAAAGTGATAGATATGTTTTACCAGCTGATGTGTTATTCAAAGATGGACTGTGCAAATAAGAATGCTGGGTGCCTTTTCAAGTCTTCCCTTGGTCTTAACTGTAGCTTCTTCATTTTGCAATATAAGTCCCATACATATATATTGTATACCTATAAGAGCTTGTTTTTAAAGATGCCAAGTATGCAAAAGCAATACTCTATATTGACATTTTATTTATATCATCCAACTAGGTTCTGTAAAATGTTTCAGCTCTAGTAATTGATGATAATTTTGGACTGCTTTACCCATGAGATTATCAGCATTACTTTTTCCTTCTAGTAATGTTATTAGTTAAGAAGCAACTGTTTGTATCTGTCAAAGTGGTTCTCAAACATAATGGGACATTTTGGTATGTTTGGTTAGTTAAGAGGTACATTGAAAGTATTTGTTAAAATACAAAGTTGCTAATTATTTACTTTACAAAAAAATCTGATATTATCCTTTTACTATCAACCTATTTCTTCCCTCTCTGGGAGAGAGAGGCAGAGTTAAAGATCTCTTGTAAGGAATTTATGTAAATCTCACCGATGGGAAAATACTCCATGTCAGTGTAGGAAAAAGCTTTGTGTCATAATTTCAATCTTTTCCCCTCCCTACACCTTTCTTTCAGGAACTTTTCCAGTTAATCAATCTTTGGGGAGAGAGATTCTGTGCTTTGGAGCAGAAGTGTGAAAACATCCAGAAACCACTTCATAATGTCCAGAAAAATACTGAGCAGTAAGCTGTTTTAAAACTATATTTACCTTTTCTCTGCCTGAAATTATTTCAGTATAAAAAGCTTCAAATGGTATGAAAACAACACAGTTTCTCTCTTAACATTTTACTCTTTGTTTTATTCTCATTGTTCTCATTTCTCCCCTCTACTATATATGCGTGTGTATATATATGTAATATATATGTATATTTTTTTCTGAACTAGCTGAGAATAAGTTATAGATGTATTTGCACACTTTCCCTTAAATACTTCAATATGTATTTCCTAAAAATAAAGATACTTTCTTATATAACCATAGTATAATTATTTTAGATCAGAAAATTAATATTGATAGCTATTATTACCTAATATAAACACCTAATTCAAAGTTTGTCAGTTGTCTCACTGATATTCCTTATAGGAAAAGGATCTCCTCTTGGTCCAGGATTTAACCGCGGATCATGCATTGCATTTGTCGTATCACTGAGTCTCCTTTAATCTGGAGCAGTTCCTTAGTCTTTCTTTTATGACCTTCCTTTTTTCAAGACTATACAATATTTATGTCCCTCAGTAGGAGTTGGCCTTCATGTTTAGTTGCAGTTATCAAGAATACCACAAAAGTGATATGCTCTCAGTGCATCACAGATACCAAGAGTTACATGATACCTGTTTGTCTCATAATTGGTGATGTTTTATTTCACTTTGCTAACTTGGCTTCCGTGTTGTCCTCTAGATTTCTCCACTGTAAAGCTACTCTTTTTCTTTGCAATTAATAATGAACTTAAGGGGCGATTCTTTGAAACTATATACGTATCTCTTTCCTCTTAACATCTATTGATACATATGTCTGAAACTCTAACGATAGTAATTGTCAAATGATCTTTTTCTGATTCTCTCATTTCTTCTGTCAGTTGGCATTCTGCTGAGAGGAAGAGTTTTCCTCTTCCCCTCCCACTTGTTCTTATTCATTTCTTTATATTAGCATGTACTCATGGAGTCTTTTTCCTCTGGGTTATTTATTGTGTTGCTCAAATTATCCCTGTTTTGACTAGTGGCCTCTTAAAGTTGACTCCTGTGACCTTTTAATATGACCTGTCATTTTTTAGCATTTTCTCACATTCTGGTATAGGAAGATGTTGAAAACTAAAACCATTGCTAAACAAAATGAGCAAAGTAAATGAAAAACCCTCCCATGTGCAAGTATTGGAAGATTTAATATGGATAAGATGCTATACTCCCTGAAGAATATGAAGATTCAATTCAACCCCATAAAAATTCCAAAGGCCTTTTTGCAGAAATGGAAAAGCGCATCCTCTAAATTCATATGGAAGTACAGGGGAAGGACTTATCTTCCCAATTTGAAAACTTACTACAAAGCTGCCATAACAACAAACTTCTGGCAAAAAGATTAAAAAAAAGACCAATGGAATAGAATTGAAATCTAGATATAAACTACAACACCTATGGCCAATGTATTTTCAACAAGAATGCCTAGACTATTTAATCCAGAAGGAGAGTCTCTTCAACTAATGGTGCTGGAACCACTGGATAACCACATGGAAATGGGTGAAGTTGGACATCCTGCTTTACTCCGTATGCAAAATATTACTCAAAATAGATGAGAAACTTAAATATGAAAGCTAAACCTATAAAACTCTTAGAAGAAAATGTGGAGTAAATTTTCACAAATTCAGGCTTGGCAATAGATTCTTAGATATGGCACCAAAGAAATAAATATAGATATAAATCAGGCTTTATCAAAATGAAGACATTTGTGCACCAAAGGACATACATAATCAAGCATGTGAAAGACAGCCTACAGAATGGGAGAAAATATTTGCCTTTCATATATATATATATAAAGGTTTAATGCCCAAAATATAAAAAATATGGAATGCTTCACAAATTTGCATGTCATCCTTGCACAGGAGCTATACTAATTGGAACTCTTTATCATTCCAGTTACAGTATATGTGCTGCTGAAGTGAGCACCCATGTAGGATTTAAATCCATGCTTCATTTTAAATTTTTGTTTAAGGCATGAGGTTTGTCAAGTTTCAGTGTTTGCCTATGGGTATTCTAAACTCATGAGAAGAATTTTCTATTATTCTTAACCTATTTTTGTCCATTAAATTGTTTCTACTTGAATTTGCAAACTTCCTTATTTTTTAGAAAACTTCCTTTAGTCTTTGAGGGTAGGTCTGCTGGCCACAAATTCTGTTTCCTTTGTCTGAGACTGCCTTGATTTTCCCATTCATTCTGGAAGTTACTTTTACTGGATATAGAATTTAGGGTTCACAGTTCTTTTCTTTCAGCATCTGGAATATGTTCTAACTCCTTTTGGCTCCATGAGAAATCTTCTGTCATTTAAATAATTGTTCCCCTGTAGGCAGTTTCTCTGTAGCTGCTTTTAAGATTTTTTTTTTTGTCTTTAGTTGCTGTTTTTAATCCTCACCCAAGGATATTTTTTCCAGTGCTTTCCAGAGAGAGAGAGAGAGGGAGAGAGAGAATGAGAGAGAGCGAGAGAGAGCGAGAGCGAGTGGGAAATGTCGATGTGAGAGAGACACATTGACTGGTTGCCTCCCGCATAGGGATCAAGCCCGCAACTGGGGTATGTGCCCTTGGCTGGAACTGAACCTGGGACTCTTCAGTCCGCTGGCCGACCAACACTCTAACCACTAAGCAAACCAGCTAGGGCAGTTGTTGTATTTGTTTTTTAAAATAGATCTTTATTGATTTCAGAAAGAGGAAGGGAGAGGGAAAGAGAGAGATAGAAACATCAATGATGAGAGAGTCACTGATCGGCTGCCTCCTGCACACCCCCTACTGGGGATTGAGCCTGAAACCTGGCCATGTGTCGTGACCGGGAACCGAATCGTGATCTCCTGGATCCTAGGTCGATGCTCAACCGCTGGGCCACGCCTGGCTGGGCCAGTTGTGTTTTCAATGCTCACCTGAGGTTATATTTTTCATTGGTAACCACCATACTGTTGTCTGTGTCAATGAGGTTGTTTGTTGATTTGTTGCTTTCTGGAAGTTTTTAAATTGCATATATGCCTCATGTTATATTTCTGTTTAACAGTGCTGCTCTAGGATTCTGGCTATCACCTATCTTACTACCTAACTCTATTGTCTCTGTTCCAGTCGTGTTTGTTGGTGCTGTTAATTGTATCATGTTCTGATTTGAACTCTTCTTTCTAGAATCTGAATCTAGAAAGTGTTTCTCTCTGTTTTCCTTGTGTTTAGACTTAAGGATTTCTGCTTCTTCCATAGCTTTGAAGGGAATACTAGGAGTAAGATTGAAATGGGAACAGAAGGGAACAGTAGTATCCTTTCTTTAAGGCCTAGGCGAGTTATTTTTCTGATCTTCCTGGCATTGTCTACATGTAAAGGAATTAACCAGGAGTAGGGCCCAGGAGTCTAGGTGAGGTTTCTGTATATTGAAGTCCGAGACACACTGCCTCTGGTGTTTGTCAGTTTGCAGTCACTTTCAAATGCGTTCCGCCCTCCTTGTGATTCCTTGAGGAAACAGACTTGTGTTGATAGTCTCCAAGTTTACCACTCAAATTTTTTTCAATCATTTTCACTTAATCTGTGGTTGAACTTTGGTTTTTAGCACATTTGCTTACTCACTTGGTTTAGTCACATGGTGAACCATCTAGTGGTAATAAAGGGTAACTTTCATTACTCAAGGTTTAATTCCGTGGTGCTGTATGATGACTTTGAGTGCTGTTATAGGGAACCTTACGAGAACAGGAAGCCACCAGTGAATTTTAAGTGTATATTTTAACTGACACTAGTGTTCTGTCAGGGTTATGGTTCTCTGTGCTGTGTGTGCTTTGTGTATAGTTTTTCACACCAATATAGTTTCTTTTAATTATTAGAAAGCTTTATAGTTGACTTTTGTTTTATAAGAATTTTTTTTTTTAATGCTCACTTGAGGCTATTTTTCCCATTGCTTTTCAGAGAGAGTGGAAGGGAGGAAGGTGGGAAGGGAGAGAGGGAGGAGAGAGAGGAGAGAGAAACGTCAATCAGAGAGAGACACATCGATTGGTTGCCTCCAGCATGTGCCCTGACCAGGGCCAGGAATCGAGCCTGCAACCGAGGTACGTTCCTTTGGCTGGAATTGAACCTGGGACCCTCCAGTCTGCGGGCCGACGCTCTAACCACTGAACAAACCAGCCAGGGCAAGATTTCTAATTTTTATGATTTATGTCATAAGCAAAGCAAAACTGCTTAAGAACAGAATGACTGACTGTGGACAGTTTAGGGACTAGACCAGAGGCTGAAGATGCCCTTAAATAACATAATCTAGTAGGAGGAATAAAACATGTAGACAGATTTTAATAATTGTGTAGTTAATATTCTAAGACGTACAAGTAAAGCATCATATCTGGAGGCGGGCTGAGAAAGGCTTTATGAGAAAAGACATTTTCAAAGGTCATCTAATGGCAGATGTGATGCCAGTCTGCTGTGAAGAGACACTGGCCAAAGCATCCCTTCTCCCAGTGTGGAAGACTAATTGAGAACATGGCCTCTGTAGCCAGACTGCCTGGGTTTAAATATGCCACTTTTGAGCTGCGTGATCTTGGGCAAGTTATGCATCTTTTGAGTCTTAGTTTTCCATTTTAACAGTGTTGTTCTCTTTTCCTATAGGAAATCTAAGGATATAATCAGCAAAACGACTTCTCACAGTACACAATTTTGTGCTGATTCTGATGGCTTATCACAGGAACTCAGACATTTTAACCAAGAAGGCACACAATTGGTTGAAGAGTGTGCAAAACACTGTGATAAACTCAACAGCAACCTTGAAATAACATCTCAGGAGATTGAACAGAGATGTGAGGCTCTAAACACAAGCGCACTTTGTTTTTCTGAACAGTGGGTATCTTGCTTAAATAAAAGGGAAGAGGAAATTCAGAACTTATTGGAGGTAATAACTTTGTAACTGGAACTTACTTTGGGGATAATAGTGATAATCAATTAAATATTCTTGGCTAAGATGGTTTCAAACAAATGACACTTTAAAATGTAATGAATGACTTAGATTTTTAAGTATATAATAGTTGGTATACTTATACATGGTCGTTTCATGTATATGTCTCCTAGATCTCAAAATTATTTAATGTTTGTCTGATCTGTACCCTTGGCTTTTTACTTGTTAGTTCTTTCAGTTAAGGGTACTCTGTCTTTTGATATATAATACCTTCCACTTTTATATGCTTTTTACTTTTCTTGAGTACATTCAAATCTGTTATTGCTTTAAGTATTTAGGATGCTGTTCTGGTTGCTCAAAGAATACTTGATAGGTTTGTAGATTTGTTTGAACTTAATGCTTGGGTTAAGGGAACTTAACCCTTTGTTGACTTGGGTTTTCTTTCTGTGCAATAACAGAATTTCACTAATATTTTTAGGAATTAGGTAAAAAAATTTAAGTATTTTAAGCTACATAAACCATTTTTAAAAGGAACCAGGGCTAATGGAGAAATAGCTGATTTTAGGTTTGAAGCATGAAATATACTAGATGAGCCTAGAGATCTTGTCATACCAAACAATAAGGAAGCTATTAAAAATTAGTGGGGTTGTGTCAAAAAGGCTTAGAAGCTAACCTCATGAAACTCCCCTGTTTAAAGATGGTGTAATTTGAGCATAAAAAGAGTAATTGCTATAATAGATTAAAATACATCAAATATATTAAAACTCGTGAATTCATAAAAATTTCATAGGTCTCCTTTGGGTCATGCTAGGGAAACAATGCATTATTTTGAAAACTGGTATATAAAGGGAAACAACTGAGCATCCATCTGTCTTTCTCGAAAGAATTCTATTTTGGCTTAGCAGAGTAATGGATGAAGAAAAATATTTGGGTGCCCACACCTAAACCCACTAATTAATCTTTTTTTTTTTTAAATATATCTTTATTGATTTCAGGGAAAGGAAGGGAGAGGGAGAGAGAGTTGAAACATCAGTGATGAGAGAGTCATCATTGATTGGCTGCCTCCTGCACGCCCCCTACTGGGGATTGAACCCGTAACCCGGGCATGTGCCCTGACCAGGAATCCCAACTGCAGTCTCCTGGATCCTAGGTCAATGCTCAACCACTGAGCCAGGCCTGACTGTGCCCCACTGAGAATGTTCATAACATAAGAGATACAACCAGGTATTATTTGCTTTCAGTACCACCTATGAAATATTCTTGCCAAAAATTAAACCTAATTTTGATCAAGCCTTTGGATCTAACTAGTTTGTAGAAAATACAAAGGACACACAACCATGAAAATATTGCATTAGAGATGCAGTTGACCAAATCCAGAATTTGAGATTTCAGTAGAGCAAAGAACTGGTTTCTTCAACAAATGTTTTTAAAGGAGAAAAGTATGAGGAAAGATAAACCTGTATCAAAATATTATTTAGGCTAGAGGGCCTTAACTCCTAGTTTGCTTGGGATAGACCTTGTTTTGCACTATGGAAATTATTAAGAATGGCCCTTTTCATTCTGAAAAATATTCCAGTTTGGATGATAAATGATATAGGACCTACTTAAGACATATCAACCAAATCTAATGATAAATTCTGATTCAAACAAACAAGTTACGAAAAACACTTGAGACAATTGGTGAAATTTGAACCACTGATTAGACATTTGATATAAAGAAAATCGGTTAAATTTCTTGATGTGAGAATGGTCTTAAAAAGCTCTTACCTCTTAGAGATGTATGCCAAAGTAAATGGATGAAATGATGCAGGATTTGCTTCGAAATAACCCCGGGGAGAGAGGAGTAAATGGCCTGTCTTGTTTGGTCTGTACCCCTTTTGTCAATAAGTGTTGAGGCTGCGTAGTGAATGCAGGGGTGTTAATTCTCTCTACTTTAGCATTTGTTTTTAAAACTTTTTATAGAAATTTCAAGGTAAGGGGAAATGACATGTAGAATAAAGCACTGACAACTTTGATTTTAATAATAAAAACTCATTTGCATCCTTTACAGGTTGTAAACCAAGGTTGTGAAGCTTCAAGTTCAGAGATTACTGAAAAATTAAGTGGACATAAAGAAGCTAATGAGAACCAGCATAACGTTTTTCTTGACCAGATAAATATTGATGAAGAACACTTAATGGCACAAAGTGTACAACTTAATGAAACCATAAACATTGGTTTGACTAAACTTAATTGCTTTCTACAACAGGATCTGAAACTGGATATCCCAACAGGTACTTTAAGAGGGAAAAAGAATTGCTAAAATTTTTGAAGTTGAATTCAACCTTATGCAGCGCCAGATGTTCAGAAAAACTAGGTTCTGCCATTGCCGGATAGGAATTTAATCAACCCAAATGTGGAAAAATTGGAACCCTAAAATAGCTTTAATTGGCATTAGATATAATGATATAGGTGACATATACTTTTAAAAATTTGGGCAACACAGTTCAGCAGCATTTTACAAACATTCAGGGAATTGGCTTTTGTCTTAAGAGAGGACATTTTAAAAATAAAGAAAATCAACCATCCAGCACTAATTTAATTACATTCCTCTATTTTTTGTTCATATAAAAATTAGAGGAATGTAATTAAATAAATCTACTTTAATGTAAAGCTTAACCACGTTATGCATTTTCTTTTTATATTTCATTATTTTTTAAAAATTGATTTTAGAGAGAGAGGAAGAGAGAGAAACATTGATTTGTTGTTCCACTTACTTATGCATCCATTGGTTGATTCTTGTATGTGCCCCGACCAAGGACTGAACCCGCAATTTCGCACATGAGACAATGCTCTAACCAACTGAACTATTTGGCCAGTGCTGCATTTTCTTATTTGTACCCTTCATTTTGTCATGGGCTGTTAAGTTGGCATTTATGAATCACCATTTTGGGCTGTCAGAGGTTGTAAATAGCAGTGTAGGCTGTAATGATTCAGGGAAGCCATCATGGAAGAAGGTATAACGAGCTGTTTAGCACAGGATGAGTCATTGAGTTACTCATTGGATTGTGGGAATGGTCGAACACCCTGGGAGTTTACTAAAAATCATTCAGTAAAGTTTACGGTATATAAATTATACTTAAAAGCTTTTTGGAAAAGCAATTATAAAAGGATATGATGCTAAATATTATTTGTTTTCCCCCCAAGAGTCCTGTAATATTTTTGTCAATAAAATTAGGAATATAAGTGTTAGGCAAAAAGGTAAATGCCCATGTAAATTATAAGAGCATGAATTTATTATAAAGAAATTAACTGGTTAATATTTAGCTCCCACCAAATTTACAGTGAAGTGTGATTATCCCTATCAAAGTGATCATGTTGGGAAAACTGCTTACTCCAAAAATGCTGCCATTTCTCAGAACATTCTGAGTCCTTTTAGAGCCTATAACACATCTTTTGCATAGCCTCAGAGATGTAAGAACTTCATGTTTTGGGGTAGGTTGAGTCTTGAGAACAAAATGTGTTTGTTTAAGATAAGTTGTCAACTTAGGACATATTAGTTGTAAACAAAATCTGCTTGGTGGGTGACAAGACTAGTATAAGTTCTAGCATTTAAACAAAATCTTATTCATATCCCACACTTCAATTTTTCCCACTTAAATGTTGTCTACTAAAGGTACAACACCACCAAGGAAAACTTATTTATACCCATCAACACTGGTGAGAACTGAACCACGTGAACAGCTCTTTGATCAGTTGAAAAGTAAACAGCCTGAGCTGTTAATGATGTTAAGCTGTTCAGAAAACAACAAAGAAGACACCAGTCAGGTAAAATTTAAAGAATCATAAATTTAGAACTCCCATAAACTCTTGATGTCATCCACTTCATGTGAAGAATTTTATTCTTTGCCTTTCAATCCTACCCTGTTTCTCATTCATAATACTTGTCTGACCATTAAGCATGTTTCTTTTAATCTGGCCATTTTTTTAATTATTAGAATAATGGATAATAATAATATCTACTATTTATGTTGTGTTTATGTGCCAGGCACTGTTCTAAGCACTTTACATATATATTCACTCAGTTAATTCTCTCAGTAACCCTGTGAGGTGGGTGCTGGTACTATCCCCATTTTATAAGTGAGGAAACTAAGAATTATATTGTCCCAAGTCAGAAGGATGGAGTTGGAATTAGAACCTAGACAAGCTCCACAGTCTGTGCTCTGAAATATAGTAATTATAGAATAGTCTGGAAATCAGAAAGTAACAAAGAAGAAAATAAAAAAGAAACTATAATCCCATTACTCTGAGTGCCACTTTAAACATTTTATTTTAGGTGCTTTTCTATATGAAAACATATTAGGGATTATTTTCATTATTTTGTAGACATTCTACTAATTTTGTTGAGGTTTAACTTTTATACGATGGATATTGTGTTATTTTTGAAGAAGAAAACTGCCTTTACTTTTGGGAAGATTTTTAAGTCCTTGAACTTAATCACCCATCCGGCTTCTTATTTTAGGACTCCGATGAAGAAAAGGCAGTTCTGGAGCACACTAGTGAAGAACCTCTAAGCCAGGAGCCACCTGCAGATGCTAGTGTGGATTGTTCATCAAGTAGTGGGGTTCCATTTTTCCAGGTACCTGATTATATCCTGTCAGATAACCCTTCCACATTTGGTGTAAGTCAGTCATTTGCCATTCAACATAAAGGCATTATTGTTGGTAGGTCGAACAGCAAAACATTTCTAGCCATTCCTTTGGAATGGCTTGTTAATGTCTGTGATTTAAATTATTTACACAAATTAGATCATTGTACCAGGTGTTTTCTGTAGGATAAATAAAGACAACATTTGACTGAATACCCTTCTTCAGTTGGTAATCTTCAACTCTCTTTTCTGCTCCCTGCATGCTCAGAATGGATACTGAGAGCAGCCATTTCTGCTCCCTCCACCTTTGACATGGAAGTCCTGGAGTTGTCTCTGCCCATAGTCAGACTTTGAGGGCTATGAGGTTTAAAAGATTGAGAGACCAAAAGCCTCGGGTTATACTGGTTTCTTCTGCCTGAGGCTTTGCTCTTGTTAATGATTCCCCCATGTTTCCTGAACTCACAGGCCTCAATCTTGTATAGTTAAATCCTGTGACATCTCCTACCCCCTTTTAAACACTTTTGGGATTGTGGCACTATAAACTGCCTAGCACCTTTCCCTCTGTTTTGAAGACATGAGCCTAGACAGTCTGTGAAGTAAGGATTTCCATACATAGGACATTGATGTCTCCATTTTATAGTCGAAGTGCTGCTGCTGACGTGTGTGCTTATTACACCTGTCTCCAACAGACTTGCAGGTCTTTCCACCAAGGTCTAAAGATTCTATCCCTAATTTGTTAAAACTTCTAGCTTACATATTAAATTTCTCTCTGTCTGCGTCAAGGCAGTTTCACCCCCAGATTCTTCCTTTTGCTTTATTCTTGACTGGTAGAGAACTCTATGTGCATTTCTCTCCAGTTTTAAACCCTCTCTTGTATCTTTCAAAGTTAAGAAAAGGGGGAAAGTTAAAATAAGTTAATTACTGTTTGGAAATCCCTTCATTTTTACTATTTAAGGCATTTTGAAGGCCAGGCTTAATGGTTCAGCTATGGCAAGGATGTCCCTACCGTACTAGGAAAGATTTGGGATTGGATTTTAGACCTTCCAGCTAAAGTCTGGAAGTTATTTTTCCCCTGGTAGCAGTCTTAAGGGGAGAGAATACTTTTTTGCGCTTAAAACTCTTTAAAATAGATTTATGATTTATCTCAGCATTGATGACTGGGTCTACAATGATTATCAACCATCTCTTAAAGCAAGTATGAGGATTCCAATGAAATAATACACTTCCAAATGAAAAATATGAAATAAGTTTACATAAGAGATAAAATTAAGTTTTTATTTATTTTTTAAAATTAATTTATTTTTAATTTTAATTAATTAATTTTTTATTTTTATTTAAAATATATATCTTTATTGATTTCAGAGAGAGGAAGGGAGAGGGAGAGAGAGAAAGAGAAACATCAGTGATGAGAGAGTCATTGATTGGCTGCCTCCTGCCTGCCCCTGGCTGGAGATGGAGCCTGCAACCCCCGGTATGTGCCCTGACTGAGAATCGAACCGTGATCTCTTGGATCCTAGGTCGATGCTCAACCACTGAGCCACTCCCAGCCAAGCAAAATTAAGTTTTTAAAAAGTGTCGTGAGGTAGCACATGTATCAGATTCTCTACTTAAATAGTATTCCCCTTTTTTAGCAAACCTTTGTTTCCCTACAGGATTTCTTCACAGCAGCACTGTTAACATTTTGAGCTGGATAGTTCTTTGTTGTGGTGGCTGGTCCTGTATGCTATGTATTATATAATGTTTAGCAGTATCCCTGGCTTCTACCTACTTGGAGCCAGCAGCACTCCCTAATTTTAACAACCAAAAATGTCTTCAGGCATTATGAAATGTCCCCTAGGGTGGGGGGAGGAGGGGCAACATTGCTCCCAGTTGAGAATCACTGTTCTACAGTAAAATCCGTGAGTATGCCTTGGAATATCATACAGAAAATTAATATTTCTTTCACTCCACTCCTTCCATTGGTGGTGAAATGAAGCAGGCATTCATTTCTACTCGCCAGACAGATTGTTGGTTCAAATTTGTGCTGAGTATTTTTGGAAGTTCTCCACACTTAATTTATTTCCTGTAATTCAGAGAACTTTGAAAATAGAGTATAGCTAATATGTATCAAATTTTACTTTATATTGACTTAATTTTTCCCCTTAAATCCACAGCGTAAAAAATCACATGGAAAAGACAAAGAAAACAGAGGCATTAATTCAGTGGAGAGGTCTAAAGTAGAAGAAACTACTGAACAGTCTGTTACAAAGAGATTACCTCTACGAGCCCAGATTAACCTTTAGTTAACTTGAGGGTTTTAAATTTTATTTTTAAGAAAAATGAAAAATAAAACCCATAACCCCAGAACTTGAACCTTGTG
The DNA here is from genome assembly GCF_054644295.1 of Miniopterus natalensis. Taxonomy (NCBI): domain Eukaryota; kingdom Metazoa; phylum Chordata; class Mammalia; order Chiroptera; family Miniopteridae; genus Miniopterus; species Miniopterus natalensis. Next base: position 37,656,459 of record NC_142094.1, read on the forward strand.
TATGGATTAAAAATATCAAGGCAATACTGTAAATTTAGTTGAATTTAATATGTCTTCCCATTTTTTTCTCTCATCCCTCTGTAGTTCACTGTGTATTAAGTTGGGTTTCATTTGGGATTTGCATTGAGTAAATATTTCTAGCTTTGGATATAAAATTGTCCTGTTATAACAAATGAAAAATATTTTTCTTGTTCTGTTACTAAATAGCAAATATATAGAAGCTGTATTATTGTTCTAGGCTTGAACTTCTTACATATAGGTAACTATCACCAATGTTTGATCTTGGAAAGGGCCATCTCCTTTCTTTTTTTGCTATGATTGAATTATGTCTTATATTTGCTTGCCTCCTTCTCTAGACTTTTCCATTCTGCCTTCTTAGCCCACTTCCTCCCTTTTTATTTGTCAATAAACCATTTGTAGAGCTCCACATTGGTATCTATTATTATTATGAGACAGCCAGAATGTTACCTTGCTATTTTCAACACTTTTTTATGGTTATCTCTAAAATCAGTCAACAATAAACATAGTCCTAGAAGGTCCTTTCAATATTTTTAATTTGTTCCCCCCCAGACATGAAAGCATTTAATTTCTTTATGAGGCCTAACACATTAGCCTCCACAGAGTTTATAAAAACCCAGCTTCTTTAGAATATAGATTGCTATCATGAGAGAACTACCTAGATTTCTGATTAATGGCTGTTACCCCGTTGTAATGCCTGTGTCATATGCAGAAAGTCACGGTGGTTTAAGGACTTTTTGAAGCTATTAATAATGACTATAATTTGTATTCTTTTGTTTACCTGATAAAACTCTTGTTCTTTGTATATAATAAAATATGTATATGTGTATTTTTTTCTATTGAAATATTAATCTTTAGCAGAGCTCTGATAATTTTGATCTGGCATCCAAATTTCTGGAAGTTGAGATATTTCAACATGAAGAACCAGAACACTTAGAAGAAATTAATTGGCCCCTCCTTATCCACGGTTTTGCTTTTGTGGTTTCAGTTATCCATAGTTAACCATGGTCCAAAAATATTAAATGGAAAATTTAAGAAATAAACAACTCATAAGTTTTAAATTGCGCGCCTTTCTGAGTAGCATGGTGAAATCTTGCGCCGCTCTACTTCATCCCACTTGGGGTGCGCATCGTCTTTGCCCAGCATATCCAGCAGTGGCCTCCGTTACCAGATGGTTGCAGTATAGCCGTGCTTGTGTTCAAGTAACCTTTATTTTATTTAATGTCCCCAAGATGTAAGCGTACTGGTGCTGGCAATTTGGATATGCTAAAGAGAAAAGTGCATCCTTTAAGTGAAAAGATGAAAGTTCTCAACATAATAAGAAAAAAAATACTCTGAGGTTGCTAAGATCTATGGTAAGAACAAATTTTCTATCTGTGAAATTGTGAAGAAGGAATAAGGTATTGTGCCCGTTTTGCTGTCGTACCTCAAACTGCAAAAAAGTCATGGCCACAGTGTTTGATACATGCTAGTTAAGATGGAAAAGGCATGAAATTTGTGGGTGGAAGACATGAACAGTAAATGTGCCAGAAACGTGGAGCCTACATGAACTCTTTAAGGGATCTCAAATGAGTCGCACCAGGCTATTACTGGAGAGGCTGTGTCTGCTGCTGCCGAGGCTCTGCCACGTTTCCAGCACAGTGGATTAGGCTTGGTTTCAGGCATCCACTGGGGGGAGGGGGGAAATGTTTCCCCTGCAGGTAAGGGGGGAACTACTGTATGCACAAAGAATAAGTTTTGTGCCCATGTTAAGTAAGTATAAATTTAGAGAGGTGTGACTTTGATAGCTATAAAATCAAACCTATTGGAGAATTAGAAAATGTGCCACTTCAAGGAATACATTTACCTTGCAGAAGTTTTATCTTTATAAAAATGTTATTTCTTTATTAAATCAGATGTCAACATAAGCTATGCATAATATCTAATAAAATAAACTGTCCTCAGTAAATCCATAACTAATAAATTTGGTTTCTACATTAACTTGCTTGCCCCATTATTTCTCACTTGGCAATGGGTATAGTATTTTCAGTTAAGCAAGTTGTATCAAAATTTCTAAAATAAACTTATATACAGGAACCACCAGGGAAGAAGGGCCTTGGTAAAATACCAGGCTTTCAGTTCCACAGAGGGCTACACCTTGGTGTAAGAGGAATGAGAAATAGATTGGCCCTCACAGGGCCTAAAGTCCAGCTTCAAGTCATCTCATTCCCTATTTTAAAGTTATCTAAGAATACAACTAGTTTAACTACCTGACAGAAGCAAAAATAAATCTCTGGAGAATTTAAACATTCAGAGTTTAAATTAGCTCTCAAGTTTACATGTATAATGTCAAAAAATAACCACTGGCAAAACAGTAGATAGCGTCAAGGACCCATTCCTCCTTAGATGTAAAAAATAAAATTCAGAAACAACTTTGTCAGAATTCTGGGAAACGTTTACGGCAACCAATAAATGCTGAATCAAGAAAAAGGCAAGCGAAAAACCAGGAAAGCTTCTTAGTGTTTTACTTGCCTTTGTTTCGTTCCTTCTCAGCTCTATTGTGGTCTTGAAGATACACAGCAGTCCACATTTTCAGAGCAACACCTTGGTTCCTGGTCCCAAGAAAGCAGATGATAGTCCCCCCAAAATTGTTCTAACCTATCTGGCACCTCCTGAAGGACTGAAGCAAGGCACTTTGTTTCATCTAACTAACTCAGAACTTGGCGGGGAAAGTGCAGGCATTTCTTAAAAGTACTGTAAGGCAAGTGAACATGCTGCTACCTGGGGCAAAGGATTATAGTTGAAGTAAATAAACTGCCTAAATCTTGAGAGGAAGAAATGGGAGAGAATTTCTTAAGGGAAAGTAGGCCATTCCAAAACCACTGTATGCTGGGCAATTGAGAAAGCCCTTTATGTTCAGGCCAAGTTGCATGCTCAGAAGACACCTCTGAGAAGACCCTAAGCTCTTACTTCTGGATGATACCTAGGATCCGTACAGCAGGAAGTGATACTAAGGCAGATTTACAACGGCCTGCCCAGGCACTGAAGGTGTGCTCACAGCCAATGTGCAAAGACTAGGAGGATCTTTTCATTTTTAAGACTTGTTTTTGTTATTTTTTTGGCCACTGGCATTCAAGAAAATCTCTGTTAACACATTAGCTGAAAACAAGCAAAAGAGACTTCAGAGACTATGTAAGTCAAAGAATTGAGACTTAACAGTGTAGTTTACAGAAGTCACTAAAATTGCTACAGCTCACAGTAAGCAACAAAAAACAAACCAAGGCATGAAAAAACTGATTTCCAGAGTTACCTACCACATTATATAATATTCAAAATGTTTTATTTTCAACCCAAAAATAAGCATGCAAAGAAACAAAATATGGCCCATTCAAAGAAGAGATTACATAAACCATCCATATGGAAGGGCAAACATTGGACTTTAAATCAACTGACTCAAATATGCTCAGAGTTAAAGGAATCCAGGAGAACAAATACAGAATATCAATAAACTTTTACAAAACGATACAAGCCCTGGCTGGTGTGGCTCGTTGGTTGGGTGTCATCCTGTGCACGGAAAGTTTGCCAATTCAATTCCCAGTCTGGGCACATGCCTGGGTGTAGGTCTGTATCCCCCAGTAGGGGGCATGCAGGAGGCAGCCGATCCATGATTCTCTTTCATCATTGATGTTTCTCCTCCCTCTCTCTGAAATCAATAACATTTTTAAAAATGAAGAAGCTGAAGACAGAATCTTGTAAACAGCAACAGTGTAGTCTTCAGGAAAATGCAAATCAAAACCACAATGAGATACCACTTTACATCCACAAGGATAGCTATGGTGAAAAAAAAAAGTGTCGGTGAAGTTGTTCAACAGGAACCCTTGTACAGTGTTGGAATGTAAAATAGTTCAGTCACAGTGGAAAAGCTTGGTGATTCCTGAAAAATGAAACACAATCACCATATGACCCAACAATTCCACTCCTATGTGTCAACCCAAGAGGAAAGAAAGAGTTCATCCACACAAATATTGTACACAGAAATGTTCATAGCAGCACTATCACAATAGTCAAGTGGTATGAACCACCTAAGTGTTCATCAACATGTGAATGGATAAACAAGGTAAATATATACAATGGGTTATTGACACAGCCATAAAAATGAAGTACAGCCCTGCCGGGCGTGGCTCAGCCATTGAGCATTGACCTAGGATCCAGGTGATTGGGGTTTGATTCCCCATCAGGGCACATGCCCAGGTGGCGGGCTCAATCCCCAGTCGGGGGTGTGTAGGAGGCAGCTGATCAATGACTCATCAATGATGTTTCTCTCTCCCTCTCCTTTCCTCTCTCTGAAATCAATAAAGATATATTAAAAAAAAAAAAAATGAAGTACAGATACATACTACCATGTGGATAAACCTTGAAAATAAGATTAAAGAAGTGAGATGCAAAAGTTTGTATATTGTATGATTCCGTTTAAATGGAATATCCAGAACAGACAAATTCACAGGAACAGTGTTCGCCAAAGCTGGTTGAAGGGGGAAAGGGGACTGACTGCTTAATGAGTATGGTGTTTTCTTTGGGGATGTTGGAAATATGTTGGCACTAGATAGATGTGGTTATACAACATGGTGAAAATACTAAATGCCACTGAATTATGTACTTTAAAGTGATTCATCAAAAATTTTCAATTGATACTTCCTCTATGTATTTCAGAGACAAAACTGAGGCCCATGAAGGACAGCATAGAGGGTTCATGGAAAGTCCCACAGCTAGTTGGCATGAAGCAGGCACTAGTACCCAGTCTTTGGACTCTTGATTCTTTCTGACCTATCCAAAAGCTAGAAACCTTTTGGTTGTAAGTGATAGAAAACGCAACCCAATTTTACTTGAACAAGTAAAGGAATATATTGACTCATATAACTGTAAAGTCCAGAAGCTTCAGGTGAGGTTTGGTCCAGCACCTCAGCAATGTCACTAAGTACCTAGTTTCTTTTTGTCTAGTCTCTGCCTAACACCCTTGGTGGTTCCAAGATGGGTGTAAGCAGCTCCCTGGCCTGTGTGTTTACTAATTCACATCCAGCAGGAAGGAGAAAAGGTATTTGTTCTGGAATTCCAAGCAAACGTCTTGAGATTCCGGAGATTCCAAGATGGTGGTGGATGGAGTGGAGGCTACACTGACACTGTCCCAGGACCAAACTGGAATTACAACTAAAATATAGAAAAGCCATCCTGGATAATCAGCTGAAGACGAGCTGGGGAGCATCCTCATAACCAAGGATGTAAAGCAGAGGCCGCAGAGAGACTGGTAGGAAATGGAGAGGCGCGAGAGGGCTCGCTGGGCTCCCACAGGCAGCAGCTGAAGGTCCGGAGGGAGATCTCGGCTGTGGGGGGCTCCCACTGAGAGCTCTGGGGCCTAAACCCCAAGCTGGGCTTCCCAGCCCAGAGCATCAGAACTGAGAAAGGCGCCCACATAACATCTGGCTGTGAAAAGCAGTGGGCTTTCTGTCTGCCAGGGAGAGATGGCTGGAAATGCAGGCACCCTCTTAAAGGGCCAAAGCACAAAGTTTCATGTGAACATTCTCAAAGATAGACTACATGTTAGGACACAAAACAAGTCTCTAGAAGTTCAAGAAGATTGAAATCATATCAAGCATCTTCTCAGACATTTACATCATGGAATACTATGCACCTGTAAAGGCACAGTATCCCTTACTCTTTGAGACAGCATGGTGGGACCTGGAGAGTATTATGCTAAGCAAAATAAGCCAGTCAGAGAAAGACAAGTATCACATGGTCGCACTCATATGTGGAATCTAATGAACAAAATGAACCAATGAACAAAATAGATCCAGAGACACAGAAGCATGGAACAGGCTGATGAATCTCAGAGGGATGCAGGGATGGGTGGTGGGTGTGGAGAGAGTAACCTAAGAACTTATATGCATATATGCATAACCCATGGATACAGACAATAGTGTGATGAAGGCCTGGAGGGGATGCAGGGTGGAGGAGATCAATGGGGGAAAAGGGGGGACATTTGTAATACTTTCAACAATAAAGATAAATTAAAACAAAAATAAATTTGAGGTATAATTGGCATATACCATGTAAGTTTCAGGTATACAGCATATTCAATATTTGTATACATTACAAAAGTCTTAAAACGATTCATTTTTAAAAATATATCTTTATTGATTTCAGAGAGAAGAAGGGAGAGAGAGAAACATCAATAATGAGAGAATCATTGATCAGCTGCCTCCTGCACGCCCCCAACTGGGGATTGAGCCCGAAACCCGGGCATGTGCCCTGACTGGGAATTGAACCACCATCTCCTGGATCCCAGGTCGATGCTCAACTCCTGAGCCATGCCCGGCCGGGCAAAATGATTCATTTTTCTATTATCTGATTTAACCTAAAAATAAAAGCCATTCACAATAAAATGGGATTCCTACTATCTATCGAAGAAGAGGTAACTGAATCATAGAGGCATCAATATTGTAGGTAGGCTTAATTAGCAAAGAGAAAATAGTTCTAAAATGCTACAATTTAAAAATATCCTAAAAATGCCTGGTCAGCGTGGCTCAGCAGTTGACCTATGATCCCAGAGATCACGGTCGATTCCTGGTCAGGGCACATGCCCGGGTTCCAGGCTTGGTCCCCAGCAGGGGGCATGCAGGAGGCAGCCAATCAATGACTTTCTCATCATTGATGTTTCTCTCTCTCTCTCTCCCTTCCTCTCTCTGAAATCAATAAAATATATTTTAAAAAATATGCCAAAAGTAAAAGAATATCAAAAAAGGAAAAAATAAAAATGTGTACATCGTGTGTTCATAAAACACATCTGTTTATACTGCTTTAAAAAATAACCTAGTAGCTCTTCCTATCAGCTGTCTGCGGTGACCTCTGAAAATGGTTTGCTATTCACTTGATTCAGAAACCACCACAATATCATGCAAATGAAGAGGTTCACATCTTTGTGTTTGCTTTAGGAACACTTGTGAAACTGCCCGGGCCATCAAGGGTATGCATATCCAAAAAGCCACCAAGTATCAAAGATGTCACTTTACAGAAGCAATGTGCACCATCCTGTTGTTACAATGGTGCAGTTGGTAGGTGTGCCCAGGCCAAATACTGGGGCTGGACACAGGGTTGGTGGCCCAGGAAAAGTGCAGAATTTTTGCTGCACTTGCTTAAAAATGCAGAGTAATGATGAACTTAATGGTTTACAGGTAGATTCTCTGGTCATTGAACACATCCAGGTGAACACAGCTCCCAAGATGTGGCACCAAAGTTATCGAGCTCCTGGGTGAATTGCCCCACACTCAGCTCCACTGAGATGATTCTTACTGAAAAGAGCAGATTGTTCCTAAACCAGAAGAAGAGGCTGCACTGAAGAAAAAGCCATCCCAGAAGAAACTGAAGAAACAAAACCTTATGACCCAGGAGTAAATTCAGCATAAAATAAATGTTAATAAATGTAAGAAGAGAGCACCCTGGCTGGGTTGCTCAATTGATTGGAGCGTAGTCCTCAAGCACCAAGGTTGCTGGTTTGCTCCCTGGTCAGGGCACCAGGACACATACAAGAATCAACTGATGGCTGCACATTTAAGTGAAACAACAAATCAATGCTGATCTGACCGAAAAAATAGGTATAATTTTGACTCATTCACACTGGAGGCTGTCATTGTTTTTACTTGACAATCTAAGGGAAAAGAGGTCAGTGCCCCTGACTAAATAGTCAGGTGTTGCATGTTTTAAAAATTCTTGGGGCACACCAGTGTGCTACGGCACACTGAAAATTGCTGTGTTAGACCATAAAACAAGTTTCAATCAATTGAAAAGGACTGAAGTTATACAAAGTACGTCCCCCAGCCACAATGGAATGAAATTAGAAATCAATAACAGAAGGACATTTGAGAAATTCACAAATATGAGGAAATTAGACAACACACTACTAAATAACCAGTGATCAAAGAAGAAATCACAAGAGAAGTTAGAAAATACTTTGAGGCGAATGAAAACAAATACACAACATACCAAAACATATGGGATGGCGATAAACAGTACTTAGAAGGAAATTCACCGTGGTACATGCCTCCATTTATTCCCAACTTCCTTAGCTCTAGGCAACCACCAATCTACTTTCTGTCTCTATAGATTTGCCTGTTCTGGACCTTTCGGATCAGTGCAGTCATCAAAGATATGGTCTATTGTGTCTGCCTTCCTTCACTCAGCAAAATGTTTTCAAAGTTCATATTGTAGCATGTCTTGGTACTTTATTCCTTTTTTTAAAACTTGATTTTGAGAGAGGGAGAGAGAAACAGGGATGTAAGAAGGAAACAATGATTGGCTGCCTCCTGCACGCCCCCTACCAGGGATGGAGCCCAAAACCTGGGCATGTGCCTTGAGTGGGCACAAGATGATGCCCAACTGAGTCACGCTGGCCAGGGCATATTCCTTATTACCAAATAATATTCCATTGCTTGGATGTACCACATTTAACTTCCCATCCATCAGCTGATGGACATTTAGGCTGTTTCCACTTTTTGGTTTTTATGAATAATTCTGCTATGAACATTTGTGTACAAGTTTTTGTGTGGACATATATTTTCATTTCCTGGGTATATACCCAGGAGTGGAATTACTGGGTCATGTGGCAATTTTATGTTTAACCTTTACAGGAATTGCCAGATTGTTTTCCAAAAGCAGCTGCTTCATTTTACATTGCCCGAGCAATGTATGAGGGTTCTAAATTTCCATATCCTTACCAATATTTGGCAGTTTCTGTTTTTTAAAAAAATTATTAGTTATTTTAGTGGGTATGAGGTGGTGCATTATTGTGGTTTTGATTTGCATTTCTCTGATGACTAATGCTGTTGAATATCTTTTTTTATGTGCTTATTAGTCCTTTGTGTGTCTTCCTTGGAGAAAGGAAGATCTTTTGCCTGGTTAAAAAACTGGATTCTCTGTCTTTTTATTACTTAATTCTTCATCACTTTTAAAATTGAGCAAATATCCTAAGTTCTACCTAAAGCTCCATGGTCCAATTTATCCACATTATGATACTATGCAAGGTACATTGTAGTAAGTAAAATGTGGACATCTCTGAAGTGACATCATGGTGACTATTGCCCATGTGGTCCAGAGCTGATTCCATTCATGACATGAACGAGACATTTTTCTTTGATTATATTAGCATTTTGTTAAGTTACTAGAGCCTTAAATGCCCAATTAATTACATTTTGTCAAATATTGAATAAAATATAATACAATGGTTTGATATGTGATTAAATGATTTAGTCATTTCAACAGCTGAAAATAATAAAACTTTTAGTGTAAGTAAAAATAGAACCAATTGTTACAGTTCAATCCATTGATGCTTTCAAACTATCGCTAATGTGAAGTTTTTCCTCTATGTATATTTAATTATTGAAAATAAGTTGCAAATAATTTACCTAAGTTCCTAGTAGATAAACTAGAGGTGAGACTTACCTTCCCTTCTTACAAAGTTTGGTCTCTTGCACAATAGCAGTGACTAAAATAAATGGTGCCAAATTTTTGGAGAGAGTCTTGTTTAATTCAGAATATAATTAAAATCTCATGTAGCTTTATTGGTTTTAGTATCCAGCAGAGAAAAAATATTGAAACTCCAAGAGATTTTGAATTAAATAGCTACAACAGTTTTGTTTTATTAGTTCTGACTGTGTGAAAAAAATTATAAGGACAACTTTGGAAAAATCTTGTTCTTTTAGAGCCCCAAATGACTTTTAAAACAATAAAACAAACTATAAAACCTACACAAGTGATATTAAAAATTATGTAGTTCAATAAATGTGACATTCACAAATGTGGTTGTAATTTTTTTTTAACTATAGCAAAATGAACATGGATCTGACGATTGGATTTAGAAGAGGTAGTGTTATATAGTTTAAAAGAATTAAGTGCTTCAATTTGCTAGTGAGGATTATGTAGCTGAGTTGGAATGTTATACCAATGCCTTTTAAGATCTCCATTCACCTCACAGGGTCTGCGGCTAACTAAAGGAAATGGGATGATGCTTCCTTTTCCTAATTAGTGATTATTTCCCTGGCATTTCCTATTTATTTTTGTTAGCTTTGTAGAGTTTTATCTTTTTGGTGGCTGAGTCATGCACTGAACAATATAAATCCGTACTATTTTTCAAGATGGAGAATTAAGGCTGACTAGTAAAGGCATTAAATGAATTGTGATCATCTCAATTACTTGCTAGGTGGAAGGGGCAGGAAAAAAGATGAGGGGAAAACATTTTTGTGAGAAAATAATCATCACAGTTATCTGCTTAGGCCACTGAAGTCCAAATCATTACAGACTCAAACATAACTTTTGAAGGCATCTTTGAGCTTCAGATAACTGTCCTATCTTTGTCCCCAAATCCTGTGTCTGTCCTTGGTGCACAGAAGTGCACGTTACTTTCATAATCTCCCAGCACCTGCCTGAAATCTCCATCAGGCCATGTGATGAGAATTATGACCGGTGGAGTGGGCACAACATCAGATCAGACCGCGGAGGCACCAATGATCCAGCCAGCCCTCCACAGGTGGTTCCCAGGAGCAATACACCACCTGAACCTGTAAGCAGACTTAACAAATAATTCAAATAATTTTTACCTTAAGAAAATGAGACAGTGCTTTCATTTCTAACATTATTTCCCTCTTTATATACACATTTCTGTGTGCATATGTGTGTGTGTATACTGAACTATTTGAAAAGAAGTTGCAGATATCATAATCTTTCACCCCTAAATAGTATGCTGTCACCTCCCAAAATAAAAACATTTACCCACAATATCAATATTACTACGAACACAGTGAATATTAATAACGTCATCTAACATACAATTCATGTTCAGTTTTTGCCTATTTTCTCCCAAAAGGCCTTTGTAGATTTTTTCTTTTTTAATCCAGAAGCCAATCAATTGGGGTGATACCTTGTGAAAACCTTCATCCTCAACAATGTCTCACTCAATGGTTTTGGTGATCAAGGACGATTTTTCCTTGAATGAATTACATTTTTCTGATTTTTTCCAATCTTTCTACATTTGTTAGCTGGCATTCTTCCAGCTTTACCATCCACCATCCCTTTCTCTGAGAATCACAAGATACTCAGGTACCATGAATTGTTATAGTCTATGTGTTAGAATCCAGAATGTGACTTTGATGCATCAATCACCCCAAGTTCGGCCAATGAAGACCCATCAAGGAGGTTTGTTTTTCTCTTTGTGGTTTCTGGCAGGAGATGCCTCCAGCGCATCTTTTACTTTTCCTGCCCCAGACTTAGAATCAGCCACTTTTGCAAGGACCTACTTTTACTACGAATACATCACACATCCACATTGTTCAAGTCTCCAAATATTCATGAAGTATAAGGCACAGTTCCCAACTTCACCTCTCTCTTCATAGACAATGTTATTAGTTTTTTGTATATCCTTCCAGAGATAGTTTATGTAATAGAGCAAAGGCACAGATAAATATTCATACCCTCTCCCAACGTTTTAACTCCAATGTTGCATTTCACGTTCACTCTGTTTGTCTATACTTGTAGCTCTTGTCTGTCCTTAGATTCTGAAAGGTGTCTATGATCCCACCTCAAAAAGATTAGAAGTCTTTAGGCTAAGTCTTAAATGTTTCAGATGAGAAAAGCTCAGGGAGGGTGACTTGACCAGGTGCATTGGTAACACTCACATGCTGTTGCACGGACTTGGACTATTCCTCCCTCTCTAGGCTCTTTGATAATTACTGGGTCTTCAAACATCACTTCCTTGGGGACCGCTTTCTCTTCCTTAACATGCCCCCTTCCCCAATTAGCTGATGTCCCCTTGTTATAACGTTTCAGATCATTACATACTTCTACTTCATGGCACATACACAAGTCACTGTATTAAAATTTGTTTCCTGCCTTGGCGAGGACAGGAAACTACATCTGTTTTGTTCACTGCTGGTGCAGAGTAGTTACTCAACCAAAATGTGAGGAGTGAAACTCGAACTCGGTCCGCCTGGCTTCCAGTCCACGCTTCTTCCTGCTGCGGTCCGGCTGCAGTTGGAGAAATCGTTCCAAGATGGAAATAAAAAAAAATCTCAATAGAAAAGGCTGGTAAGTCTTTTCATTTCTACGATTAATGGAGGACCTTAGCCGAAGCCGCTCACCGCGAGGTGTGACGACCGCAGGAGGGCGTCAATCAAGAAAAATGCCCCCTTGCCCCGCAGGCGAGGGGAGCCGCACAGAGCCGAGGCCACACCGGGCAGCATCACAGCTTCAATAGAAAACACGTGCAGACGCAAAAGTGGGGCTGCGCGCAGCTGCGACCCCCCAGCGCCCGGGGAGAGGGGACACGGAGCATCCCCCCACTGGGGCGGAGAAGACTGTAGTTTCCACCTGGAGCCATATCGCCCGGCTTTCCCTTGATTCCTGCCCGAAGGGGCTTCTCTGCCTGCGCCCCCAGGGAAGTGGCCGGGTCCGGGGGCCCACAAAATGAAACGGGCTGCAGCGGCCAAGGGTCCGGCGCGCCTGAAGTGCAGTGAGCCTCACTTCACTGGGACACAGCTAAGGGCCGGGGATCCCTCTCCTCGGGGCTGCCCCGGGACCCCGCGGCGCTCACCCCCGCCAGGAGCTCCGGGGACGCCGGCGCCGCCGCTGCTCCGGGGAGCGCGCCGCCCAGGGAGGGCACTTCCAGACCTGCGAGGGCGCGGCCCTGCCGGTGGCCCCCAGCTGCGGGGCCCGAGTCCAGTTACCCCTGGCCAGGGGCCCGGTGCCGCCACCCTGGGCTCGGGCCTGGATCAGTGCCCCCGAGTTTGGACAGAGATGCCCCCCCGGCTGTGCTAAAACGGCTCGAGTCCGCGTCCCCCGCAGCTGTTTCCTCTCGTCTCCCACGACGGACACGACCCTGGGCTTTCTTCGAGGGCGTCCCAGGCCAGGGCACCGGGGCGCAGGGTCCTCGGGGCCCGGGAGCTCGCGCGCCCCGGGGGCGGGGAGCTCGGCCGGCGGGGGCGGGCCAAGGGTGGGGGCGGGAGGTGGCTCCCGGGGCTCCGCGCCATTGGCCGCAGGGCCCGGCGGCAGGAAGGGGCCAGAGAGCGCGGCCCCACCCCGCGGCCAGCGGAGCCTATCGCCGGGAGCGCGCAGCGCGGATAAATGTAGCGCCGCGGCGCGGGCCGCCAGCTCTGCGAGGGGCCGGAGCGCAGCGCAGCCATGCAGTACCCGCACCCCGGGCCGGCGGCGGGCGCCGTGGGGGTGCCGCTGTACGCTCCCACGCCGCTGCTGCAGCCCGCGCACCCGACGCCGTTCTACATCGAGGACATCCTGGGCCGCGGGCCCGCCGCGCCCACCCCCGCCCCCACGCTGCCGTCCCCCAACTCCTCCTTCACCAGCCTCGTGTCCTCCTACCGGACCCCGGTGTACGAGCCCACGCCGATCCACCCCGCCTTCTCGCACCACTCCGCCGCCGCGCTGGCCGCCGCCTACGGACCCGGCGGTTTCGGGGGCCCTCTGTACCCCTTTTCGCGGACGGTGAACGACTACACGCACGCCCTGCTCCGCCACGACCCCCTGGGTAAGGCGGCCGGGGTCATGGCGGGGCCGAGCCGCGGCGGCGCGAGGAAGGCGCCACCCGGCAGGTGGCAGCGCCCAGGAGGCGGCGGGGGCGGCGGGGGAGGCAATAGAAAGTTGTGGCAGAAGCGCCCGAGACGCGGCGCCCGGGCGCGCGCGGGGCCGGGAGGCGCGGGCGGCGGCGCGCGGCGGGAGCGGCCGCGGCGGGACTCAGATTGGTTTTCCTGAACCCCGCGGGCGTCGGGGCGCCGGCCCGGGCGAGACCTGGAGCGCGGCCGCCCGGGCTGGTGGGCGGAGGCGGTTGTGGGCGCGCGTGTCGTCTTGGGAGGGGTCCCCTTCGTTGGAGGGGCCGGGCGGGGAGCGCCGGGGCGCGCGGGGCAGGGGTAGTCGCCGGGCGCGGGGGGAGACGGGGCTGGACCTGGTTCAACAAGCTTGTGCAGAGCAAGAGCCTGACCCTTTCCGTTCATACAGGAAATCTTGAGCTCTCGATAGGAGTAAATCTGGTTTCAGAAGCTGTTAAGTGTTTTCCTGGCTGCGCGAAGCAGACCCTTCCCCCGGAGCAGTGCGCGCTGCTGATTATTTTATCGACATCCTCAATACAGACAAATTCAGGAAACACTCGACTTCTGATAGCCGGGATCCGTTTTTCTGATATTGTTCATTTCCTCTGTGTGGGATGTGACTTTATGGCAGCTAAAATAACCAGTTGCTTCCTTTTTTTTTTTTTTTTTTGAGGCTGTTTTGCACCAGTCAGAAGCCTGACGTAAGCAAAATCTCGAAAATAACACGCAGAAAAAACAATGCCAGCTTCCCAAGCGTTGAGGCGCAGGCCCACGGGGGCGGGCTGCGGGGCACGTCTTGGGACGGGAGCGGCGTTGCGGGCGCGCCGGCGCGTGGCCTCTGCGGGCCTGTCCCCGCGGAGCGCGGCCTGAGGCACGTCGGGCACCCGCGGTCCGCGCGCCGGGGGGCCCCTGGCGCCTCCGGCGTCCGAAGCCCCTGAGTAAATAAGGAACCCGGGCTTCTCGCCTCGGGCCACCAGGGTTTTAAATCTACTCTTTGTTATTGGCAGCTTCTGTAGAGACCCCGGAGACAAGTATCATTTTAGTTCATTAACATTCTAATGTTACGGCGGTACGGCCTGTAACTCAGTTCTCCACCGGCTCATTGTTAGAGAGATGGGGGTGGAGGATTATATTTTACCGCTCTTTTTAAAAAAGTTGTTATATTGTGTTTTTTATTCCGGCCTCGAGGGTTTGGTGCTGGGGGTGGGAGGGGTCGCGCGGCCGGGCAGGGTTTGGGGGCGAACGTTTCACCGAGCGCGCCCTGGGTTTCCTTGGGTTACTGCTGGGACCGAGCAGGAGGAAGCAAAGGGTTTTCGAGATAGACCAACAGGAAACACATTGACGGAAATGTTGCCATAGCCCACGGGGTGGCTTTAACTGGCCGCCCCCGCGGGCCGGGTGTGAAATCAGAGGAGGCCGCGGCGCCCTGGGCTCGGGATTGGGAGCGCCACGCGCGGCCGAGGGCTTCCCGCGCAGCCTGGCGCGTGGCCCCTGGTGAGGCTCCCGCGGTCGGCCTCGGCTCCAACGCCTCGGGTAATGTCACGGCGCCGCTTCTCTCCAGCAGACCCCTCGGTATTTGGAAAGTGCGGTTCACCAAGGGAAAGGGCCTACAGGTGCAAAGCGTTGTAGATAAATTGGAGAGGGACTGGTTAAAGAGGGTCATGGTATTTTAAGCCCAACCTATGATGGGTATTCTTTGGGGGTTCAAAAGATTTGGATGTTGGTATTTAGCTCCGGGTGTGAAGTTTGTGTGTATGCGTCTGTGATTGTGCAAGGCGGTCTCTGTTTATATGCAGCGTATGCGTGTGACTTTAGCTGTTTCTGTGTCTCTGGGTATGTACCTGTATCGGTGGCAGTATGTTTGGTCCGTGTCTGGTTGGGTGTCCTCCTGAGTCCCCTTACCCCCTTTGTCACCCCCAGGGCCAGGTAGGTCTGGGGTGGCCAAGCTGCTCCAGGGCTGTCACTAATCACCACTCTTGCTGCCCCCAGGCAAACCTCTGCTTTGGAGCCCTTTCTTGCAGAGGCCTCTGCATAAAAGGAAAGGCGGCCAGGTGAGGTTCTCCAACGACCAGACTATCGAGTTGGAGAAGAAGTTTGAGACCCAGAAATACCTCTCCCCGCCTGAGAGGAAGCGCCTGGCCAAGATGTTGCAGCTTAGCGAGAGACAGGTGAGCGCCCGGCTTCCTGGGGCCAGGGTGGAGGGGCCGTGGAGAGATGCGCGGCCAGCCTGCGCTGTTGCTTGTCAGCCTTGCTGCCCAACTTCTGATGCGCTGGTCTGCTCTGCAGCCCGCAGTCTGCCTCCTCCCCACCGGCCCCTCGGGATTCTGGGCTGGTGGCAAGCTTTTTCTCTTTTTCCTGTAGGTCAAAACCTGGTTTCAGAATCGACGTGCTAAATGGCGAAGACTAAAACAGGTAGGGACATGGTTCTGTTTCTATGGAAATAAATATTTTTATCAGGTTATCTCAATGCGAGGCCTGTTATAGGTTGTATGCAAAAGTCATTTGAGAGACTATTTAACCTCTTCACCTTGATTAAAAAGGCAAATAGTCTTGCTGAAATTCAGGATGAGTTGCTCAGGTGGCAGTAATGCTAAAAGCACCTAATGCAGTTCCTATATCAATTATGCTTGGGTTTTCACACACTGGCTAGTAAAACTCCTGGCTAATTGTTTTATAAACCCCATATGTTGTTTATCTAATTAACGCAGGAAAGATAAAGTAATTGACAGTAAATGACTTAAGCAGTTATCTTTGGGAGAAAATTGTTTCTTTTATTTACACAGCCATAATAAAACCAGGCAGAGCTCAAGGGTAAATATAAGGAAATAAACACCTTTAAGTCTTGTTTGCACTGTTTTTTTAGAAGAATTAAATATCAAAGAGTTTAAAAATTATTTCCCATCTAATGCCAGCTCTTAAAATGAATATAAAAACATGTAAGAGACTATCCAAGCCTGTTTGGGAAGTAGCTTAAACTTTCTAACAGTCTTTCTTCCAATGACCTTGTTACGCAATATGTGATAAAGAGTAAAAACTAATTCAGTTTTTAAAGGAGCTCTGTTAACTTAAGGCTAAAGATTTGTTTATGATGTCCTAATCTGGATGTCTTTTCCAAAATAATCTGAAAATTGATGAATTGTTCATGTGCCTGTATATGTATAGTTTATTGTAAAAATATTTTTGAAACAATAGTACGAGTGGGGAAATTGAAAGCAGTGTGCATTTTTAAATACAGTGATTATAAAACTTTTTCATTAAAAGCAAGATAGTGTCACAAAGAACATTTTGAAGCAGGAAATAAAATTCCCATAATTTCATTATTCTAACATGATGTAAATATTTTCAGGTTCCCTCTCAATTTCTGACCTTGTGCGTATATTTATTACATACATGCAAGCCTGGTGAATCTACTATTCTGTAATCTTGCTTTAAAAAAAACCCACCACCTTATAATATTTCCATATAGTGTTTATGTCCATTTTAGACAAACATAGGATTAAATATTTATTAACTCATTTAGTTCCTGGTCAGAAGTGTGACTGCAGTTTACCAGGGACTTTTAAAATAGAGATACCTGTGTAATATGGGAATATTTTCCAGAAATTTCCTTCAGATTTTAAGTTGTAGTTGTTTCCCTTTTCAGTTGGCAACATTCTTCCAGTTCTTCATTTATGTATTTGCCATGATTTTGTAACCTGTTGCACATATTTATGTATGTTTATAAATATGCTCCAGAAAGTGGATGAAAAGGAGTCAGTCTAATAATTTGGAAACTTTTATCTTTAATCACTATTTAGCATTCATTTTTAAAAATGTCTAGAAGGCCCTGTTAATCGGCAGGGTTTAACTATTCGAAGAATGCTGATCATGTGTATCTGCAATGATCTGATTTCTTTTTCCCTCTAAACTTCTATGAATCTTCAGATCGTGGGTTTGGGCTGGAATTAGTGTTCATTTGACATAATACATTTACAGATATATTTGTGATTGGTTGCTCTTATTTGGCAAGAGTATAATCTTTCTCTGATATGAAAAGAACTTCTTCCAGAGTGAGAAAAAGTATGTATTATATATGTAAAGAGCATAGTGGAAAGCAACTGGTGAACTAAAAGTTAAAAAATGATAGAGGGTGAAAAGACGCTTTGATTTATGTCCCACTTCTTCCATATTTCATGATCTGCCACCCTCCATTTTCACCCTCCTCATTCAGGAAAACCCTCAAAGCAGTAAAAAAGACGATGTGGAAAGTTTGGACCATCCCTGTGATCAGAGGCAAGACCTGCCCACTGAACAGAATAAAGGTGCTTTGGATAGCTCTCAGTGTTCACCTTCCCCTGCCTCCCAGGAAGACCTTGAATCAGAGATTTCCGAGGATTCCGATCAGGAAGTGGACATTGAGGGTGATAAAGGCTATTTTAATGCTCACTGACATTGGCACATTCTGAAAACTGGACTTGGGAATGATGTTTGCAACAGAAAATCTCTAAGACAACTGGAAAACTCTATGTGAAAGGGAACCAGTTTTCTGGTGTTCTGGAAACCTGAAATATTTGGTGCACTGGCTAAATAACCGACTCACACTTAAACCTTAATTTTTTACTTAAACAGTTTGTATATTGATTTTAGATTGTACGATAAGGGGACTTTTCACTGATTACCTTTACCCCCTTTTTAAGAAACCATTTTCCCCCCTCCTATTTATGAAAAGTAATTTTGAAGTTTTTGGTTAAAATTTTAAGTTATGACTTTAAAGATTTTAACGGATCTTCTTGAATAACTTTTCTGTAATTTCTATCTTCATCCCACTTAATGGAAAACCAAAGGGTACCTTAAATCCAGAGGTGTGCCTCGGAAAGGGGCCCACATTTCAGGCAGCCTTCAAAAGGAAACATTCTTTCCTCTTACATGACATCCTTACCCCGCTGCCTTAAATCCAAAAGCAGCTCAGAGCTCTTGTCTCTGGGGTGTGTGGTGTGCCTTTTGTTAGACAGAGCCGATAATCTTAAAGGCTTGTTTTGCACTATCCCTTAGCACCTGCTTTTCTAAGGTGTTAAAGATAGTACTTTCCAATTCAAGGAGAGAAACTGACTCACTGGGGACTAAAATTAAGCCCAGTGAACTAGAAGAAGGAGCAGGTTAATTAAATGTAAGTAGATTGTAGATACAGTGTTTTATATCAAACAGTGTTTATAATGTGTGTGTGTGTATATATATATATATATATATAAAATTGTTCACTGTAAAAAACATTGCCAAAATGTGTTTTTAAACGAGTAACCTGCCTATAAAATAAACCTGTCGGTGGGACGACTGGCTCCGTCAGACTTCTTTGGTTAGAGCGCGCCCACACCCCTTCTTCCACCTGCCTCGGGGTCTGCTGTGGGGCGGGGCGCCCCCCGCCAGCCCCGGGGCCTCCGGGGGTGCGTTTCGCTGGGTCCCCTGTAGCCCCGGGCGCCCGAGGGCGCGGCTCTGGGCCTGGGCGAGCGGGTCGGCACCTGGAAGGTGGGTTTGGGCTTTTTCCAAGGTGTTGGCCGTGTGCTGGGCGTGAGTGTCTGGGGCTGCGGGGCGGCTCCCGCCCGCGGACCCGCGCCTGGCGGGTGGAGCCGCGCTCGCCTGGCGGTGGCGGCTCCACAGAAGCGCGCGGCCGCCCGAGTCCCATCGATTCGCGGGCGCGGGGCCGGCCGCTGTCCTTGACCCGCGTGAGTCAACACCGAGTCATCCATCCCCCGGGGCCCCGCCGGGGTTGGGGTCCGCCCAGCGGGATGGGGACCCTGGCGGGAGGGCCGGGAGGGAGTTCGCGCCAAGATCGCGGTTCTCACGCCTCCGGGATCTTGAGAATCCCCCGCGGCGCTCGGGGGCCCTCCTGGGCCGCCCCCGCCCCGCCCCGGCCGCGGTCCTGATTGGGTCGGGCTGCGGTGGGACAGGGAATTCGCATTCCTAACAAGGGCTCAGGTGGTGTCAAAGTTGCTGGGGGTGGGGTGGGGGGACCAAGCTTTGAGAACCACTGTGCGTCCTGGGCCAGAATTCCCCGTCACTCTCCACCCCATCTGTGGAATTTGATGGTTGAAGGGAGGGAGCAGGGTCAAGAAAGCGGGGCTGTGAGATGAAAGTGCTGAGGGTGGGTGTGGGGCCCAGACAGAAGGTGGGCTGAGGCTTCCCATGGGCCCAGGTGTTGCTGTTCTGCATCTACCTGCTTGCCTGGCTGAGCCATCAGGTCCCCGATGGTCCAGGAAAATGACAGAGACCTGTGAGCAGAGAAGCCCAGGATCTCTTTCCCTAGCCTCTGCCTCCATGGAGGCCTCCAGATGTTGTGCAGCTGGGTGCCTCCTGGCAGAGGCTCTGTGAAGGGGGCTGACGAGGGCTGTGGCTCCACAGACGTGGGCCCCCAGGTGAAGACAGAGTGAAAAAGTCATTGCTCTTAGGGGGCTGTCTATCCTGCCTTCTTGGCGTTGCCTGGCGTTGCCTGGCATTGCCTGTGAGTTTAGGTTGGTATTGAGTTCTTAGGCAGGGAGGTGTGCATAGGCCTGGAAGTTTATAGGTCTGAGTGGAAGTTTTAGCTCTTGGCCCCATTCTCCCTCTCTAGCATGAACATGGTCTAGTCGATCTGCATGACCCCTTCCAGCCCCCAGATTCCTAGCTTAGTTCAAGCTCTTTCTAGTTTCTCCTGTTCTCTGTGCCTCCTCATGCCGGAGCCCAAAGGAGACATGCAGTGGGAGGGTCTCCTTTCCCATCAGCTGCAGGCTCCAAGCTCCCTGACCCTGCCTGACAGGTTACATCAGGGTTTCAAAGGTCGTAATCAGTCTCCTTTGAAAATGGGGCTGTCTGTATCAGAGTCTGAGAGAATGGGAGGCTTGTGGGCCTAATATTGAATTAAAGCAATCCTGAAATCAGTGTGTGTGTGTCGCTCCTGGAGATAACCTCTGGTTAATATTTATTCTTGAGAATAACTGTATCATGACTATCAAGCAGGGAAATGCAGGTTTATGTATTGATGGACACTAGAGAAGTTGAGGGGTGAAATCTTGCTTTAAAGTAGACAACCCCTGAAATCAGGCAGTTTTCCAATTTAAAGCTATTCCTAACTCTCTTCAAGTTGCTCATATTCTGAATGTAAACATGTCCTTAAGAATCAAGAGCATGTTAACTGAAGGAAGTACAGTGTTCTTAGGACACAGGTTGGCATTAACTGTTCTCTGAAGTGCCCCGTTGCAGATTGCCAATGAATATTTACAAATTCTTCCTACAATCCAGGCATTTTTCATTTGTTTGTCTTTTGGCGATTTCATGTTGAAGCGGCATGTATGACCTTTACAGCACAACTCCTGTCTTGTTTTTAACTCATTTTATCAGGAGATTCAACTTGAAAACGGTTATCATTTAGCAGAAAGACAAACAGAGAAGCACATTTTTGTAAGCAGAACGTTAATGATTGGAAGAATTGCCCTAATTTCACCATGACAGTGTGTGATTAATCCCCTGGGTCATGTACTTATATTTTAAGTTATTCAGTTCTTTGGTCTTTGATATTCAGAACCCTTTCTAACTTAATAGGATATTGATTTTGTTGGATGATGTACTTTGACTCTTTAAACAACATCGTTTTTTAGGGATGACTAGCCTGTTGTGTAGTATTTTATTTAGAGAACTATTGCATAAGTTTTCTTTTTCTCAGTTTTTATGGTTTTCTCAGGGTGAAAGCTGATAAGACATCTTGTGGGAAAAGAGGAAACCATCTCTGATAGTGAAAGTACCTACTCTCTTTCAACACTTCTGACAGCCCTCTGTGTGTGTGTGGTTTCCTTGCTGTGAATATTCATTTTAGTTGGGGGGGGGAGGGCAGGGATTCAAGAAAATGTATTTGGATTTAGGAGGAAATGCATATTGCTGGGGACAGACCGCACTTACCAAAATTTCCATTTTAGTTTTACTGCCTTGTGGAAGGTGACACAAACCCGAAAGCTCACCTTTTTTATTTTTCTTTAAAATCTAATAATGATCCTTTAAATCTGTGATTGGAGATGATATTTATGCTACTACTGACAACATGAGACCGAGTATAGAAAACCAAGCCATCATCAGGATGCTTCTAAATGGTTAGGAGTTCAGTATCTTAACATTTACTTTTCATTCCTTTGGGTTTCATGATATTCCAGCTGGACTCCGTACTTGGCTAATATAATTTTGGTCCTTGATACATTTTTTGTTTTTGTTTTTGGTATTGTAGTTGAATTCAGATGAGAAACATTTTGGAGATTCCTTCCACTCACCAAAATACCTGGGCCCAAGGTCTACAGAACAGCAGCTACCCCTGCGGGTGGGGCCGTGGGGAACCCTCCTTCAGGAATTTCACCTCAGGGCTGGAATACACCTCCCTTGCCGGTTAGGTACTTTGGGAAACATGAATTCTCAGTCTCAGTTCCTCAGTTCCTTGGGCAGCTCAACTGAGAGGAAGTATCAATATCTGGCACACAGTAGGCACCAAGTGTGAGCCAGAAAAGCTAGAAAGCCCCCACTGATTCCCTTCTTTTTAGGCAGCTCTTTGATTTGCAGTTGCAGGCGGGAAACCTCCTCAGTCAGATGTACACAAATCTCTGCAGACAATAGACAGGGCTGTAGGGAGGAGACCTTGGAGCTGGCAAAGGCATTTCCTGTCTGTAGAGGATCTTGACTTTGGAGCATCCGGCGGTCACCACAAAATGAACCCTATCCTGTGTAGCTACTTAAAAAATAGAAAAAAGTCACTGCCAATTTCAAGCAATTTTCCAGATGAAAGCCAGTAAGACAACCTCTCACTTAAAAAAAATTAAGCCTATTTTCTAACCATTAGAGTCTTTCCTAATTTGGAAGGGGAGTTTGGTAGCATTCAAATTCTTAAATATTAAAAAATCTCAACACTTTCTAAAGACTACTATAAGAATGGGTTAAAGATAACCCCATCCCCCCATTCACAGATACTTTCTGGAGGAGAAATTCCAATCCAGTTAGTTTCCATGAATCTTGTTTATATTTTTCTTTTGTAGTTGAATTATGCCCTTCATCCTTCCTCACCTCTCCGCCTTTTTTTTTTTTTTTTTTAAATATATCTTTATTGATTTCAGAGAGAGGAAGGGAGAGGGAGAGGGAGAGAGAAAAACATCAATGATGAGAGTCATTGATTGGCTGCCTCCTGCACGCCCCCCACTAGGCATTGCATCTGCAACCGGGCATATGCCCTGACTGGGAATTGAACCGGGATCTCCTTGATCTGAGGTTGGTGCTCATCTGCTGAGCCACGCCTGGCCGGCTCTGCTTCTTTTTATTGATTCCCCTTCTCTCCCCATCTTAGGATTCCTCTTCCAAATTTAGGTTACTTACCCATTAAGAATAAAAAATGGACCTGGCCAGTGTGGCTCAGTTGGTTGGAGAGACATGGCCCCTGCATGGAAAGGCTGCCCTTTGGATTCCCAGTCAGGGCACATGCAGGGTGTGCAGGAGACAACCTACCAATTGGATGTTTCACTCTCACATTGGTGTTTCTCTCTCTCCTCTCTCTCTCCCTCTTCCTCTCCCTTCCTCTCTCTCTAAAAATCAATCAATAAATAATAAATAAAATAATAATAGAAAATGACTAATTTTAACTTTTCAGATACACCAATTAGGGCCAAGATTTTCTTCAAATACATAGAAACTTTCAGCTTTCAGGTGGAAAGTCTAAGTTTGAGGGAGATGTTGTTGGAGTCCTGATACACTGCCCCCAGATTTCCAAGAGCAGTTCTTTAGTTTAGCCCCCACCCCTTCGGAGCAGGATAAGCAATAATAGTGACAATAACAACAGAAGAGTAATAATATTTGTCTGCTTTGGGGTGAAGCCCTTAGTAGGTCGCTCTGCAGTGCGGCGGAGCTGGCGGAGAGCTGCTGCAGCGAGGTGCGGCCCAGCATGCCCTGCAGAGCCTCCGGAGGGGCTTCTTCAGGAGAAAGGAAACAGAACGAATGCTGTTCCAGGGAGGGGACTGCTCGGGTTCGCAGACCTGGAGGTGAAAGAGGGCAGGGGATAAATATAATTAGCATCTTCAGAGGTTTCTGCGTTTCAGAATTTGGGGAAAGGGTTAGGGACTGCTGTTCTTACCCTTTATTCACACAGAGCTCTTCGCCTGTGCGTTTGCTGTTTCTCCTCTCTGAAATTTTCTTCCCCTGGCTGGCCTCCTGGCTGGCTCCCTCGCTTCCCTCAGGCTTGGCCTTCCCTAGCCATCCTATTTAATATTGCAGTCCCCTGTCTTCTTTATTCCCCTCCCACAATTTACTTTTCCCCATTCCCCTTATTACAATTGGATATATTTTCACCTATTTATTACTGATCTCTCCACATTGACATGTTAATGCCATGAAGGTAGGGATTTTTGTCTGTTTTGTCTACTGCTATATATCTCTAGCTTGACACATACTAGGTGCTCCATAAATATGTGTTAAATAAATGAATGAACATATATTGAGCATTTGCTACATATTAAATATTATATAAATACTTCACATACTTTATATCATGTAATTCTCATAAAAATCCTCTGAAGTAGATACTGTTATCAGCCCTGTTTTCCAGATAAGGGAACTGTCACCAAGAAGTTAAGCCCAAGACCTCAATTACTAAACCAATGTTGTAAAGTGAACTTCCTGATTTAATCTGTACCCTTGAGAAGGTATCAAGCCAGGTCAAATTCTAACTACAAGAAGAGAGTTCAGGGCTTTTGTTCATTTTTTTGGTCTTTTTTTGTTGTTGTTGTTGCCTGAATTCAAGTGTAGCTTTAAGTCTGGAAGGGATTACAATATAATATAGGGGATATGCAATTTCTGTGTATGTAGCACTTTATTCTACCCTAGGAAACTAATAAACTGACTGGGGTACCATTTCCAGTTTTCTGGGGAAATGAGCATTACATAATATGCTTTATATCTTTCAAAGTGTTAAAAAAAAGTCTGTCTCTGGTCCATGTTATTTGGTGTTTCTATTATATAAACCGCTTAGTAGATTTCTTCTTCGTCTGACCCATCGATGCATGTTCCACGGGGCCTATGAACGCTCAGCCACGCAATGGCTTACTCTCGGTTCCTGGCATCTAGCGCTGTGCTTGGCATGCAGTAAACCTTTAATAAATACTGTACTACAGAATGAAAGTGAAAACCATGTGCCCTCCCCAACAGAGAGGAGAGACATTTCTCTCCCTCTCCGAGCCTCGCACTGTCATTCTGGTTCCTATTTCGTGGCCACTGGAAACACAGCTTCCCTGGGTGGCTCTAGGAGCACAGCAGAAAGCACAGTAGGGGTTGCAAAGTCCGGGCGGAGAGTCTTTGCTGGGCGGTGCATAGGTGCCGGGAGGGCAGGTTAGTTCTACTTACACCTGCAGGCACTAAAAGAAGGTGTTCCTCCCCCCCTTTTTACCAACATGAATTTTAAGAGGAAGTGCTTCTGTGGGTTTATATTGGCCGCCTTTCCCTCCAGATTTGGCAATTTCATTCCATTTCCAATTCACACTTCTCAATTTCAGTCAAGAGTTTTCTTTAAAATATACCTAGTCTACTGAAAAAAATGACACTGTTTAGGGTAGCCTGTTATTATTACTATTTTTATTAGCATCATCCACTTAGCAAATGGAAGCAGGAAATCCAATTATTTTTCAATGATTTCTGGAAGTATTTCATGAGTGGCAAAGAAACAAATGTAGGTGGAGCATGAAATGTGTTTGCTTCACACCCTGGTTCAGAGTTTTAGCTTTCCTTAGTGGCTTGTGGAACCTGCATTACTACAGACTTTCCATTAATTGTAAGTTAGAACAGACTCATTCGATAAATGTTTAAAAAATGGCTCCTGAGTGCAGGTTCAGAGGTCCAGAGGAAGTGGTTTCTTAGACACTCGCCTCCCATATGTCGACTTGATGGTATGTAGGTGGATGGGAGTGAGATGGCTACGATGATGTATGAAGCTGTTGATTAGTTAATTGAAGGCACCATTTTTAGCTTCACCAAGCAATTACCTGATCTCATTAAGGTTTTTAAAATCCCCTTTATACCATTCTGCCTGAAGCAGCTTCCCCTTGTTTAGATGTCATTTCAGGCATTAAGAAAAACACAATGCTGATGGCAACCAGGGAATTCAAGCCTGCAATTTCTGGAGTATATTGTTCTGAATCTTACCATTATTCAGTATTATCTGTCTTGTCTGAAAATGGGACACTACAATATATTGACATTTGTACAGTGTTTTACTTTTCAAAGAATTTTTCAAAGTATTGTGGTTGCAAAATGTGTATTTTTACACAAACTAAATTGGTTTTAAAATGTCAGTTTAATTTTTAAGAAAACTTCTTGTTAAGTATAACTTATAAAAGAGTTCACAAATTATAGGTGTGTGACTCACAAAATAAGTATACATCATGTAACTGGAATTCATAAAATGACGTAGAACTACGGGACCCTAGAAGCCCCCTTATTCCTCCTCTGGGTCACTGTCCCCGTTGCTTCCCCAGGGGAACCACTCTCCTGACTCCAAACAGCACAGATTCATTTGCTGTTTTTGAACTTTATATAAATAGAATCCTACAGTGTGCCCTCTTTTGTCTCTGGCTTTTCTCTTTCTTTTCTTTTTTCCCTTTAATTCTCACCCAAGGATATGCCTCCATTGATTTTTAGAGAGAGAGGAAGGGAGGGAGAGAGAGAGAGAAACATCAATTGGCCGCCTCTCGCATGTGTCCTGACCCGGGATCGAACTCCCATCTCCTGGATCCTGGGTCGAATGTCAACTGCTGAGCCACGCCCGGCAGGGCATGAGTTTTTTTATGTTAAGGGGGATAAATGGTGACAGAAAGAGACTTTGGATGGTGAACATACAATACAGTATACAGATGGTGTATTGTAGATTGTACACATAAAATCTATATAATTTTATTAACCAATGTCACCCCCAATAAAATTTAAAAAGTATATTATAACACTGAACTTGAGAAACACAGAACTTAGGAAGCATTATGTGTCTCACTGTCTGAGGAGCAGGTGCTCTGCTCTGCAGTCCATTCATTTTTAAAATTACACTACTTCAGGGCTTATTAGGCAAAGCCTTAGATTAAAAAAAAGCTAACACTGAGGCTTATATATATTTTATTTTTTTCAAGCCTTCATTAATGTTCTCAGTAAAGTTAAATATTTCCTAGATATAATTCATAATCATTAACAAAATTTTAATTTATTGAGGTGAAATGCACATAACATGAAGTTAATCATTTTAAAGTAAACAATTCAATGACATTGAATCTATTCACAATATTGTGCAATTACTACCTTTATTTTGTTCCAAAACATTTCCACCACTCCAAAATAAAATCCTGTACTTATTCAGAGGGAGGATTTCCCATCCTCTCTCTTCCCTCCAGCCCCTGGCAACCACCAATCTGCTTTCTGTCTCTATGGGTTAACCTATTGTGGATATTTCACATAAATGGAATAATACAATATGTGATCTTTTCTGTCTAGCTTCTAAAACATTAGCACAATGCCTTGGAGGTTTATCCATGTTGTAGGATGTATCAATACGTCAGTCCTTTTGGAGCTGAATAATATTCCATTGTATATATTTGCAGTTTGTTTATTCATCTGTCAGTTGATAGATATTGGGTTGTGTCCACTTTTTGCAGACAGATATCCAGTTGTCTCAACAGCACTTGTTGAAGAGATTTTTCTTTCCCCATTGAATGGTCTGGCACCAGTGCCAAAGATCAAATACCCAGAGCGTTCATTTCTGGACTCCCAATTCTATCCCAGTGGTCTGTATGCCTATATTTATGCTAGTACTGCAATGTTTTGGTTACTGTAGCTTTGTAGTATGTTTTGAAATTCAGATGTGTGAGTCTTCCGACTTTTTTCTTTTTCAAGATTGTTTTGGCTGAGGGTTTATCATATTCCAGATACTACTATAAACTTTAGCAGTCATTGTGTTATATAATTCGTGCAGCAACTCTGTAATATAGATTTTAATATCCACATTTTACAGGTTAGGTGATTTGGCCAAGACTACAAATCTAGTAGCAGATCAAAGATTAAAACTAAGTTATCACCCGGCCGGGCGTGGCTCAGCAGTTGAGCGTCGACCTAGGATCCAGGCGATCAGGGTTCGATTCCTGGTCAGGGCACATGCCCGGGTTGCGGGCTTGATCCCCAGTCGGGGGCGTGCAGGAGGCAGCCCATCAATGACTCTCTCATCATTGATGTTTCTCTCTCTCCCTCTCCTTTCCTCTCTCTGAAATCAATAAAGATACATTAAAAAATAAAAATAAAAAAACCCACAAACTAAGGTTATCTAACTCTAGAAACTACTTTCTTAAGAATTATATGTTACTGCCTCTGTCAAAGATTAGGGACCACTGGATCTTACTAGCATTTCTTTCTTTAGGTAAAAGTTTAGAAATCTGTTTGTACTAGGGAACATTTCTCAGTTGGTAACCCATGACCAGGCTAACCTGGTAATAGATATACTGAAACCCATTTTTTCCTTTCACATTGAGTACTTAATTTTTCTAAGGTTTGTGGCTGCTCAGACAGCTTTGCATCCTTCTCTGCCTTCCTCTTTTTGTGTTCTTATTTTCTCAGATGGATGCTTTGAAGTCATTTTTTATTTTGAGAAAATTACACAAATCTGATTTATTTTCACAACAGCTCAAAAGTGGTTCCTGTTGAAGCCCATCTACACCGTCAATACTGTAATCTCCTGCCGGTCTCCTTCACTAGGCAGGAAACTACTGAATATGGGTGATGCTCAATCATGTGTTTTGAACTAAATTGTTGTAGAAAGAAATGCTAACCTTCTTAGATGTATCAGTGCAAATATATCAATGAATATTTTGCTATCATAGATGTGTATGACATGAAAAACAAATACACAATGCATATTACCGTGTCAAGCTGTTTCCATATCTTTGATGTAGTTTCTATCGATTAGTCTATTATCTATCTAGTTATTTATAATTTACAATCAGTAAAAGTTACTCTTGGCTGTATACTTCTATGAGTTTTGACAAGTGCAAAGAGTTGTATAATCACGATCACAGTCAGGACAGAGAACAGTTCCATCACCCCCCAAATTCCCTCCTCCTCCTGCTGTCCCTTTGTAGTCAACCCCTTTTCTCACCACCAATCCCTGGTAACCACTCAACTGTTCTTTGTCCCTATAGTTTTGCTTTTTCTAGACTGCCATACAAATAGAATCATACAATGCGTAGCCTTTTGAGTGTGGCTTTTTTCACTTAGCAGAATGCATTGATGATGCATCTACGTTGTTACATTTAGTAACAGTTCCTCTTATTGTTGAGTCTTATACCATAGTATCAATGTTTGTTCATCCCTTTTCCACTTGAAAGACATTTGGATTGTTTCCAGTTTTTGGTGATTACAAATAAAGCTGCTATAAACAGCTCACCTTAAAGGTTTTTGTGTAAATGTAAGTTTTCATTTCTCTTGGGCAGATTTCTAGGAATGGGATTCCCTAGTTACATGATAAATGCAGATTTAACTTAATGAGAAACTGACAAACTGTTTTTCAGTTTCTTAGAACTGCTGTAACAAATTACCACAAACTTGATGTCTTAAAACAACATAAATCTGTTCTCTCAAGGCTGGATGCCTGAAATCAAGGTGTTGGCAGGGCCATGCTCACTCTAAAGGCTCTAGGGGAGAATCCTTCTTTGCCTCCCCCTTGCTTTGATGGCTCCTGGAATTCCTTGGCACTCCTTGACTTGCAGCTGCAACTCTTCAATCTCTGTCTCAATCTTCAGTGGTCTTCTTCTCTCAGGTGCTTCTCTGTGTTCTTTTCTTTTAAGGGCATCATTTATAGGATTTAGGACCCACCCTAATAAATTATGACCTCATCTTAATTAATTATATCTGTAAAACATTAGTTCCAAATAAGGTCACATTCTGAGGTTCAGAATGGATATGCATTTTTGGAGGACACTTTTCAATTCCCCGTAGTGGCTGCACCGTGTTGCATTTCCACCTGCAGTATAAGAGAGTTCCATTGCTCCCAATCCTCATCAGCACTTATTATTTTCAGGTTTTTTTGGTGTTTTTATTTTATCCTTACCCGAGGATATTTTTTCCACTGCTTTTCAGAGAGAGAGAGAGAGGGAAAGACTGATGTGAGAGAGACACATCGACTGGTTGCCTCCCGCATAAGCCCCGACTGGAGCCAGGGATCAAGCCTGCAACAGAGGTATGTGCCCTCTGCCAGAATCGAACCGGAACCCTTCAGTCCGCAGACTGATGCTCTAACCACTGAGCCAAACCAGCTAGGGCTTGTTAGTTTTTAAAAAGCCATTCTAGCCCTGCTGGTGTTGGCTCAGCGGCTGAGTGTCAACCTATGGACCAGGCGGTCACGGTTCAACTCCTGATCAGGGCACATGTCCGGGTTGTGGGTTTGATCCCTGGTGGGGGCATGCAGGAGACAGCCAGTCGATGATTCTCTGAGATTCCAATTCCTTACTTGAAAACCAATCATAAACTTCCTTCTGGACGCTATGCTTATACCGCTTGCTCAGATGGCTCGCGGGCACCATCTGGGCTGTGCTTGGGGCACACCCTGATATGGAGCTGCTATTGTATATGGTAGGCTGGATGTGAATCTATTTTGTGGGCCCTCAAGCTAGTTTGAAATGAATTGTCAGTCTCGGCTTTAAATTCTTTCGCTTCTGGGCCCTGATCTGTGCTGTGGGTTTGAGAGGGGCCTTTGGTCCCTGCCCTCCACCCTTCAGTTACATTATCATTCTTTGAAGTGGCCTGGACACCTGTTGTTTCCATCTCCTTGTATCCCTGTGTTTCCTCTCTTGGAACACCACCTCCGTCCCTTTGAAGAACTAACTCTTTTCCAGTCCATATTTCGGTGCATCTGCCAGTTGGTAAGTGCTGGCAAGGACCAAAGCTGGAGTTAGAACCCAAGAGCCTGACACCAAAACCTGCTTCTGTAAAAATGACGCGAGCCCGTTTCCTATTCTGAATTGCATCACTTTTCACTTACATGGCATTTCATTACTCTGAGTCCTTGCCCAACGGTGTTGATAGGTTCTTGGAAACTCGACTTTCAGCGAAACAGCATGTAAGGAAACCACTTTACCATAGGCTAATGGGTATAAACAAGAGTTATTTCCTATCTGGTCACAAAAACATCACCAAACTTCTAAATGAAGACCCCAAACACTTCTAATATTAAACATTGAAATAAAAGTGAGCTATCCAGACACTTAAGAAGAATGAATACAAACAAGTCATCTTTATTTTCCAACCTGCTTATTCCAGTTCAGGGTGGCAGTGGCTGGAGCGTGTCCCAGCAGCTTAGGTTGCAAGGTGGGAATGCACCCTGGACAGGACACCCTTCCACTGCAGGGCACACTCACACCCACACCCGCACCCACACCCACACCCACACCCACACCCACACCCACTCAGACTGGGACAACGCGGACACGCCGGTTCACCTCGCATGCACGTCTTTGGGATGCAGGAGAACCAGAGTCCCCAGAGAAAACCCAAGCAGACCTGGGGAGAACCTGCAAACTCCACACAGACAGTGGCCCCCGCCAGAAATTGATTTTCCCCTCGGTCATGCTATAACGAAATCACCTTGAACAAAATGATGCTATTTGAGGACCTGCTGTGTCTTACATTCCAGAGTTCCTCCCCAGCCATTTGGATAACCACATATCTGAGTGGAGGTTTGAGATTATTAAAAAATAAATAAAAGTTCTCATCTCATAATGAGGAAAATTTTCATCTTGCTAGTTTTGGCGGTAGCACAAATTAGGTTCTGTCTGAAAAATAATTATTTTTACTCTAAGGTCTTTACTTCTTTTTATTCCTTACCTACATCAGCTAAATTGTGGCCATGAATGACCATTAAGGAAGTTAGCAGCTTTTTTTTTTCTTTCGGAAAGGTACTAGCTTAATTACCTGGAAATAGGAATCAAGAAGTATCATGATTTAATTGGTCATTGCACAACAATGATATGATTCCCCTATTTCTCCCATGCCCCCTCTCTCTCTCAGTCTAAAGAGATATTTAACTAAGCAATCAGGGATATTAACTACTCACAGCCTAAGCAAGTGTGGGCAAACAACCCGGCAATAACACACTGGCAGCCTCGGAAATGGCTGGCTATGAAGAAGCACATAGCACTTAGTCTGGTCCTTCTTCTGTGTTTGCTGATACATTTGCAATTTCACGCACAGTTTTAAATGCTAAGCATTAATCTGAAATGGGCACTGAAGCATCAGTAAAGTCTACATTTGGCCCCTTTTAATGAAAATGCTAGATATAGATTTAATGCAAAACTAAACATTTGGCTCAATATGTTCTACTCCAGTAAATTAGTCAGTGTTTGTCATCTTTTTAAAAAACTAGGAGTTTAATGCCTCATTTCACATGGTTTTGTTAGGGACAGATAGAGAGCTGATAAACAATCCATTTGTTCTCTTACAGTAGCTCCTCGCCACACCGCTGAAGTCAAGCCTCACTGCTCATTTCCTTTACGAGCTCTGCTGTGAGTTGAAGTGGCCTGGTTTTGAATATTTCACTCAAGTCAAGCCTTGACAAGAGTGCTTTCTCAGAGCCACTCTTGTCAACACTGACTAGGCTTTGTTGGACGGCGGCCCCAGAACAATGGGTTCTGAAGTGACTCAGTGAACCCAAAAGGGACAGGGCATCAGTGAGCCCCTCCTGTGTCTTATTCTAGATTTTCATATGCATTATTCACACAGCAATCGTCACAGCCCTGAGAGGTCCACTTGGCCAGATGAGGAAACCAGGGCTCAGCTAGCAAGTGATGGTACCTGGAGGTGAGCCCACTCATTACACCACACTGCCAGTGAGGGAGTTCACTCCCCCGTCTCTACCAGTAGGGCATGATTTGTCACTCAAGGAGATTACATAAGCCACCTCCTCCAAGAAGTCATTGTTGATTTCTTGCTTGTTGACTATCCTTCTTATGTGTTTTTATCACACTTTATCTGTGCCTCCAATATAGCCCTTAGGACATTCTGCTTTTTATTATATTAATTGAAAACCTATCTGACTCCCTGTGAGAGGAAGGGCTATCTCTTAAATCACCTTTGTAAACACTGTAGGACCTTCCCTATCAAAGGTATACTAAATATTGGTTGATATCTTGATAAAATAGATGGTTCTCAATATCTCAAACTCTATTTCCAGAATTATGAGGAACACTATGGTGAAGGGGCAGGTCCTGCTGTAAGTCTACCTGGGTTTGAATCCCAGCTGTACCACCTTAGCAAGCTTCTCTGAGATTCCAATTCCTTACTGTATAAAATGGGGAT
Organism: Miniopterus natalensis; assembly: GCF_054644295.1. Classification (NCBI taxonomy): domain Eukaryota; kingdom Metazoa; phylum Chordata; class Mammalia; order Chiroptera; family Miniopteridae; genus Miniopterus; species Miniopterus natalensis. The sequence continues at coordinate 37,689,434 of NC_142094.1, forward strand.
AATAATAGTTCCGACTTCAAAAAGGTGTTGCAAAAGTTCAATAAGGCAAGGTATGTATAGTGCTTGGAATAGTGCCTGGTACATAGAAAATGCTCACTAAACATTGACTATTGTTTTCCTGCAAACTGGAGATTTTACAGCCTTGGCAAGAAACTATGTAGTGCTTGATTTGTCTACAATTTTAAAATCTAAAAGAAAGGGGGATTACCCTGGCAGGTGTGGCTCAAGTGGTTAGAGCGTGGGCCCACACACTGAAGGGTCGTAGGTTCGATTCCTGGTCAAGGGCACATACCTGGGTTGTGGATTCCATCCCTGGCCCCTGGTGGGGCTCGGTGTGGGAGGCAACCAGTCAATGGGTCTCTCACATCTATGTTTCTCTTTCTCTCTCTTTCTCTCTCCCTTCCACTCTCTCTAAAAAAATCAATGGAAAAAAGTATCCTCGGTGAGGGTTAACAACAAAAATAAATAAAAGAGAGGGAAATTGGATTGAGTAATAGCCAAACTCACAAAGCTGGAGAACCATTTAATGATGACTAATCAGATAAGATTATGGAAGGAGAAGTGAGTGAAAGGCCCCAGTTTTGGCAAGGCCTGGATTCATCACGTGCTTGGACAAAACCGAGTGCTCTTCAGTTCCAGTCCTGGATGTGGGCATGAGATTTATGTAAAGGAAAAAGTGCAGGCAATATGTGTAATGCTTTCTAAGACTAAATTTCCAAATAATTCTGTACTCACTGACACAGGTGTCATATTTTCCAAACGTACCTCATCAATATGTACCAGGAACAGACACAGAGAGAGAGCTGTTCACAGAGTGCAGAGAGCTAATTTGGTAAACCAGGGGGGCCCTTGTTCTGGATGGCTAACTAGCCTACTTACCTGTTCAACACTATTTGACTCAGGGGGAGCCTCTCAACTTTTCTTTGAGCTTGAGTCTTCCCATGCAAAAAATATGGGTCAAAATACAAACACCCCTCCTCTGTTTCCCTCTGTGAGCCTCAGATTCCTACCTATCCGATGACCAGGCTGGCCAACCTTTTGTGGCTCCACCTTGCCTGGGCTTCGGTGAAGTCCATTCAGTAATATTGACTAAGCTGCTGGGGACTCCCTGACCCCAGGCTCTGCGGGACGCCAACTGACTAGAAGAGATGATAGACACACAGGGAAGGACCGTCTCTCTCCCTGCAGGGGGACAGCTGCGTGACAGGGGTTTCTCCTGAGTGACTCCTGAGAAAGGAGAGGGCAGGGCAACTGAAGGTGACATTGTCTCCCCCCCTCTCCTGGCCACCTGGCTCTGCTTGCATGTAACAGCTCTCCCTCTGGGCAGCAGGCAAGTGGCGGGGGAGCCCAGGTGTGTGAACTTTGTTTAGGCGACCAGGCACCTGACGGGACCCTTGCCCGGACACAGCACCCTGGTTCTCATGGAACCACACAAGCAGCCCGCTGCGAAGGGGAAAGAAGGGCAGGAGGTCTTGCAGCTGAGACTCTTTGGCTCCAGCCAGCCAGAAAAGTCAACAGCCTTCAACAGGGGTTCCCAAGCCCATTGTAACCAGCAGCACTTGGGGAGCTTGTTTAAGACAGATTTGTGGGCTGTCGACTAGAACACTCTGACTCAGTAGGTAGGCGAACAGTGGGCCTGAGCATCTCCCCAGGGGGTTCTTGTGCACAGCAGGGTGTGGGAATCCTGATGGCTTAGGTCATGGGGAGAGAGAAGGGGTTAGAAGAGCCTGGTTGGTGAATCACGTCAGCTCCCCCGTGTTCCACTGGAGGCGGCAGTGCCTGCTATCCCAGCTCCTTCTAGTTGTGCCCACGGGTGAGTCTTAACATCTTGAAGCCTCAGTGACCTCATCTCCAAAGTGGGACTCATGGGGACGACCTTGGAACGTGACTGTGAAGGTTAAATAGGCAATGCCCACGGAGCACTTGGCAGAGGGCTGGGCATAGAGTGAGCATTTAATAAATGCTACTGTCACTCTTGTTATCAGTGGTAAGACTTGGGAAGAAGCTTGAAGGCTCTCCGACTGGTGTGTCAGGAACTAGCCCTATTCCACAGAGCCTCTCTCGGGGAGGCCAGGAAATCTCATTCTGACTTAGAAAAGGAAAGAAAAGAAAAAAGAAAGTGCAGCTAGATTTTGGGTTGGGCCTGGGGGTTCTAAAAAGGCAGAGGGAGGCCCAGGCAAGAGCTGGCTCTGTGCGTGCCAGACCTTGGGTAAGTCACTTGGCCACTCTTGGCTTTCTGTCCTCCATGCGTAGAGCGGGGTTGCCCTGGATGACACCGAAGCTCTGTTCACTGGATGATTCACCCCAGCCCCCTGAGGAATCACACTTCCAGCACTTTTTACAAAGATGGCTCATAGAATTCGGCTAAAAAAATGTTAATACGTATTCAGTCTGGGCGATAAACACAGAAATGGCTGTTAGAATATTTCTTCAATTTCCTGTACTTTTGACATCTTTAACAGCAACAAGCTAATGCCAGCTGTTCGGTGTATGCTAATCTCAGCTGGCATGACCCCGATCGAAATGGGGAAGCAGGCAAAATGGCCTCTGGTAGCCTTCCAGCTGTGTGACTGCACCCCCCCTTCCCTTTGCAATGCCCCCCACTCTCAAGTTCTTCAGCCATCCAGGTCCTCTCTCCAAGGGCTTCCTTTTCTAGGGCTGCTGAGCTCATCGTGAGACCGGTTGGGCCTGAGGTGTGAACTGCTGATGGTGGCTTAATTTCAATTCCTGCTTCTACCCATAAACCAAAGGCATGCGTGCCAGACTCGAGCCTGTGCGTGCAGAGGCCGGCGAGGGCATTTTACTGGAAGATGAAGGTGACACACTGCTCCTGAAACTGCCCCAGGTACAAAGCTGCTCCCTTGTTGCAGGGAAAAGGTCAGTCCTGTCTCCTCGTCATGATGTTCTGCCGTGCCCAGAGCAGTTTCGGAATGACGCCAAAACTACTGCTCACTTCAGGAATCTGTGTGTGTGTGTGTGTGTGTGTGTGTGTGTGTGTGTGTGTGTGGCCTGTTAATCAGTGGATAAAAAAATGATGAGTTGACTTTCTGTAAACACACTAGTTTATTGAAAGAGATTTTCCAATCATTTAACCAGTTTTCTTTCTCTCTCTTTCTCTTTCTTGATATTTTTTCCATTGCTTTTCAGAGAGAGTGGAAGGGAAGGAGAGAGAGAGGGAGGGAGAGAGAGAGAGAGAAACATCGATGTGATGGAGACACATCGATAGGTTGCCTCCAGCACTCTCCCCAACCCGGGCCTGGGATCAAGCCTTCAACCAAGGTACGTGCCGTGCCCTTGGTTGGAATCAAACCCAGGACCCTTCAGTCCTTGGGCCGATGCTCTAACCACTGAGCCAAACCAGCTAGGGCTAACCAGTTTTCTTTATATCAGCTCACTTACAAAATAAAATCATCTTTAAAGAGAACTTGAACTTATTACCCTAAGTGGAAAACCAGTGTTACGCAGTAAATGGAAAGCAACTATAAAAATAAATACAATGGAAAACGAAACAAGGTTTCTAAATTCTAGCTGAATCCCTAGTAAGAATCTCAGTCTAAGACTTGTTTCTCTTTGTTAAAAAAAAGGAAGTAGCAACTTTAAAAACATATTAGCACCATATTCAGATTTCCCCCCCTTGATTTAAATTCAAACAAGGGGTCTTGAACTGAAAAGCTAATATCCTTTTATTTCAGGGAACACCTGTGAACGCCTACAATACTCCTGTACCCCACAGGAGTCGCATCCCACGCCTAGGAGCTCCGGGTGCCTGCAGATGGCCTTCTGACTGACTTCCTGATTCTTTCCTGGCCTGAACTCCAGTGCCCAAGCCACCCCCTCCCTTGTGAGCTGTGAGTGTCTTAGCAGTCCCAGGGCTGTTCTACAAGTCTCTTGGGCCTTCGTATCTTGCCTCACCCACCACTTATTCCAGTCTGCACAGAGGCAAATTTTGCCCAGGGAGCTGTGTTCCTAACCCCTGTCTTCAAATAATTCCAAAGAAGGCTGCCAGTGTCGCCGCTCGTAATCTCCATTTTCTCATCTGCAAATTGAGGAAGTATAACCCTAGTGGCCTCACAGACTGTGGTAAGGATTAAATGATCCAGTGAAGAGAATGTGCCTTGCACAAGGGCTGTAATATGTGCTCAATAAGCAGTAGCAATCAGGTTAGCCATTCAGACATTAAGTCTGACCCCAGGGCCACCCACTTTCAAACACTTAGCCTTTAAGCCACCCCCTTAGCCCTTGACACATGCATTCATTGGCTCTTGCAAATGCCAACAGGCAATTGGTTTACTGAAATTCCTGGTCAGTGATGGGCGATTGTCTGGAATGCCATTTGTGTTTGCATGGTACATCTCAGATCTGAATTAGCCACCAGAGTCAAGTAGCTCGGAAAAGGAGTGTGATTGGAGGGCACGACCCAGTGTTCCCACCTGAGAGGCTCATAGCTTCCTGGGGAGACCTTTGATTTTCTCCCTTAGTGGATATGAATGGATATGAATAGAGGGGCAGCTTCTAAGACGGGATATGGCCTTTAGCCCTCAAGGGGCTTTGGAGTAGCCGCGTCATCCAGAGTAATAGGCAATACATTCATGGTGAGTTCGGGTTCTTTGAGTCTTTCTTTGCTTTACACCCTGGACTCTTGGAAGCCAGGCTCATCTGCCTCTAAAGGAAGCCCAGCAGAGTCATACAGTAAAGGGAGGTAAACATTCTTTTCAACTAATTTATCAATTTAACACAGCATAGTGGTGTTGGGTTACAAGGTCAACAGCCAGCAGTCGCATTCCTTAGTTGTTTGATTGGTGAAATGCATTAACAAACAGCCAGTGAAACTCTGATTAATCGTGTTGATAAGTTTTTTTTCTGTAGGGCGCTACCAGCTCTTTCAGTTTAACCTGCTTGGACAGCAGCCCATTCTAGTGAAGTGTCTTGACTTATCTAAAGAAGCATTGATGAGAAGGCTACTGGGCCTGGAACTTGATTGCGATAGCACATAATCATTAACGTATGTGGCTACTGCTTTCCTGCATTTTAATTCCTTTCTTGAAATGAAAAAAGTGTTTTTAGGGTGAAGGCATAAGGCAAGGGAGGGTGATCCCCAGAAACGTGAAAGAAAAGGGAGATGCTGTTATTAGCTGCATCTGAAAACACGGTCTTATTGTCAGGAATGAACATATTTGAAAACACTATCGATAACTTCAGGGAACACTCATCTTTTAAAGGCAAAGGGAGACAAGTATGCATTTCTCTCAAAATGTGAAAATTCAGATCAGGGTTTCTCAACCTTGCCACGATTGGCATTTTTGGTCGGACAGCTCTTTGTTGTATCTTGTAGGATGGTTAGCCTCTACTCAGTAGATGCCAATAGCCTTCCCCGTACCCCTTCGTGGCAACCAGAAAGATCTTCAGACTTTGCCCAATGTCCCCTGGGGAACAAAATTGTCCTCAGTTGAGACCATTCTTCTAGATGTAATATTCTAAAATCTCAAATAACTTATTAAGATTCTCTGCTGATCCCGCTCCATAACATTATTGAAGACGAATCTAAACGTTTAATTCTTCTGGGAGCTTCCCACCGGGACTGCTTCTGCATCTGCTCTCCACGGCGGCCTTCAGTCTGCACTGTCTCCTGCTCCCGCTCCCCCCTCTCTCCCGCCTCCTCTTTCCGTGCACAGAACCCTGTTCTAAGCTGGTTTCAATAACACTGCATTCTTATTTATCTACTTATTTATCTATCTATCTATTTTTCTAACCAGGGAATTCTTTTTTGCTTAGGTTTGTGACACTTCACAGGCTGTCCAGACAAAAATCCCCCAAGTTATCCAGAGATAAAATGAAGATTCTTTAATTCAAAATAGACATCTAAATGATAGCCATTTAAATGGGGTGACAGCACCTGGCCGGTGTGGCTCAGCGGTTGAGCATCGACCTATGATCCAGGAGATGGAGGTTCCATTCCCAGTCAGGGCACATGCCCTGGCTGTGGGCTTGGTCCCCCGCAGGGGACATGTGGGAGGCAGCGGATCAATGACTTGCTCTCATCCTTGATGTTTCTCTCCCTCTCCCTCTCCCTTCCTCTCTGAAATTAAAAAAAAAAAAAAAAAAAAAGAAATCTTTAAATGGGGTGAGAGGAGGCAGGAAGACGTGGCAGAATTACTGAAAGTAAAAATAGTTCACATCTATTAAATGCTTACTAGGTACCACACACAGTATCTGATTTAATTCAGGTGTTATCCCCATTTCACAGATGAGGAAACAGAGATTTAGTGAAGTGAAGCGCTTTCTTCCTGTCCCCGGAGCTGGACTGGCAGCCTGTGGATTTGAAGGCAGCAGCGTGACCCTGGGGCAGGCACTCGGCCCCTATTTATACAGCTGTGGTCCTGAGGGGTGGAGGTTCGCTGAGTGAGGCTGGGGACCAAGAGGCTGGTGGCTTTTCAGGAGCTGTGAGAACAAACTTGCTGAATTCTAGATGCCCCAGCTTTCAGTGTCTGGGCCTATGCAAATCTTCAAGTGAATGTGGTCCCACTTCTTTGTCTCCATCTGTCTTAGTGAAACTGACTCTGCTTAGCGGTGTGGAGTATTGCTTTCCCAGTTTAGAAAGTTAATTTATAAAGGCAGCCGAAGTGAACAATACGGTTCAGGAGGGTGCCCAGCTAGCAGGTGCTGGGGGAACAGGCCGGGGGCACTGAAGGTGGGGTGGAGAATCGAGACATAAAGCGAAACTTTGGCCTTTGAAGAATGTGAGAGGGGGGAAAAGTATGAACATTAGGGTCAAAGTTCAGGCAACACCTATCTCCCCCCAAAAAACACCCTAATTTTTTTTCATAGTGCATTTCTGATGGCAAAGCACAAAGAGGTAGTTGCAGTTTCTAATCTCTTGGTGGCAAAATTGTATGCAAGCGCTGAGAAACATTTCCCCATGCCCTTCTATACCATAAACATAAACGTGTTTCCTGGGGAAGAATTAGAAACGAGAAAGAATAAAAATATAACTGACGGTCCTATCACATAACAAAACCCGCTATTTACTTACTGCAGGCCACAAAGAAAGTGCTCAAGTAAATTGTAATCAAATGATGGTAGAATAAGACGGGAAGGAGGGAGGAAGGGAGAGGCCGTAGTGGAGGCCAGAGTTAACAAAATCGGCCCCTTTGCATCAGCTGTCACCTGCCTGCTGTAAGACGCCGTGTACACTTTGCAGGGAGCAGATGTCACTTCCTAAAGATGGGGCATCGATGAGGCCCCTGCTTCACCACTGACCAGAGGCATCATCTCTACTTTGCTGTAAATGCCCTTCCCATGCCTGGAGCAAGGCTTCTCGAGAGGACCTTTAAAAGCCCTGCACCCCCCTAGAGAACCCTTCAGGAGCTAGTCACCTGTGTGCACCTGAACATGCTCTCCTGGCACTGTGTCCTGGGTGGTGCTCCAAGAGCCACTGCCTTAAAAGTCTCTCAAAACTCCAGCGCTCTTTCTGGAAACCACCCCTGCTGGGCCTTCGGGAGGGCTGCACCGCTGGAAGGCTGCACCACTGCAAGGCACGGACACCGAAGTCAGTCACTGGGGGCTTTGGTTTGGGCTGAGATCTGTTGTCGGCCTGTCTTCTGCTCTATAGCTACGTAACCCAATGTGTACGTGCACACATCCACACATGTGCTCGTGGTGTGTGATTTAGATATTTTTTTCCTTTGAGGATAGGGGATGCTTTTCTTTTAAAATGATGGTTTGCTTTCTTTTTAACTGAAAAGCCACCAACAATACAAAAGAGCATCTATAGTGAAAATTAAGTCTCCCTCCAACCCCTCTTATTTCATCTTCCAGTTGCCTTCCCCGGAGGCAGCTACTGCTACTGACCTTTTGTGTATTCTCCTATAGATTCCATGCATACACAAATATGGCCTCTTCAATCTGTTTCTTGCATCCAGAGTAAAACTTTTTTAATGGATAACTGTACCTGTCACTCCCTTTGGAGGTTTTTCCAATGCACAGAGGACTAAGACCCAAAGCTCTACAGGGCCTCCAAACCCTGCTCCGCTCTCCAGTCTCCTCTTGAGCCGCCTTCTCCCGGCATGGTGCTCCAGTCGCACTGGCCCTCCCTCCAACCCTGCCTCAGGACCTTTGCCCACGCTGGCCACTCCCCCTGGGTGCGATCTCCTCTCCCTTTGCCCAGCTAAGCTCCTTCGGGTGTTCATTCACACGCCAGTTCCTCACGGGGGCCTCCCTGGCTCCCTTCTCTAAACTGAGTCCTTCCCTCCCCTCCCGGCACAGCCAGATCATTCCCCTTGGAGCATTTTCTTAACCCGTGGTTATATATTTATTTGTGTGATTATATAATTAATGTCTGTCTCCAGCTGGACTATAAGCTCCCTGAGGGCAGGGACTCCAGCATCCCATATGGAGATGGCACACAGTGCTTGATTGATTGAGGGAATTAGTGAAGTCTTGATGGAATATTTGGTTGGTTTGACGGCAATTGTGTTATTTTGTATTTTCTGCTTTATAACTTGACATTTTTTATGGAAAATTTCAATACGTAAAAGTAGGAAGAACGATACATCGAACCCCTATATACACATCACCTAGATTCACCAGTTGTCAAGATTTTGCCGTATTTGCATGGTTTTCCACTCTTTTATTTTTTTTCTCGCTTTCTGAAGGCACAGGCATGTTGATAGCTACTATTTATTATTTACTATGTGCTGGTAACTGTGCTAAACATTTCTTACATATATTGTCATTTAATCCTCTCAACCACCCTGCTAGGTGGGCATTATTACCCCACTTTAGAGATGAGAAAACTGAGACAGTTTAAGTCACCTTTTGTGGTGCCCCCAAGTCAGCGGACGGAAAAGCTGGGATCCTAACCCAGGTCTCTCTGACTCCAAAACCCAGGTTCTCGACTACCAAACTGCTTGTTGCAGACTTCATCAGTGCGTTTCTCTCCCACCTGCCCTTCTTCCTCATACATAGTGATTTTCAAATGTTTGAAGCATTTCTATGGTGCCTAAGCTCTAAGGGAAATTCTTGCATGCCTGTGAAAGGAGTGCAGCAATTGGCTTTATTATTTCCTATAAAAAAACACACCAATTTGGCCAGTAAATATTTATTGAACCCTTTTTTATCTACCAAGCTCCGCGTTAAGAGAGGAGGAAACAACAGTGAGAAAAACTAGATGCTGTCCCGGCTGTCATGGAGCAGAGTGGGGTCAGGTCCTCCGACATTAATTCAGATAGTTTCTGGTTGAATCTATCTTACGTAAATATACTTCTGGCTTTTTAGCAGAGGCTGAGGCTTTAGAATGAGAGAAGTCAGATGAAAACCTGCTGCTAAGGGTTCAAGAGTGAACTCTACTCCAGGCAGACCCGGCTTTATTGTGCTTCGTTTTATTGCGTGCACAGGTGGTGTGTTTTTAAGGTTGAAGGCAAGACCCTCCACCAGCAAAGAGATGACTCTCTGTGAAAGCCGCTTTATTACGGCGGCGTGGAACCCAGCCCGCAGCATCTTCCAGGTATGCCTGTGTTCAGAGGTTTCTTCTCCTAGACCCTCTTCTAATTTTTCCCTTCCCTCTGCTTCAGTGAAGCAATACTGCTTTCATCTCCGACTGGTCAGAGGAAGGGTAAAGACACACGGCTGCAAATCGCTGGGACAGCTGAGCAGGGCCGCTGCGTGAGGAGGCAGAGGAGCTGGGTCCAGCTGCGGCCCCACTTGCCGAGCTGAGGCCTGGCCGAGGCCGCACGGCCCCGAGGAAGGGGCCCCCTTCCTTCCCCAAGCTCCCCGCTGCAGGCCCATGAAGGCATCATAGAGGCTCGAGGTGGCCCTCTTGCTAACGCTGAAAAAAGAGTGGAAGGACAGACAGTTGAAACTGCTGCGGCAAGCTGGAGCTGTGAATTTACCATTTGTGCTTTTCGCGTCTCCCATTGACTCTGGTTGATGGAATTGGAACTGCCTTAAGGTGTGTGTGTGTGTTTTAGTAGACATTATTTTTTAAAATTGATTGATTGATTTTTTGAGAGAGAGAGAGGGGAAGGGAGAGAGAGAGAATCCCCTCCCACATGGATTTGTTGTTCCACTTATTTATGCATTCAATGGTACAGAGATTTCCCGTCTACCCCCTTCCCCCACAAACCCGTGGCCTCCCCCATTGTCAGCATCCCAGGAAAGTGGCACATTCATTACAACTGATGAACCTACATTAGCACATCATTATCACTCAAAGTCCTTAAGGTTGTGTGTTGTTGTTTTTTTAAGTTTCTTTATCTTTATTGTTGAAAATATTACAGATGTCTCCTTTTTATCCCCACTGATCTCCACCTCGCATCCATCCCACCCCAGGCTTTCCCCCTACCAATGTCTGTGTCCATGGGTTATGCTTGTAAACATATAAGTTCTGTGATTAATCTCTCCCCACCCACTCTCCCCTCCCCGCCTTCCCTCTGAGATCCCTCAGTCTGTTCCATGCTTCTATGTCTCTGGATTCATTTTGTTCATCAGTTTATTTTATTATATTCCACAGATAAGTGAGATCATGTGGTACTTGTCTTTCTCTGACTGGCTTATTTCACTTAGCATAATACTCTCTAGTTCCCTCCATGCTGTGCCAAAGGCCAAAAGGTCCTTCCTCTTGACAGCTGCATAGTATTCCACGGTGTAAATGTCCCACAGCTTTTTATCCACTCATCTACTGATGGGCGCTTGGGCTGTTCCCAGATCTTAGCTATTGTGAATTGCACTGCTATGAACATAGGGGTGCATAAGCTCTTTGTGATTGGTATTTGGGGTTCCTTAGGATATATTCCTAGAAGTGGGATCACTGAGTCAGATGGCAGGTCAATTTTTATTAATCTTTTGAGGAAACTCCATAGTGTTTTCCATAGTGGCTGCACCACCAGCAGTGCGTTCCCACCAGCAGTGCACTAGGTGCCCTTTTCCCCACACCCTCCCAGCACTTGTAGTTCATTGATTTGTTGATGGAGCCATTCTGACAGGTGTGAAGTGATACCTCATTGTGGTTTTAATTTGCATCTCTCTGATGATTAGCCACATTGAGCATTTTTTCATATGTCTCTTAGCCATCTGTATGTCCTCTGGAGAAGTGTCTATTTAGGTCCTTTGCTCATTTTTTCATTGGATTGTTTGTCTTTCGTTTGTTAAGTTGTATGAGTTCCTTTTATATTTTGAATATTAACCCTTTATCCGATGTGTTGTTGGCAAATATGTTCTCCCATACAGCGGGCTCCCTTTTCGTTTTGTTGATGGTTTCTTTTGCCATGCAGAAGCTTTTTATTTTGATGTAGTCCCATTTATTTATTTTCTCCTTAGTTTCTCTTGCCCTAGGAGATGTATCAGCAAACAAATTGCTATGAGAGATGTCTGAGATTTTGCTGCCTGTGTTTTCCTCTAGCATTTTTATGGTTTCATGTCTTACATTTAAGTCTTTTGTCCATTTTGAATTTACTTTTGTGTATGGTGTAAGTGGGTGGTCCAGTTTCATTTTTTTGCATGTACCTGTCCAATTTTCCCAACACCATAAAATGGTGAGCAAAACAGGCATGATTTCTGCCCTCAAATAACCATGCAAATACATCATGATAAAACAATATAAATACAATGAAAAGAAATGTGAACCTAAAAGATGAAAAAACCAGGTCTGGTCTGGGGTGGCTTCTCTGAGGAGCTGAGTTCTGAGCTGAGCCTAGAAGGGTGAGCAGGAATTTACTAGCAAAGGGGGTAGATGGAGTGAGAGGACGAGGCAGCCTGTGTGAAGGCCACAGCGCTGTAGAGAGCATGCGCTCTTGAGGAACCGAAAGTCCTCACCGGTGTCGGAAACAGTGAGAGTAAAGACTAGCACAAATTTAGGCTGAGAGGTAAACGAGCCAGATGACATGAGGCCAGGAAGGGGCTGGAGTGGAGAAGCTCAGAGATGACTTAAATAAAATTACTGAACCCCTCAGCTGGTTAGCTCAAGTGAAAAGGAGAGTTATTGAAAAAATAAGAAAGCCTCATGGAATGCAGTTCTGGAGGTCCAGTTGGCTTGCAGGAGATGGAAGTAGTCAGAGCCTGTCTGGGCATCTCCCTGGAGACACAGGATCTCTTGCCCTTGCTTCTCTCTGCACTCCTGCGCTCTCTGCAGACCAGCTTTCTCTGTGAGGCCGCTCTGTCCCCCTTCTCGACCTCATGGGGACATTTGATTTTGTTGACCATGACCTCCTTTGAAATTCTTTCCTGTTCTTGTCCTGCCAATGCCATAGACTTTTCCTCCTTTCTTGGACCTCACCTTAGTGGTGTTCCTTGGAGATTTTTATTGTGTTTACCTTCTGTATTTGTTCTCTGGGGCTGTCATAACAAAGTGCTGCAAACTGTCATATAAAGTACTACACAGCAAAGTAGTACAAACTGGGTGGCCTACACAACAGCAATGCATTGTCTCATGGTTCCAGGGGCGTGAAGTTGAAGATCAAGGCGCTGGCAAAGTTGGCTCCTTGGCCTGTGAAAGCATCACCTTGATCTCTGCCTTTATTGTCTTGCGGCATCTCCCTGTGTCCATGCCTCTGCATCCAATTTTCCCCTTTCTGTAAGGACACTAGTCAGATCATCTTAACTACTTATATCTGTAATGACTCTAGTTCCAAATAAATTCGTATCCTGAGGTTGTGGGGAGGGGCAGGGTAAGGAAGTCAACATATGATTTGGGGGAGCAAACAATTCAACCCATAACACCTCTAAGCGTTGTGTTCCCGTGGTCTCATCCTTAGCTCCCCCTGAGAAGTTTCTTCCAAATCCATGACTTTACCACACCACCTCTGCAGTGGGAATAAATACCAAAGGCTTTTCTCTAAGCCAGTGATTTTCAACTGGTGTGCCCCAAGAATTTTTAAAACATGCGACACCTGCCTGTTTGGTCAGGGGCACTGACCCCTTTTCCCTTAGATTGCCAAATAAAAACAATGACGACAGCCAACTCTACGATAACTGTCCAGTGTGAATGAATCAAAATTATACCTTTTTTTGTCAGATGGGCAAAATATATATTTTTTGGTGTGCTGCTGAATTTTAGTAATTAGTTTGTGTGTGCTGTGAGATGAAAAGGGTTGAAAATCACTGCTCTCATCCAACCCTCTCCTATTGAATTCTGGAGGGGTGGCTCCAGTTACCCAGTGGACATATTTGGAGATTCACAGGTCTTGTTAAATGTATAGTGTCCCAAACTGAATTTATCTCTTCCTCAAAGCTGCTCCTTCTCCTGAGTTTCCCGTCTCAGAGACGGGCTCCGTCATCCACCTGGCTCCTCCAGCCCACCCTGGAAATTATCGCGGAGGCTCGCTCTAGCTTACCCTCACCTACCCCCTTTCAATCACCAAGCCCTGTCAGTTCTACTCCCCTAGCTATTGCATAGCTCGTTTTCTCTTTTTCCCTCCCGCTACCACCTCCTTGGTTTAGTCTACACTTGTTTTAACTTGATTACTATGATTAATAACGACAATAACCTTTCTGCCGTCGAAATGGACAAGTTTATGAAACCCAGGAAGATGCTCCTGGTCCTGGCTGGATGCTACTCCTGATACAAAGTGGTCAGCATGAAAAATATTGGTGATGGCACCTCAGGCCGCCCCGACAGCCACACTCTGGTGACTTAAATTGACTCTGGTGACTTAAATGGCCATGGGCAAGAAGAAAACTGCCCAGAGGCCAAAGATCAAGTATTTTGCAAAAGTCTATAACTATAATCACCTCGTGCCCACAAGGTACTCTGTGGATTCCCCCTTGGACAAAACCGTGATCAACAAGGGCACCTTCAGAGATTCTGCTCTGAAATATAGGGCCTGATGTGAGGCCAAGGTCAAGTTCAAAGAGAGGTACAAGACCAGCAAGAATAAATGGTTCTTCTAGAAGCTGCAGTTTTAAATCTTTTTTTTGTTTGTTTTTGTCTCAGTCATTAAAAATCCAAAATAAATAAATAAATAATGACAATAACAAGCATTTATTAAGTGCTTACTGTGTGCCAGGCCCTTACATAAGATGCTTTCTAGTCTTATCACTCTTTAATCCATCCTGATTCCAGAACAGCTTTTATAAACACAAATGTAGCAGGTATAAATATTTAGTCCCAAAATTCAGATGAGCAAGAAAAATATAATTTTTCTCCCTATAATTCAACTTAATGATTATTTGAAACTTTCATTTGATGGCAGAAAACATAATCTCAGATAATTGAGTACATAAGTAATTCTTGCACTGTGCTTTTTAATTTATAATCTCTTGATATTTTAATACTATTGCTGCTGCTGCTGCTGCTACTACTACTACTATTATTGAGACCATCACATTTTTCTTGGCAGCATAGTATTCCAATATCTGAATGTATCACATCTTTTAGCCAGTTCCCTATTTATGAAACTTTAGATCACTTGCAATCTTTTGCTATTACAAAATCTTTGTGATACAGCTTTGGGTAAATCCTTGAAATGGAAATCTGGAATCAAAGAGTATGTACATTTTATATTTTTATAGCTATTGCTAAGTTACCCTCCAAAGAGCCTGTGCCAATTTATACTCCCACAAATATAAAAATGGCTGTTTCTCCTCATGACACCAATAGTATTATAAAACTTTTAAGAATTTGCTCTATTTTGTCTTAATTGTACTTTTAAACTTTTTCCCCCATTGAATTTAACATGAACATCTTTTCATTTAAGTAAATATTCATCACTCCAGATGTACTTTTGGGAAGTTTATATCTAGTTACAAACCTATAATACCACACTCAATGGAATCTTTTGTAAATAAAAGTAAGATGTTTCTGACAAAGAATTCTTAGGTGATTCTAAGCCTTAGAATAAACAATAAGCCAAGAGTCTAAGTCAGCTCTGCCCCAAAGAAATATAATGTGAACCACAAATGCAAGCTATATATATAATTTTAGACTTTCTAACAGTCACTTTAAGAAAGTGAAAAAGAAATAAATTTGATTCAATAATCTTTTAACTCAATAGAGTTGAAACAGTATCATTTCAATGTATCATCAAAATAAAATTATTGAGACACTTTATATTCTCTTTTTGTTCTAAGTCTTCTAAATCCAGTGTGTATTTTATACTCACAGCACATCTCAATTTGAGTAGCCACATTTCCAGCTCTCAATTGCTACATGTGACTAGTAGCTACTGTATTGGACAGCACAGATCAGTTTGTAAAGAAACTTCCCAGCGCATAGAAGCTACAGTTAACACCCAAATAGCTTAAAATTGCACATGACAGCTTGTCTAATTTTTGGAGGTGAAGTTCAATGCCTCTTAGAGAGAAGGTACTCAAAGTTTATTTTTCTAATTGAGTTATTTTTATTTTTTCAATTGAATGTTTGTACTTGTTTTATATAGATATGGTCAAAATACCTCATTGTAGAAATGAATCATTTTGTTAGTCATGAGACAAAAAACAATTCATACATTTTACTTTGTTTCTCAGAAATGAGGGATGTTTTAAGAATGTGTTTTCATAAGATTTGCCAAAATTTTTCATTACACAATAGCTTTTTCCCCCCTCTTCCTTTTGGACAATTGTTGAGTTGATGAAGCTTTTAAGATAGGTAAGAACAGATGTGTTGACTCAGTTTGGGAAGGTAAAAACAGTTTTACTTGAAGAGAAGCCCTCAGAGAACTGACAGTCTCCCAGGGGTGTTTGAAATCCAGTTTTAGGAAATCATGTGGACTTTGTGATTGGATTAAGAGCCAGCAAAGCTTGGGCAAACTCTGACAGTCCTCCAAATATCACAATGCAGTACTAGGACCCAAATCCCTAACTTGACATTTACAAAGAGCATTTACATTTTAATTATTTGCTCAAAATTTGCCCCCACAATTGACCCTTTAGGTAATTGTTAATTCCATTTACTTCTCTTTAAATTTAATGCTCCAAAATTTATCAAATTATGGAAGGAAAGAGAAGTGTTCTGTGAAGTTATGTAAGTGCTTTATAATATGATGTGAGAAAGAAATTCTTTTCATTATAATGATATTAATGTTCTGTTCAAACCTGGGGGCACTAACACATTAGAAATGGAATTGGAGAATGCTAGCTGGGACAGCCCTATATGCCACCTAATTCAATCCAATCCATTCCTCTTACAAATTAAAAAATCGACTCAGAGAGGCAGAGACACTTGCTTAAATCACAGCTATTCAGAGGTCTAGATTTCAGGCTTCCCGATGCCTGGGCCAATATTTCTCCTTAGAATGAATTACAGCATTATCACTTACTGAGCCCTTGCTAAGTGCTAGGCCCTGGGCTAAGTGCTTTTCATAAACGTCAACGAATCACAAAATCCTTGCGATAAAAAGTATTTCAAATTTAAAACAAAAAAATCATCACTCTTCTCTAACAATTTTTTTTCTTGAAGCTTCTATTTGCTTTCTTAAACAGAAGTTGCTGACGTACAAGCCGTCCTCCACCTCCAGAGTCAAGTCTGCAAAGGACACCTAGGTATGCGCCATTGGGCTGTGTTTGGAAAGTTAAATAAGCAATAACTTATTCACAGCTCCATCCCAATACATTTCTCTTAAGGTTGCAGGGGGGTTTCAAAAGCATAGCTTTTCCCCTATTTTCCTTCCTTAGTTTATTCACTAATGACTTCTTCCCCACCTTCTCCCCCCTTCCCCCCTCCCCTCCCCTCCCCTCCCCTCCCCTCCCCTCCCCTCCCCCCCCCTCCCCTCCCCTCCCCTCCCCATTCTCTTCCCCTTTCCTACCTTCCTATTCTAGAAAGTCAGGTGTTAAAGCCATTTTCTGCCAAGATCCCAAATTCTTTTGGTTTGTCTTGGACATGTAGAATGTTGAAAATTCAAGGGCCTTAGGCATCATCTCATAGGAAGTGGAGGCCCAGGGAAGTTGAGGATTTTATCTGCGGTCAGCTAAGTGAAATTACACTCAGGTCAGAAGGCTACCACATAGCAGGAGCGCAATCAACTCCAAGTGCCAGGCCGTGAGAACAGCAAAGGCATTGTCTGAATGGCTCTAGAGGTGCCATCCTTTTTTAAATAACTTAATTCAATCAGAGGCCAGCAAGCTCTCCAGCTTCACTTGAAGGAGGCCAGGATCCGTTGCCAGGAGCCTCAGAATGGAAAGCAAATCTATAATCATACCAAATCCCTAGAGTTGAGGGCCAGGCAGCCGGGGGGCTTATACAGACTAGGTTGTTAAAGACACAAGGGGTCAGGACCTGGACATAAGTACAAGAGAAGGAAACAGAACTTTATTAACCTGTGCCTTAAAGCTCTTTAAGTCACTTGATTTTGGAATAAGACCAAGACATTAATAAGACTTAAAGAGGGAAAACTTGAAACTGGTTTAGTACTTCGGAAGCCCGCGTTTCCAGACCCACGGTTCTCAGTGACAGGCTGGCGAGGTTCTCAACACCTGGGCATTGACTTTACCATCCCAGTGACTGCAGCAAAGTAACTTCCAAAGTCCATTTCTGGGCCTTAGTTTCTTCTCTTGTAAATCAAGAGAATTCGTCAACCTATCTATATGTAAGAACCATGTGACTCTATAAGCATATTACAAAAATAAAATATGTGATTCAATTGCTTGTTAATTTTTTATCACCTTGATTTTTCCCACCCCATTTCGTGGCTTCACCGACCTGGCTGAACATAGGGGAATACTTTATGCTCCAAACTACTTGTAAGAATTTTATCTCATCATTTTCCCCAAAGAATCTTAGGGCTGCTACATTCTCTTTGAGATTCTTTCTAGCAAACAACCTGGAAGCAGAACACTATTAGAGGTCAGCAGGATTAGTAGAATATTCCCCAATGTACTCAAATAAATCCAAACTCAAGGTCTCACCTGATCTGGCTCCTCTGTACTTTCCAGGCTTATATCATGCCCTCTCTCTTAGTTAATTTATTCTGGACACACAGGCCTTGCTTTAGTTCCTTGAATGCACCAAGCTCTTTCCCAACTCAAGACCTTGATCTAGGCTGTTTTCTCTGTTGGAGCTCCCTTCCCTTACTCTTGGTCTGCTTGGATCATCCTGGTCTATACATCGCATCATCAGGGAAGTCTCTGCTGAGCACCCCATCTAAACTGAAGTCAGCCCACCCTTCCTTTTCTCCTCACAGCACCCAATATAATTTGTGATTTACATATATTTGCACATTTTCTTCAATATTTGCCTCTTGAGCTAGACTGGAAAGAGAAAGCAGGGGCTATCTTTTTCTTTGTTCTCTATTGTATTTCCTAGCACATAGTAGGCACTCAATAAATACTTGCCAAATTAGTGAATGAATGAATGCATTCCCAGAAAATTCCCAGCACAGTCAGCTCTTATTGGTTTATGACACAACTTATAAGAACACTTAGTGAAAATGTCACTTTGACCCTGTTTTTGGTACTGTGGAGATCGCTGTTGGTCCTTCTGTAAGTTGGCAACTGTTCCAATGTGTGTTTATTCAGACGGAATTGACCTCTTGAATGACTCAGTGGGAACACCATTGAGCCAGTTAATGCAACCTCAATGCTCTCAATCTGAGTTCTTGGTAAACTGCTGGAAAGTTCTCCTGGCCAATAAGATACCTGAGATTTTGAGTTTGAACTGAAATGTCCTCAAGAGAGAAAATCAAGGGAATCTCAAGTGATTGATTTTGTCCATGAAAAAAAGTCAGAATTAAGTCCTGTGTGGGATTACGATACTACCCAGTCAGCTGACTGCAATCAGATTTGCTTAGCTGTTGCTGGGACCACATGAAAAACGGGTTATTTATTAAGAACGGAATAGTTCCTTTTCAATTCTATAGCAGTCATGTCTTTTTTTTTTTTCTTCCAGTCCATGGAAAGTGTTATCTCAGGCAGCTTTATGCAGGAAGTTGGGTTTATCACTTCCTCACAGTCGCAGTTTGTCTAGGACTTAACTACATGCTATCAGATTACATCAAAATGCAGGCCTTTGTGTGTTTAACTCATCAAAGGAGTGGACCCTCAGGACTCGATATCACTTCACTGCATATGCAGCCATGTAGCAAAACAAAGCCTATCTAAACAGGACAGAACTATTTCTGTTGTGTGGCAGCTCTGCTAGCTCGAGCTTGCAGAAATGGTCCGGTTTCAGGTGTCTGCAGTGTTTCACTTCTTGTTTTTATATTTATCTCTTTTTAGAATTGCAGTCATTTGCCTGGTTGTGTGCAAGGAAGGAAAACCCCAAATATTACCTACAAGGGAAAAGACAGGATTGCTCTAATCCATGGTATCAGTCGGAGGCATCCCTGCCCTTCACCTCATCATCTTGATGTTCACTTGAGAACCGCAGTCGCTGCTGTTGATAGTCTGGCCTGGAACTGGCCATGCAGGGGTTTTGACCTACTCCTCTGTTCCCTGGTTGTGTGTCCTTGGGCAAGTTATTTCACCTCTCTGGACTTCACTTCCCCCATCTGCTAAATAGAGAAAATAATGACACTTGCCTTGTAGGCTTATGATATGGAATAAATGGTGTGAATTAAATAATATGTGAAAAGTGCTTATGGAACGTGCTGTGCTCCCCATGGGAAGGTGATCAGTGCTGCAGAGCTGGAGGGGCACCGTAGCGACGCTCTGCACAGTGGCCAGATGAGCTGGCAGGGTCCTAGCCTGGCTGAAGCTTCTCAGGCGGCACTTCCACCTCCCAGGCCTCGTGGCTGGCTATTTTCTTCCCCCTGGAGTTCCCTCTTCTCTGTGGTGGGCTGGCAGCCAGATGGTGCCTCTATTGGCAGCCACAGGAAGCCAATGCAACTGTGAAGTAATACTTCTGCCCTAGGCCTGACTCCTCCCTGTTGACCAAGGTTTTTTTTTTTCTTCAATCTGCTCAGCCAACTCCTTTTAATGCCTTGCCTAAAAAGGACTTCTCACCCAGCTCTACTTCCCCGGGGGAAATGGCTGACTGCCCCAGAGGCTTCAGAAAAACAGCTTTCGGGGGATTGAAATGGCGAAGGGACTTCCTTCTAGCTCAGTGCTTCAGGAGTTGGGGTACCACCTTGCAGCAGCTCTCCAAGATGATGCTCATTTACCAAAATCAGATGTCAAAGGAAGAGGGATGGGGCCTGGTTGTATAAAATCCCTTTGGGCCAATGGAATATAATGAGGCACTTTAAAAAAAAAAAATTTGCATTAAGGAATTATGTAAATTTTCACAGGCCTATAACCGGAAAGAAATTAAGTTACACCTAAAAAAACTGTACACTTTAAGAAGGTAAATGTTTTTTCTTTTTCTTTTTTAAAATCTGAAACCATCTTAAATAGGAAATTGAAACAAGCCTAGTGCTTTATTGCTTCTTCATACTCGGGCTATTCACTGATGGTTCCCCGTCTTCATTGCTTCCTCCTTTCTAGTCTCTGAGGTGGCTGGTGTCCTGTGGGCCACACTTTGCCTCAGCTGTTCAGAGAATCACTTCAGAGCCACCCGCCGCCTTCCATCCAGTGCCACCTGGCTTTGGGGTGGCGTCGGAGTCTCCTACCCAGTGAGTTTTGCCTCTGCCGAGCCCCTGCGTTGAGTTCTCTGCCTATCTCTTTAGCTTTTGCCCCTGGATGCTGTGTCTCAGAACTCCCCTTAATGGCCACGGGCCAGTCTCACCTTACCTTCAAGCCACACACAGGAAACAGGCCTCAGACTAGATCCAGCAGCTCGGACTCCGTGTTATCTGGGCAGAGAGTTAAGACATTTGGCTACAACCCTCTTAGGAGAGTTGTGAAGGCTAAGGGAAGACCAGCTCTTTCCGTAGACTGATGAGATTAAAAATAAATTTTTTTTTTCTAATTGCAAAAACAATAAATGTGCACACACATACTCCTAAACATGGAAATGTATAAAATTTAAAATTGAAGGCCCTCATAGCAACTTCCTTGTGATAATTCTTTGTTATATAGTATTCTGGAGTTGTTTCAGTGCATATAAAATGATTTTCCTTAAAAAAACAAAAGGGAATAGAATGCATGACTACTCTTCTGAAACTTGCACGCTACCTTTTAACACTAATGTCAGTATGTACAAACTCACCCCATTATTTTGTATGACTGTGGCTATTCCAAGGAGAGTGGACTATAGTTTATTTACTCAATTCCTTACTGATGGACCTTGGACTATTTTATATTATTTTTGTTTTTTGGCTTAACAGCGTAGTACTGAACATCCTTCTGTAAACATCTTTGTGATCATGTGTGAGAATTTGTTTAGAATTTTTGGGTTAAAGGATATGCACATTTAAAATTTTAATAAACATTACTAAATTGGTTACCACTGTACCAGTTTGCAATCTACCCCAGACCTGAGAAGTCCTGTTTCCTTAAATACTTATCAACTGTAGTATTACCAAATTTTATAAATCTAATGGGCAAAAGAAATCTTACCCATTTGTGTTTTCTTATTATTAGTGAAGTTGAGCATCTTTTAAGATGGCTTTTGTTTTTGGCTAGCTGTATTTCCTTCTATATGTTTTCTGTTTATATCCTTTATTCAGTTTTCTGTTGAGTTATCTTTTTCTTACTGACCTGTGTATCAGTTAGGATGTTTTTGGCTATAATTACAGATTGCTTAGTAAAATGTGGCTTACATTTATTATTTATTGTATTCTATAATACAATCTGGAGGCAGGGTATTCCAGGGTTGGACAGTGGCTTAGGAATCTTGGCATGAACTCTTTTCCTGCTGTCCTCTTGTGGTTGCAAGATGGTGCCATAGTTCCAGGCATCACATTCTAGACAACTATCTTCAAAGCCCCCCAAAAGCTCCCCAAGCCCAAATCTTCAAGTTCTCTTTTTTTTAAAAATATATTTTTATTGGCTTCAGAGAGAAGAAGGGAGAGGGAGAGAGAGAGACAGAAACATCAGTGATGAGAGAGTCACTGATTGACTGCCTCCTGCACGCCCCCTGAAGGGGATCGAGCCCACAACCCGGGCGTGTGCCCTGACTGGGAATCGAACCACGTTCTCCTGGATCCTAGGTCGATGCTCAACCACTGAGCCACACCAGCCAGGCTCAAGCTTCTCTTTCGATCATGGAGGGAAACGGCTCCTAGTAGCTCGGCTGCAGACATCTCCCCGACTCAGGGCCCAATGTCCAGAATTGGGTCACATGTCCTTGTCCAGGCTGAGATGCCCACACAGCTGCCAACGTCAATGAGATTTTCCCTGTTAGTCTCCATGTTGTCTCTGAGTTCATTGAAACAACTTGATTATAATGCAACAATCTGAATTTAGGGGCAAGTGCTAAACCTGAAATATAAGCCTGTCCTTGGCTTTTAATGACATATCTTCAAAGGCTCGATGTACGACTTGAGCATGGACAGTACAGCCTCTTAATATCTGACCATACTCAGTAAGTCATAATATTCTGCTTAGCTCCCTAAAACAGGATAAACCCATGGCTTTCTTCTCTGGGCAGCCAGAGATAGTAGGACCACATCTGGTCTGTGTAGCCACTCTCAGGCCAGTTGGGATCTGCTTGCAGATTTCCTGGCCCTCCCCAGATGAGAGGAGGGAGACTGGTTTCTTAGTGGCCCATGAGTGGATATAATAATGCCTACTTTTCAAGATGGATCTGACTGAAGCAATGAAAAATTATAACCTTCTTTACTCTTTTTGGGGTAGGGATATCCCTCCTTCTCCCTACTGGGCACAGAGAGATTGGGAGGTAACAGTTACAGCTTATGTTTATTTATTTCTGTGAGTCAGCAGTCTCAGAGAAATCTGATCTATAGCTACACATTTGTCACTAGAAAATTACCTTTCAATCAGACTAAGAGACCCCCTCAAGCTCACCTTCTGTACTCTCAGAGTCTCACTGGCATCTTCTGGGTATCAAGGCTCTGAATTTTTATAAAACTAATCTATGGACATAGAAGGCTGAGTTCCAGAGTCATTGAGCTGATGTTCACCTCTCTCCCTTGCTCTATTCTAATTTTCTCTAACTTGATAACCCCCAAATGAATGTTCAAATAAATGTCAGTCCCCTCTTTTCCCCCCCTTCTCCTATTCCTTCC